>NC_083368.1:43696388-44005000 GCF_030254825.1 Meriones unguiculatus
AATAAGTGTAATAAAATGTTTCTTTTAAATATCTGAAGTTTTTAGAACAAATATTAAAGAAACATACCTCACTGTGTTACATATTCATATCAAGATCATGTCCTCTTCTTCGTACTCTAGAAAAGCCATTTTCTACACAATGTTTACCATAAGGGAACTCATGCATCCTGTGCAAAAGAAACCAAAGCACGCACGTCTCTGTAACATCCCAGAATGCTCTAAGGAGGCACATCTTGAAGTTGCACCCTAGAAGGAACAGCAGGGCTGCTCGGACAGAAGTCCTGGGGATGTGTTTTCTTCCCACTCAAGGACTCCATGTGAAGTACCAAGTCCTTGACGTATTTGAGAGGGGTGAACTCAAGAGTAATCTCAGAGAGTCAGTGTAAAGTTAAGGGTGAAGACTGGGTGAGGTTAAGAGCCCTAGGCTGCACCCGACTCCAGTAATGACAAGCGGGGCAAAAGCAAAGTCACCCAGCAGAAGTTTGGCTGTGGACCCTGCTTGACGGGGGTTTACTTGGCTACAGTATAAACCTTCACATTTATAAATAGGAAGTTCCACTTCGTCGGTGAAGACACTCTCAGTTGAAGTTGGTATGCCCCGCACCAGTTTAGGCTACAAACTTCCAGCGACAAACTGTTCAGCATGGAGACAAGACAGCCCTGGTGATATTCACTTGGAAACCTGTGTGATTTTTCAAAAGAGCTTGGGGAGCCAACCATGTCAGAACTCTTGCTCCTTGACTACACAGAATGGGAAGACCCCAAGAAACACCACTTCATAATAAAAATCCATACCTCAATCTTTCCTTGGGAAGAATCTTAGATTAGGTGACCTCTAAACCCCCATCTAGCCAGAAGATTATGATACTAAGATATTAAATATTGACAGACAAATAATGTGGACTCAATAAATATTTGCTGAAACGAACATAAGTGAACTGAAATCAGGAAGTTAAGAGGTCTATATTTCATGACTGCAGCTTATCTAATTCTCACAATTGAACAGCTGTATTCACTTCCTGTCCTTTGAAAGCCTTACATTTGTGTACCACATTTTCCTGCTAAAATCTGTGAGGTAGAGTTCATCTTACTAACCATATTTCAGAGGTCAAATTGCCTCAAGTTGTTTACTTTTAAGTAACCATTTTCCTCCAAAATAGTCTTTCCCCCGACAGCATTATTTCTGAACATAGACTATGTCACTTACAAAATAAATTATCTGAACTTGATTGTACATGGGCTTATGGAATAAGTAACATGGAATTTGACCTAAAAGATCCTCAATTTTTTTCTTGCAAAGACGCTTTGTGATTTATGATCCTTAATGGCCTACTTATTTGAAAAAACCATAGACTCTATCAATGAGTTTTCTTCAATGGGTTAAAATATCATACGTTTCTTTCACCAGTTCAGACATCTTTGTCTTTGATCCCGATTCACAGAATATAGTGAGGAGGTGGAAAAGAGAATTGTTATAGAAGATGAATCAACAACACGATGGACAAAAGATCACAGAAGTAATGAAAAGATTTTTTTAACTTCAAAAAATAAGTCAGGAAGTGTAAGAATCTTTGGATAAGGAAATGAACTCTCGCTTTGGCACAAATTTATGTGTCCAATACATTATATATTCTGACGACAGACCATATTTACTTATGATCATGAACAGCTTACAGTATTGTCTCAAAGGTTTCTGAGACAAAGTCTACAAAGGTGATTGAGGTTTATTAGTTCCTCAGAGATATTAGCAAAATAACTAATATTTAGCATACTATACATATTGTGTCGTATGTGCCAATTTTATCATATCAGCTTTAAATTCACAACATGCTCTAGCTATTTTTAAAATGGATTATGTAGTCAATGTTATCATAATCTAGATATGGTTGTTCATGGTTTCAACTTTTAAGGAATTAACTGGGCAAAAAGCTTTTAACCATGGAAAAACAGAACACATAATTATTAATAGATTAAACAACTCGTTTTTCTAGTATGTGTACTTTAATGTAGTAAAAACACATATATTGACTTGCTGATTTTTTTTCCTAAATTCATTTAGAACTTTCTCTGACCTTCTCTAGTGAAGTATTGTTACTGTGCTATAACCTAATTAGAAAATCCTCAAGAGACCTGGGAAATTCTTATGATTAAATAGGAAGTGAGAAGCTTATCTTAGGTTTTCACAGGTTTTCAAAGTTTCGTTTACCTGAAATAAGATGAAAAATGCTTTAACAATGATCTTGTTCAAAGGAATTATTGCTTAAATGGTGCTGCTCATCTATGATTTTTGGTAGGGTTAAATAGGAAGTTGCCAAGTTAAAAATGCACTTACATGTGAGTGAGTTCTCTAAAACATGAAATTCATATAATCAGAAACAGTGGAAATGGCATTCAGATGACCTGATAATTTGTAATGTATGTATCTTATGTAGGAATTCTGTACATCATCTGTATTTCTTCCCTTTTTAGTAAAGAGGGAAGAATAAAAAGTTAAGGTTGAAATGTAACTTCATGTTCAGTTTATACTCTGGGCTTAGAGGAATCCCAGCATTACAATGTTTACCAGGAAGACTTCTGAAAGAAATAGAGATATGGTCTTTTCAAAGATCAGTTTGAAAACAGTTATTCACTGAATCACTTTTTTTTATGAATGAAATAAGTCTTTTTTGGCATTAATTTGAAAATATGAATAGTAGAGGGAAACCTGAAACACTCCTTCTGAAGTTTCGCCTTTTAGATGACAGCCAAATTAGGTAACTGGTGCTTTGTGACAATTTCCCAATATATCATCTTTAATCCCAAAGACACTTATTAATTCATTTGTGAATTTGCATATTCATGAACAGTTCTCCAGATGACTCTGAGATTCTTGCATGAACTTGAAGTCAACTTGTTGCAAAAGGGTCCAGTCATCTCAGGAAGACATGCTCCTGACAGTAGGAACTGTAACCTGCTTTGCTAACACTGGAGAAAGAAGGCCTTAGCTCTTCTTTGGTTTTTGGCCATATTTCACTTCCTCATCCCCATAAGGCAGAACACATAGGACCACTTTCTCAAAGTGTATGAAGGGAGGTTGAGAACCCAGATGAAAACCACCAGCCTATAAAACTCAGCGGTCTACTATCATATGGGACATTACTACTTGTCACACGGGCCAAGCATGGAGCAATCCGGTTGGTAATAATATAAGAGCTTGAAATTCTTGGAGAGAAGACTCGTGTGTAAAGTCAATTTAATCGGTATCACAGCCATCTGTTTCTTTGATGTCTTCTTTTGGTACCTTTGTATGGTGTTGGCCAACTGTATAATATTACAAAAGCATTTTTCTGTCACCAAATACCACATAAGTACTATATTAGTGATTAGATACAATTATATGCTATGTATCTTTTGAAATGTTTGTAAATAATGTGCCATTGCAAATTATTCTGTGATTGCCTTTCATGAAGATCTTCCATTTGCATTGATAATCTAGTTACAGGATTCATTCCGGAAGTTTAACTGAAATTCCAAACCACTTCCTAATTGAGTTATGTAAATTAATTCATGGGTTTTTTTTTTTTTTTTTTAGTGTTCCTCTGCTTCTTCCTGAGGCAGGGTAAACTGTTGTATTTGGTTATTAATATTTACTATTGATACACCTTTTATTAAAGCTGTGGTTAATCCTAAACAGCTGTTTAACCAAATCACCACACAGAGACTGGGATTTATTTAATTAACCTAGACCACAATGCTGGGTGATAGTTATTCCACCCTAAACCTCCAAGCCCACATAGTTTCCTACCATTCAGATTTTACCCATTATACTTGCTCTTAGGTCCGGGCCATCTTTCCACCTCATTCCAAGACCTCTCTCCAGCTTCTGGTCTTCCAGCTTCTCTCCTGCCACTTCTCCTCCTCCTCTGCCTCCCACACTTTCCTCTCCTCTGGCTCCTCCTTTCTCCCTCTTACTCTTTCTTCTTCATTGCTCAATATTGTGGCTGGTTGTTTTATTTTGGCATGTGTACACAAAGTTGAGACAGGTGATGCTTAGAATAAGTATCATAATACAATACAATGCAATGTCCCGATTGAAACCAGAGAGTGAGGGAGAGAAACCAGCATTTGAATGAACAAGGGTAAGGTGTATACATTCCAAAAGAACATTATATCAACAGTAAACCTTTAAGCTTTACACCTAATAACATTATTTTAGTTCATTTTATGTTATTTTCCTGTTCTCTCTCTCTCTCTCTTTCTCTCTCTCTCTCTCTCTCTCTGTGTATGTGTGTGTGTGTGTGTGTGTGTGTGTGTGTAGCTGGAAGCAAAGAGGAAAATGGTAGGACAGGAATGACAAAAGAAGGTTCTAGGTACTTAGAAAGATGGTGACTGAGAAGCTTTTTTCTAGGGTGGTCTTTACGGAAGGTAGAGTGATGAGAAAGGAAAGATCTTTGCACTTTTGAGTCTAAGGAAGAAAATTTGCTCTTTGAATGTCAGACCGCTCTCCATAGTCAACTTCTGCTTTGTAGAAAACACTGCTTAAATGAGAAAAATCAAGGAAAAAGAAGAAGGGAATAGAGAGAGAAAAGCAAGGACAAAGGAGAGGGTGTTCGGAATGTAGAAGAGAGGGAAGGACAGAGGTATAAAGGAAGGAAGAGAGGAAAACTAGTACATACCTTGATGAGATAGAGAAAATGAGCCTTGGAAGAGAATGGGAAATAGAATTTTGCAAGGGAAACTGGAGAAGATACGAAGAAAGAAGCCCAGTGACTGCCTTCTTACATCTAGACCATGTATTTATTCATGCTGTTCTGGTTTTCTTGGTTCTTTTGCTTCTGCCTATTTTCTTTTCAGTTGAAATTAAATTCCTGTGGCAAGATCATGACACAATGGAAACAATCTTGATGAAAGTGTTCTATGTATAAGGGTAACGTGAGATAATTCAGCTGATGGACTGAATCTCTTCATAGTTGTTAAACACACCATGGTCTTTGATATAACCATATTTTATCACAAGTTTATGGTTTTGTTCAAGTTCTGGAGGCAGCCATTTAGTTACAGCTATATGGTGAATTCCACATTTTTCAAAGCTGCATTCTTAGGTTTCTTTGTAAATGATCAATACACACACACCACACACATACACACATACAAACTAGTTATGTGCTCTCTTACTGCAGTCTTAAGAAATATTACCTCTTGTTTTATGGTATACTAGAGCCACCTCTGTATGATGGTTTATTGAAATTCATGTTTTATTGAAATAATCCACTTACGTGTTTTATTTCTCTCACTTGAGCATAAGTTCTGTGCAGAGACCTAATCTTATACATCTTTAATTCTCAGAATGACTACTACAGTGCGTGGCATATAAATATTTGTTGAGCCATTAAACGATGCAGTTGATAATTTGTATGCAGATTTGACATACTTTGTAACTATCCTCTAAGTTCTTTAATATGAAAAATAATGTAAATCTTCAGTTGTAACTATTTTAACCAATATGTTTGGACAGCAAACAGGACAGATTTGATGAAAATAATACACAGCTAGAAATCTGCATGTCCTATTGGGATGAATTTAACAACTAGAATATATTTGGGAAATGATTTTCATTAATTCAATAATTAAACCATATGCTTGCCATGTGGATCAACTGCACTCAGCTAAAATCTTAAATTTTGACATTATTGGCTGCGGTGAACATTTCCTTATTTTTAGTGAATAGTATATTTGGAAAACAATGAGGATGAACTGGAAAAAGAAGATACTGAACATACCCAAGATGGGAAGAGTGCTGTTAACTACCATCCAGTGAGAAATTCTGAGATTACAGGGTAAGGCAGCAACTGTGGGAGAGACGGGAGATGACTGGAAGATAACAAAGCCAGATGCTGCTTGGGTGTGCAAAGGCAGGGAAAATGGTATGCAGGATCAGGACTGTTTCGGTTTTAGGTCCTCCTTGTAGTGCATTAAGGTACAATTAACTGTTAATCAGGGCATGTAAGAAGTAGCTGGACAAGAAGAAAAGAAGGCAAATTGATACCTTTTTACAGATTCAAATGGTGATGGCTTAAAGACCTGTTTGAAAAAACAGAATTTGGAGCTTATGTAGAAAATATGTGTGGTGAATTTTTGAAAGTGGGCTTACAGAGATAATGGATGGATCAATTAAAGGGGAGAAATAAAAACAGAATTAAAAGGAAGGGGCAGAAAGGGGAAGAGAAGGTTGAAGCTAAATGCACTTTCACATGACATTCTTACTCTTAACTACTTCACTGTATTATTTGGACATACTTTCACAGTTATTAGAGCCACCTGGTCATCCAGCCAAATACAATCCTGCATTGTTATGGGACTTCAGAGAGTTCTTTTGTTTACTCATAGCTTTTAAAGACCAGTGCCCCGTTTTGCCCCATGTCCTGTCAGCCTTTATTCCTTAAAAGGCAGTGATGAGAAGCTGATGTGGTTCTCCTAAACCACCCTAAAGGCATCAAGAATTGGGCTTTATTGTCTCATCTCTCACCACCAGTTTTCTCCCAGAAACAATGGTCAGTAGTAATGCACTTTCTCTTACTACTGATGAAGTCTTCTGACCAATTGGCTCTTAAAGCAACAAGTCACCAGGCTTTGTGCCTCTTTTACACTTCAGTGTATATGATGTGAAATTTTTCCATCTTGGGTATTGCAATGAAATCCAATGGTCTGAGCATATAAGTTTTGATGGACATTAAGACAAATTTAGAGACAGGAGGAATGCGTTTAAATGCTTTCTCTGGCATAAGAGGAGAATGGCATCTGTTTAGAAATATGAAGCAATTTACCACCATTTTGATAGCAACTGTGAAACTTAACCCAGGCTTTTCCATTATGATTTTTGAAATTGGAAGACTTTATTAGATTATCCTGCAGCTTGCTTTGCCGCTAAAATTTTATAATAATTCTGAGGCTAGTTTAATGTTAGAAATCTCAGCAGGCCAAGGCCTTTTGTGTCAGGCAGCTCTACATATTTGAATCAACGTAGCAAGCAGTAACTATCAGTTATTAGATGTTTAACCCTCTCTTTTAGAGACATGCTATCTCAGAAAAACACGGGTTCTGTTAACTTAAATCACATTAAATGTTCCTCTGAGTCTAAGTTGGTCAGCTTGACAATTTGAATGGTTCAGCTTGGTTTAGTTCTTAATCAAGTTTTTATCAATATGAAGAAGTCATTTCATTTTCTTTACATTTGTTTTTATTTTCAAGAAGATTTATAAAATAGTGACTTCTTAACAAGGCAGGGTGAAATAGTGTTCATAGCGACAGATTTTGAGTTCTTTAGACATGACACAGTACAAATACTGAGCTATTGGGGGGTTGTGTAAAAAGTATTGCCAATACTTTATAGAGCTTTTGGTTAAAACGCAGAACGTTGCTGTATATTTTTTATTATTATTATTCATTATTTTGGCTGAAGTCTGCTTGGGTACAGACTGTCTGTCCTTAGCCTGTAAATTCTTTCTGGGAGAAATTGATCGTTGTCTTTCTGAAGAGCACAGCTCTGAACCATAAGTGGATACTGACTTCCTTTTAAATGTTTTTGTTGGTTTGTTTGTTGGCACAGCCAAAGATACCCTTGGTTACAGCCATCACAGTAAGAGCCAAAGGACTCAGTATGATTCTCATGAGAACATTGCCAATCCTTTCAATGGACGGATCCATAGTTCTTGAAGTCTCCCAAGCAATGGGTTGCTGTGGGAGCCGGAAACGTGCAGACTCAGTGATAATTTTAAAAATGATGTCTCTGGAAGGTGGAAGATACGGAATACTTGCTTTGCGAATCGAGAGCCTGGGCAGAAGTATGGAGCGACCAACAAACGTGTATTAGGTAACTTCCCAGTGTGAGTTTTATATATTTATAAAGATGGACCGTCTAGAATGTTGTTTGTTTGTTTATTTATTTATTATATTGGGAAAGCTCATTAAGATTTATTTTAGGTCCCAAATTTTGTAGTCCCGGAGCTTAACGACAGATGGTGGTGTAACTCCACCAATTTCACAACTCCAGTCATTTTGACATTGTAACAGATTATCCTTGGTCTGACTCCCGTGGATGTTCTCTTTTTCCCTCTCTGTGCCTAGGAGAGTGGAAACACAAACCATTCAGAAAGAACGTCTTTCTTTGCTTAAGTTCACACAACCTTAACATGTTAAAACAGGCCTTTTTGACGGTTGTTTTTTTTTCTTTTTCTTTTTTTTTTTCTGTGTGAAGGAAAATTTTTTCCCTTGTATTTAAAGATTGTTGTAAGCTATTTCTGGGTGAGTAACGTAACTTTAAAGATGGTATATCTAAGAAGAAAAACGTGATTCCGAATTGCTCACTTCTCCATTTTCCAGCTAAGTAGTCATTTAAATTTTACGTTGTCACAGTTACACCGAAAAAACGGCCGGGAAGAAGAGGAAAAAGAAATATATATATATATGTTTAACTCAAAGTTTGGGGAGAAAAAAAGGCCAAGTATGTGAATGACCATTTTTATAACAAGTAAACTTAAGTTCAAGGGACTCACTCAGAAGAAAAGATCAGCGTTAAACCTCCACGTCTAAAGCGTTATCTGCACACGCGGTTTTCTTCGTAGCTGTTGGCCCCAGTTAATCCCATTTGGCGTGGTTTATTTTGTGCAAGATACCCTGACAGACACCACTTCAAACGAATCCATCTTTCTTTAGCACCCTAATAGAGCAGTCTTTCAGATTTTGTTGATTTGCGGTTTCGTCGTAAAATAAACTTCAAATCAAATAAATATTCGAGAGAGAGAGAGAGGAGAGAGAGGTTCAAGGTCCACGTGGTGAAAACCCTCATTCACCTAGTAACCCTGATCAACTTTCTCTTGGAAGCACGCTGAATGACTTTCGCAGACCCACGTGTGGCTGGGCGCTGCTTGGCGACTTCAGGGTCGTAATTTGACTTACCCTCTTTCCAAGGCACACAGCGTTCCGTGGAAACACTGCGGCGATCCAGCGAGCCGACGGGGGACGGGTGCGAAAGAGAACCAGTCGCTGTTTGCCCTTTTGGCATTTTCCTGGGCTGCGGAAACCCGGTTTTCCTATTATGATACTTCAACTTTTTTTTTTTTTTTTCTCCTTGAGTCTGCTCTTACCGCGCGCTAAACCCCGGCCGGCTCCGGCAGCCAGCCGAGGCGAACAAAGCCTGCAGTGTTTAGGGCCATGTCGGGGGGCGGGGGTGGTGGGCGAGTTCAAGGAATTGCAAATAAATATATTTTATGACCACCCATCAACAAACTACGTGCCACCGTGGCCGCCCCTGGTAGCCGGGCTGGGAGAGCAGAGGGGCCGGGGGTGGGGGGAGCTGCGAGAGAGCGGGCTGCGGCAGCAGAGCGAGGGGCGAGCCCCGGCCCTGAACTTTCACCTCTCGAACCCGGGCCCAGCCCACTGGCTGTTGGCCGAGGGTCCCAGGGGGGGCAGCGATTGCTAGCAGAACCTGCCCTCTCCACTCCCTGGGTGTCCTTCCATCGGGAATGGCTAGGGGCAGGGGGCACCGCCTCAGGCAAACGAATTATTGCGGGGCGAGCGGGGAAGCGGGGCCCCCGGCCCGGAGCGCTCCGAGATGCTCGGGCAGAGCCACCGGCAGTGGACACTGCGCGGACTCGGACGCTCCGCGGTGGCTGTAACCGCTGGCGGTTGGGACTCCTCGGAGCGCAGTGTCAGGGGCTGCAAGTTTCGCCCAAACCTGCCTTTGTGTGTGGGCGAGTGGGAGACTCACTCCCCCGCGGCGCTCCCGTCCCCGAGAAAGCTTTTCCTCCCCTTTAGGGCTCCGAATGTCACCTGGCAGGGCCCAGACTCCGCTGTGGCGCACCCTTCTCCTTCCCCTTCCCGGGACACCTGGCGAGGACGGGCAGCAACCGGGGCGGGTGTCTGCGGGGAGGCAGGGACCCTCTGACGCTTCTGTCACCTCTAATCGCCAGGCCCAGGGAAGCCTGCCGCCGGGGTTTTCAGGGATTTACAGGGCTGGTTTGTCTGGTCTCTTTTCCTAAACAGTTTCAAGTTGATTCAGAGCACATTTTTCTTTAGATTTGCTGGAGAAGCCCAGACACACAGCCCCCACTTTTCAGAAGGGTGAAGTAGGCCCTTTCGGGTCCTTTCCTAAGGCTAGGGAAGGGGCTGTTTTCCCTCTTTAAGAAAAAAATAAATAACAACCCCAAGAAAGACCCTAAAAAGAGGTTCTGTCTCCGTTGAGACTCCCGAGTCTGGACTTCTCCAGAGCCTGAGGTTTAAAGGTTCAGGGAAAGCTCCGCAATTGAGAGCCTGAGCCGAGCCGCGTCCCTCGGGCTCCGGGCTCAGCGGGACCTGCCAGGACCGGCCCTGTGGCTCAGGGACAAAAGTTGGTTTCACTAGCAGACCTGGCGGTGTGTTTACAGAAGTGGGTGCCAGGGCCTCCGCTAGAGAACTGTTTGTGAAGCGTGTGTGTGTGTGTGTGTGTGTGTGTGTGTGTGTGTGAGAGAGAGAGAGAGAGAGAGAGAGAGCCCTGCCTTTTAGAGAGAGGACTTACTGGTCTTTGAGGAAAGCGGAGATTAAAAAGGCACAAATTGGGCCGACCCCCTGCCACGCCGTCCCACCGCCCCACTCTCACCCCGGAGCCCCGGGAAAGTTGGCAGCTCTTGCTCGGGGGAGAAGGGTTAGGAGGGCAGCCCGGCCCCGGCCCGCGTCCACCCTCCCCTCCCCCGGCGCCTGGGCCGCGGCTGCCGGCTGGAAAGTTTGCGCGCCTCCCCGGACGCCGCGCACCCCAGCCCGCAGCCGAGCGGCGGCGAGCGCTGAGCGCCGGCGGCCGGGGAGGGGCCGGGGGCCGGGGAGGGGCCGGCGAGGAGCCGCAGGAGGAGGCCGTCCTCCCGGAGCCCCGGGGCTGGGCGGGCTCCCGAGGAACACCCACCCCGACGGGGCCCGCCTCGATCTCCCCTGGCCTTTCCCCTGTCATCTCCTCCCCGGTCCCGCTCCGGCCAGCCAGCCAGGGCGCAGCACGCGCGGAGGAGGAGGGACCCGGGGGCAGAGAGAGACCCCAGAGCATCCCTCCACCCCGGGGCCACCGCTTTGAAGGGCGCCGCGAGCGGGCCCGGGCGAGGTCGACTTTCCTCTCCGTCCTGTTAGTCTGTTTTCACTAGTCATTGATCGAGTCATTCCCCACAGCCTCAGACTTTAAAAAATAATCACAGCTTGGTGGAGTCATTTTTTTTTTTTCTTTTTCCATCTTTTTTTCCCCCAAGCCCTGGACCTGGGCTGCGCAAATGCAAAGAAGCCCTCAGTCGTCCTCGCCCGGAGTGAGACGGGAGCGGAGACCAGGAGGGGTGGGACGGGCCTGTCCTGTCCGGCCAGGCCGCAGGGGCGCACTCGGGACGCGGAGGCCAATCGGCGCGGCTGTGCCCGCGCGGGCTCCCCCGGGGACACTCGGTGCTTGAACTACCTGCCACCGGGGACCCGGCTCCCCGCGAGGCTCCCCGCCCTTCACGTGGGATCCCCCCGTTTCCTCTGCCAAGCGGCCCCGTCTGCCGCGAGGACGTACTTCGGGGACTGCCAAGAAGCGGCAGCAGCAGCAGACACAACCCGGCCGCGCCAACACGGCAGACGGTTTTGTTCTGGCCTCCCTCCTCCGCCCCCACCCCCACCCCGCGACCCGCCGTCTGGGGCGGCGGGAGGGGGCGGAGCCGGGCGTGGGGGGGGAGGGGGGGGAGGGTGGGGGCGGGGAAGCGGCGCGGAACAAACAACTTCTGCCCGGAGTTGTTTACATAGCAGGTGGACCTGACGTCATCCAGGAGGCTCCGCCGCACCGCCCGGCGACACTCCTGCCCGCGGTCCATCCCCCGCCCCACCCCTCCCCCCCCAGCACACACGCACACACACACACACACACACACACACACACAACCCGGGAAGAAGTTGGGGAGCGGGGCCAGGGGAGTTCCGACCACTTTAAAAAAAACAACCACGACAGCCCCCAACTACGCCGAGGGAGACCAAACAAGTGGCTCTGCAGCACTTCAAAGTCCGCCCAGACCTCCCTTCCCGCGGCCCGCCCCTCGGCGGAGAGGCGGCTCGGCTCCCAGTGGACGGTTCGCACCGCCAACAACACGCGCGCGCGCGGCCCGGTGCGCGCGGCCGCTGGTGCACGCACGCACACACACACACACACACACACACACACGCGCGCGCGCGCGCGCGCACACACATACATACACGCGCCCACACACTCACACACACACATACACGCAGGGATCCCTGTTGGGGGGTGTTGGGGGGGTGGAGAGCCGCAGCCGCGAGACAGCGCGAGCCTCCGAGAAAGCGCGAGACGCGCCGGCGCGTGCCGCTGCCCGGCCCCAGCCCGGCCCCCCGCTCCCAGCCCGGCGCCACCCGCACTTGCCCCGCCAGGCGCCCGCCCGGGGCATTGATGCCTCGGCCGGCCGCGTCCTCCCGCCGCGGCTTCCTCGGCTGCCCCCTCCCCCGGGCCTCCACCGGGGCCGGAGCGTGGGTGTGCTCGCTCGGGGAGGGTGCTTGCGCTCGGGCGCGCTGCGGGTGCCACCTCTGCGGGACGCTGCCCCCCTCCCTCCCCCGGGGGCGCCCGCTCTAGGTAAGTTTCTTCGCCCGCGCTCGCTCCGCGCGCACCCCGCCCTGGCCCGGCCGCGGCCACGCGTAGCCGCTCCGCGCCGCTCCCGTCCCGGGCGGCGGCAAAGTTTGGCCCCGGCGCCCGCCGCTCCGCGCGGTGGAGCCCTGGTGACATGTGTCAGATTCCGACGTGGGGACCCGGGGGGGGGGGCGGGGGGTGGAGGGTCGCGTTGGCGTTCGGGACCCGTCCCGTCCGGTCCTCCTCGCCACTTGTTGTTTCTGGGCTTTTGGCTTTGTGGTGTTGGGGGGGGGGAAGGAGCGTGGAGAGAAACGAGATTTCCCCCGTGGGCTCCCGGGTGGTTTATTTATTTATTATTATCATTATTGTTTATTTGTTTTTAGTTTGGAATAGGCAGAACGTTGTCTGGTCCGGAGAGACGGAGGCTGGAGGAAAAGATGTGTCGAAACACCAGATGTGTTTGTTTACTCTTTTTAAAAAACTGTTTGTTGTCTCTCTCTCTCTCTCTCTCCCTCTCCCTCTCTTCCTTCCCACTTCCCCCAGGGAGGAGAAGCGGCAGTGAAAACATGTGGCCGTTAGAAGCGCACACTTTATTGATCGCGCTGCTGACCTTTATTTACTCAGGCTGGCAAGTGCGCGCTGCTTGGGTCTCAGTTAGGTACTTCTGCGTCCCTCTTAGAAATACTCATCCAGGCATCGGAGAGGCGTCCAGGGGACACTCTTTTTCCCGTCTGGTCAAGAAACTCCTGGCCTCTAGTGACGCCAGAGATGCCCATGCGTTTCTCGGACCACTCGGGATCGCGCCTTTCCACTGGTCCGCGAGCCAGCGCGGCCTGCTTCCCCCCAGGATCTGTCCTGGTTTTACTTTTCTACCACTTTGGGGAGTGCTCCTTGCTCCCTGCGTGGGTGTCGTCTCGTCTCGCTGCTCCTGGAGGAGGGAGCACGGGAGGGGCGCATACACCTTTGTGAGAAAGGAAGGGCTTCTCCCTTGACTTTAAAATTTGTATTTATTTAATTTTTATCTTTATTTTTTTTCTTTTTTAAACCTGTGTTTCCTGGGTGGCTGAAACCCGCGCTGATAGAGGGAAGAGCCTCTCCAGCCGCCCCTCTGCGCTCACGGAGGCGCACGGTGCTGGCTGGACCTACCAGGTGGTCGCGAGCACTGCAAGCTGCAGGCGCTCCTCTCCCTACCCTCTGGCTCCGAGGCACTCTGAGCCCCCTCTTACTGTGGGCCCAGACCTCTGTAGCGCTTGGAGGAAAAGTTGCCCTTCTGTCCCCCAGACCCTAAGAACTCATAGGTAAGTTTCTCAGGGCCTGGAGAGCAAAGGTTAATGCTGTTATTATTAGAAGGCACTGCAAGAGGAAGATGTGTGCAGGTTTCCGTTCTTTGAAAGTAAAACCATTTTGCATTTGCATTTTGCAGAGGGTTGAGTCCAGAGGCCTCGGAACTGGCCAGGACTTGGGAGGGTCCTCACAATAGGGGCTCCCCAAGGAACTAGACCCATCTGTGTATTTGTTTATCCAGCTCTTTAACCAGCAGATTTAAACCACTTAGTGGCCAGCTGCTATCTGTAAGGCGCAGATCCCTCCCCCACCTTTCCTCTCACCACATGTTGAAACCTCCTTAGTTCCTTGATCTTGAGGCTCCTTCCTAGAATGCTACTTGCTTCCAGGTGGGCAAACTCTGGCGATGTGAGGCCCATTAAGTTGCCTGGGTGAGTCCTCTGAAGGGGCAGGAGGGAGGAATGAAGTACGTGGAAGGGTCTCTGGAGTGTGTGCGGTGGGAGTCTTTGCAGTCAGGGATTCAGTAGTACTTAAATACTTACCAACCGACACATCCACCAGGATCTTGGAAGGAGAGTTACTTAGTAGCAGGTGAGCCCTGAGGGAGAAAGAAATGCCCTGGTGTCAAGTAGCAGAGCTGGACATTTTCCAACTGGAAGTATTTGGAGAGATTTACTCTAGAAAACAAGTTTGCAAGGAAGGCACCTCTTAGCATGCTCTCCTAACTCCCAGCAGTTTGGCTAGGCAGCAGTGGAGAGGAGTCTGTGAGAAATGTGGGCCTGCATATGAGGTAGAAACTGAAGTGAAGAAGGGCTTTCGGATAGCTTCATCCCAAAGTCTGCAGTGTGGCTTACCTCGGGAAATGTTTTAGGTCGTGAAGAGCCGTGTTTGTCTTTTCTGTCACTGTGAGTTATGACTAAGGATATTCTCAGTGTGCTGGAATTTTTAAATGTAGTGTTGTTTGTTTAATGCTGTTAAACACAATTTAGAATTTTGATTTACTTGTATCTGCATTAATAGAGTTCATGTAGTTCTATGCACCAAGATCATTAGAGCCATGATATTTTATGTCTGCATTAGAGCTTTAGTTCTCTTTCCTCTTTCCTTCCTTCTTAGCATCTCCCCTTCCATCCGTCTATTTACTTAAATGGATCCTGTGCCGTAGTTTGTTCAGCTCTACACTTCCTTAAGAAAGCCCCAGTCATACTTGTTTCCCAAAATTAAGTGCAAGGAATCTTAATTGTAATCAAGTTGCTGGCTTTTAAAGAGAAGAGAAACCTGAGGATCTCTCCCTCTGGGTAAGTGGATGAGGACACAAGGTCATCTTGAAGTTCACTTTTAAGCATAAAACAGTAGAATTTATTGAGGAATAATTTTTGACAATTAGCTTAAGTATGAATGCAACAAATATGTTTTGCACACAGATATTTGTAATGTGGCCATTACCATTTATTGTATATTACAAGAAATCAAATAATTAAAAGGAAATTGTGCATGAATGTTATAATTATACATGATTTATCAGTCTTTCAACACTACTTTGTATTTTTGGGTATTGTCACAGAAGTTTTGTGTGAAAGGAATCTTCACTTTTTTCACCCATTTGTGAAATGGGTGTACTGAAGAATCCAACATTGGGGTTGTTTGTTTGTTTTCATTGCACTGAGGACAGTGCAGTATTTTACTTTGGAAAAAAAAAAAACTACTTTGTACTTTCCTAGAAACTTTAAATAAGAAGGAACTCCTCATAATTGGCCCGTGAGGAAAATAAAGTGGAGAACAGGCAAAAATTGATACAGGTACATATAATTGATAATGAGAGGTTATATTCTCTTTAAGTTCAAACTCACAAAACAACTCTTTGTGCATAGCTATCAGACTTTATTTTGTAGAAGGCATATGTAAATACGTAAAAATAACCAGCTGGTTTGATTCAGATTCTTAGAGAATATACAGTGTAATGAACAGAGATAAATAAATTTACCAGGTTTTTTTTTTGATTGCAAGATGGGAAGAATGCAGAATTTAGGAATTTGGGAGTTATAGTTAGCCCTGCTCAATGCTTTTGTCTCCTTCAGTGTTGACAATCTCACGTTGAACTGCCCTATAAGTTGCAGAAAGCTGCACACAGGAAATAGATGTGTAATTTCCACCTTTCTATATGAAATCAAAGAAGGGCTCCCTACTACAAGGAAGAAAATGGGATTCAGGACTAAGATCATGAATAAGATTTCTTGACAGATTCCTTTAGTTTTAACAAAAATAAATAGTAAAAAGATGGTTGAATTCAGACATGGTAACAATCTTTTTCAGTTATCACTAATATTTTGGTACACTTAAAACTATTTTATGGTCTTTGTGATAATGAATTGTTCTTGTCTCCATGGGCACCAAAAGTTCTGAGTAGTGAACCAAATGAAAGTCAGTAAGATTTTAATATTGATGCAGATATTGGAGAACGATCTCATGCAGATCCTCAGTACCACTGATAAGGTACTGAAGGCCTGAACAAATCTGAGACAGTTCCTGTTTGTAATCTAAGGGGTTCTGTAAAACTTCACAAGGTTAGAACTTTAAAGGAACATATGCTAACGTGCGTGGTTCACAGACAATGGAGAGTGGATTCAGACTCTCCGCACTGTTGTGAGCTCTCCCTTTAAAAGAAATAAACATTTTTAGGTTCAGCTGTTTATGTCTTGGATATCCTTAGGCTCATGTTATACCACATCTATAATCTTTGTCAAGGAAATAATTTAGTTTTGATTTTTTGTTTGATATCCTTAGATTTCTACATGAGGCTTATCGGGCCTTTTTTTTTTTTCCTCCTTTCTTATGCTTCTGTTCTAAACTTTCAGCTGCTTTGCTTATCAGAACTTCAAAGTGGGCCCATAACTATTTTTGTTTGTTTTACCTTCCATTTAGTTGAGCACTGCTGGGAGAGATGTCTAAAAACCTGCTTAGTTCTCTTTTACAGTCTAGCATTGGCTGAATGAAAATTCATTATTGCTGACATCTATGAATACTCATATTGTCTGGGAGTCTTCTCTCCTATCTAGTGTTGCTTGATAAAATAAATGGTTACTGCCTCTTGCATATTTCTTTGTCTTATTACCTCTGATTTATTTTTATATATACTTTTTTCCTGTGCTTCATGTCTTCATCCATCATTTACCCAATATTTTCCAGACAAAACAAACAGAAAAGTAACTAATTATGTTGAAATGTAAAAGCAATAGTATGACTAAGAGGCCAGAGAGATGCTGGAGAAGATTTAGGGGTGCTGTTGTAGCATCACTAATATTAAACAAACAAACAAACAAAATAAACAAAAACAGCCAATCTTTTGGTGATCTGATTTCTTAGTTGTGTTTATTAAAGCAATGTTTGAAAAGCAATATCTTTGGTAATTTAATATCTTCTCAAATATCTCCTCTGTTGGCTTTATTAATTTTAGTAAAATGTAATATTTTGTAGTTGAACTAATCTGGAGTTTGTGTTCATGCACAGTGATATTGTCCTGGAAGCCAGCTTCTGTTTTTAGTTCTCTCAGAGGATATTGGCATAATCCCTGTCCCATTTTTGAAACCGTGTATATATAAGTAATTTACAGCTCATGATTTACTTGTTCATTTCATTTTGAAAATTTTTGAACTTTGTTTACCGACTTCTACTTGGCATGCATTTGCCAACTACAACTGGAAGTTTAAAATGATCTCAATTCATGTAAATCTAAGTATAATGTTAGTTTGAAAGCATTTCCCCCATAAGCCACCTATGCTGGCCCTGGTTAACCTTTTGATTTCCATGATTTGGGAAGTATGCCTTCTTGAATTCAACTTTCTAATCAGTTCTGCTCTGCTCCCCCCCTCCTGTGACTCACGGAGGACACCACAGCATCCATTCTCTGTATATTGATAGACGTGTCACTTGGAACTGACATCTTCATCCCTTTCTGCTCTGGCAAATTATTTTCATTAGCAAGAGTGAATAAGATTTAATGTTGAAAAAGCACATCGCTGTGCAGCAAATGAATTCCCAAGGGGTTTTAAAGCTCTCAGCATTTTTAGTTTGTTAATGTTCCTCAATTTCCTTCAATTTCTGTCGTGGAGGACTTAAAATATACTTTGTGGAAGATAATGTTGAGTTAAAATTTATTTAAGTTTTTAACAGTTGCTTTCAAAGATGTTCCTGATGTGTCTAAAAGATTTTACCATTATACTGCTTAATTTTTTTTTTCTTTTGAAAAACAGGTTAAGGAAATTTGAATTTCACAAGCAAAAGAACCAACTAGAAAGAACTTGAAAATGTTTCTTTTTGTGGTATTCATTTATGCCCTTTTTCCCCATTTGATCTCAACTTTTCTGTTTACTAGATGGTATTTTCTGTGAAAGCCTTTACACCATTTTAGAATTTATCCTCATGACAGCCGTTATTTTCTAACTATTTTCTGAACCTTAAGGGAAAAAAAAATGACCTCGTTTCTTAGTGTGTAATTTAGGAGGAAGGGAACAAGTGTCTGAGAAAGACACTACAGATAAAGCATAAAGTTTCTCCCTTTTTATAGTTAGGTGAATCTTGCGGTATAACATTCCAGTATCTTAACATCTTGCCACGCGTAGACCGTCATCTTTAAAAATCATTCGTCACTGTTATGTCAGAGAGAGTTTGGATCATGTCTGTATGCCTGTGTTACTGTGTCACTTCCTTCCCCCGCCCCCAGCACTTAGAGCTTGCCTCTAGTTCAGTTAAATGTCAAGTAAGTGGGTCTTCACTATCCACTTGTGAAAACTGAAGCTCTGGAAATGGTCAGCTAAACCTATTGTCGCCAGTAGTTTGGGTTCCGCACACCACTGAGTGTCCTCCCCTGGGACGGTACTCCTTTGACAGCACGCCTCCTTAGACCACTCTTCTGTTCATCTTCTAACATTCAGGAGGCCTCTAGGAGTGAAAGACAAAGACTTCATGTAAGGTCTTGTTCTTTTTCCAATCACAGTGTACCCTGGCCTTCTACACACTGGTCAAAACAGAGTGAGCTGTTTCCCTCGTAGGTGGGATTCTCCCCAATCTCCGTCTTCCAGAATGTCGTGCACTAGGGTGCCTACTTCCTGCTCCAATGTATTCCTACTACAGAACACACTGACCGTCCTTCATAAAATGTCCATCTTCACTGACTGCCTTCCCTTATCTTTACTGAATACCATTTTTCTCCATAGTGCTATAATTACTGGAGTTTTAAAAGGTTCCTTCAGTATGATGTACACGGAATGATGGCCTACATCCAGTGTGTTGTATTGTCTCTGACGAGATATATCCAATGTGCTGTGTATTCAGATGGCGATATAAATCCAGTTTGGTGTATTTTCATCCGGTGTTGTTTTTTTCATGATGGTGTACATCCATGTGACAGATATTACATAATAATGTACTTCCAGTATGATTTATATTACATAATTATAGAAATTCAGCAAAATGCATAGTCTACGCACATGGAGATTTTGCTCTGTTCTCTGCCTGTGCTATCTATCTATCCAGCCATGTGTGCGTGCATGCATCCATCCATCCAACCAACCAACCATATATACATACATACATATATATATACATACATACTTTCATCCATTCCTGTGAATATCTTTCCACCCTACACAGAGCAAATTGAAGATTTATGCTTTGAAACGTCCATGTCTCCAAATTTAAAACTGCCTGTGGCTACTGGAACATAAAAAAGAGATTCATCTCTTGGTGTAGTGCCACAGAAATATTTTCTCCTAAGTACAGGGCCCCTCAGTATAACCACTGAGATCTCCCTTAATACTGCCCCTAGGATTCTCAGTGCCTTCCATGACTCCATCTGGTTATTCTATTTGCCGATACATGCTATCTTTGTTGGAGCCAAGAAATGTAGCATTCAAGAATTTTCTGATGATAACTTTGCGTTTCGGAGTGAGAATGATGATGGGAGTTTTGAACATAGCCTAATTGCTATCTCAGATAGTCAAACTAGCCAGCTTGGCTTACTTGCAGATCCCCATGTTAAGTTCCTAGAGACCTGCATTTGGGTTCGACAGCTAACTATATCTATTATTGTTGAGATTTTTTACATGATACTTCCTCCAAAATTAAAAAAGGATACTGGATTAGCTTTCAGCTTACTTCCAACTAAAGCATCTTATGAAACATATGGGATCAAGTTTGAAGCTACAAAATGTACTCTCCTCACTGCCACTTCAATCTATACGTAACAATGAAAGAAGAAAAATGTATGTCCGAAAACAGAAACAATGCCAACAAAAATATCCCCCTTAAAAAAATATCCCCCTTACTTTTCTTCTATTATGTAGAAGAAAAAGAAAACGATTTAGTTAAAATGGAAGGCTTTTATCCAAGTTACTTTGTCTCTAAGGTATCTTTAGATCACTCTTCTTAGAAGACAGGAAAATGGAGCCTCCTTCTTATTTATCCGGGATGCTGAGATAGGAGGGGGGAGTAAATGTGCAGATGACCATACTAGAATCAAGAAACATACTCAGCCACCTGACATTCTCTTCTTTGATGGTCATAAAACTCATATCTATAAATGTTAATTTACTCAGAGTTTTGCCCTGGTCTTCTGTTGAGTCATATATTTGGCTGTTGATTGTGCTAATACAGAAATAGCTGAACATGTATTTGATAATTTTGTCTTTTTGAAATTAATTTGAAGTTAGAGGGGGGTGGCCATATATCACAGGGATAATGATGCTTTTATCTCGGTCTGAAGACCTGAGTTTGATCTCCACGACTCTTGTGGTAGAATCCTAAAAATTGTCTTGTGACCTCCAGTTGCATTTGGTGGCATACAGCACACATACACCCCATGCCAGGTGCTTGTTTGTTTTTGGTAATTTGAAACAAACCTAAATACACCCTGGAAGAGACTTTATTTGGGACTTGCTTCCATAAATACCCAGTAGGCATGTTTGTTGAACATTCTCTTTATTTTCAACTGATGTGGCAGGGCCAAGCCTGTGGTGGGCATTTGGCTGCAGACTACATAGGAAAACTATCTGCGGGAGCTAGGAAAGAGCAATACAGCCAGCAACATTCTTCCATAGTCCTTGGGTCACATTCTGCCTCCAGGTTCCGCTTTCCTTGCTGATGGACTGTGACCTGTAACCCAAATGCACGTTTTCCTCTTGGGTTGCTTTTAGTCATGGTACTCATCACAGAGAAAAAAAACAAACTAAGGCAGAAGCTGGTGCCGTATAAAGCGATGTTAGAGGGGTGGACTGGAGAAGGATTGTGGAAGCATTTGGAACTTTCAGCTGGAAAAGTCCTTGAGTGCAAGGAGCTTAATGGCCTGTTCTGTAGTAGCTTGGAAGATAAGGATGCTGAGAGAAGTGAAGACAGTGCAGTCCTGGCTTCTGAAGTTTCAGAGGGGAGCAAGGACACTTTGGGGGCTGTTTCTGTTAAGAACTGGTCAGAATACTATTTGTGCTCCACTGTGAAAAATCAACTTTCATTATCAGGGAACTAACAGCAATGAGGTGAACTCTTCTGGGAAGTATTTTTTCCCTGCTTAACACACAGTAACTATGGTCTAGAGGGGTCCAGGGCTGTATCCAAAACTGGAAGCTGAACTTCACAATATTTAAGAGTCTCCTATGTGGTACTCACGGAGGTGTCATGGATAGCAGTGAAGGCTTGGCACTTTGGAGGCCGGTAAGGGCTGTTGGTGATGTGCAGCCTTGGTTGCAGTGTAGATTCTCATGTTCTTGGAGATTCAGGCACTGGGATAATGATTCAGGTCTGCAGTAAGTGTGGAGTATAGTTACTCTAAGCATAGCAGAGAAGCTGTGCGCGGTTGACAACGGAAAAGCCGGAGAACAGGAAATGCTCAGGTACTTGGGAGCCCAGTAGATCTGAGTCCTGATGTCAGATGCAAGATTTGGAGCTACACTGTTGGATTTTGTTTTGCTTAAGTGTGACGTGTTCTTCCCTTTTGGAATGAAAAAGGAGTTAATGTGTTTTGGTTTTTATAAGAGCCCACAGTTAAAAAGACTTTGGAATTTTAAAGAGACATTGAAGTCTCAAAGTGAGCCTTCGGGAGAGTTCTTAAATACCTGAGTTTAAAAAGTTGTGCTGTGTTTATGTTATGATATTGACAGACAACTTGTACACAAACAAGAACAAAATAGTTTTGGCTTGACATACATGTTTGTGTGTCAAAGTTAGCAAGGGATGAATTCTACTGGTCACCATTTGCCAACTTGACACAAACTTAGACTTGACTGGGAACAGAGAATCACAACTAACTGCCTCAGTCAGATTGGTCTATGGGCATGTCTGTGATGGTAGGGGTGGAGGCTGTGGAAAGCTAGGGGGTGAGAAGTGTTGAAATGCTGCTTGCTTAATGCTCTTGCTTGCTCGCTTGATTGACGTGGGGGAGGCAAGTCCACTGCAGATGGTGTCCTCTCTTGGCAGACGGGCTAGGATGTGTGGAAAATGCAGCTGGGGAAGCAGGGGAGGATCAGCTCAATACCCAAGCATTCTTCCATGTTCTGTGTTTCCAGTCCCTCCAGGATGGAACAGACCCTGTGAGCCATGTCTGTCCCTCCTATCCCCCTAATGTTGGTTAGTGCTTCTGTCAACTTGACCTAAATTAAAGTCATCTAAGAGGAAGTAAGCTAAACTGAGAAAATGCCGTAAGGTTGGCCTCTAGGTAAGGCCGGGAGAACTGCCTTTCTCCCTGGCTCACGGAGAACAGGGAGCTCTGCAGTTTACTATATCACAAGTTTTGTCCCAAGTTTCTTGAGATATGTTTTTCTTCTTTGCTTGAGTATTGCCAAATGTTTATTGAGCATGACAACCGTTGTTTGCTTAATGTTTTTCGCCTTCAAACAGCTGTGTGATGGATATGCTCATCTCAAAATCCCATGCTTCAGGGTCATTCTTTGTCACAGTCAGACCACTAGACAGTCAGCAACCCAGGAGAAGTGCTTCTCAGGAGAGTGAGGATAAACCTGTTAGTCTTCAGAAAGTGCATAAACCTGCCGCCATTCGGATTCCTAAGATTTCTCCTTGTCACGGAATGTGTATATTTCTGTCACTAAAAATGAAATTATTTGAGAGTCTGAGATCATGTTCCAAATAAAATTGTGATAAAATTTACCTTTCTTGGTTAGTTTATAACATTACATTATTTCTGTGAAAGTATGCCTTCTGAATCCAGCAATGAAGCATGATGGGTGATTGCTACCAAGCCTAATGATCTCAGTTTGATCCGCAGGTTCTATATGGTGAAAGTAGAGAAACAGATTGGGTGCAGGCTGGAGAGAGAGCTCTGTGGCGAGGAGTGCTGGCTGCCTTCCAGAGGACTTAAGTTTGATGCCAAGCATACCAGTGGTGGCTCAAAACTCTGTAACTCCAGGCCCAGGAGAGCCTCAGCAGAAACCAGGCATGCATATGGTTCACATACATATATGCAGCAAGACACGCATGCAATAAAATAAACGCATTTAAACATGAAAAGAAGATAGGAAGGAATGCATTTCTGCAACTTGTCCTCTATTCTCCGTACATGTGCCACAGAGGGTGCTTGCATGGGTATACTGGCAGTGAATAAATCAGTGCACAGAATCGCAGGCAACAAAATATGCCTCCGTCTTCACCCAGCTGCAAGGTTTAATAATATCAAGCTCTTCTAGAGTTACATGTGTATTTCTCAGACTATGCCACAAGCAGGTAAAAAGCAACTTACTCTTTCAGTTCTAAGTGGCATTAGACATCACGTTTTTCTTTAATATCTAGTTGTGTTCTGAATATCTTCCTTAGCTAAAACAAGGCCACATATTAAGTATAAATACATGGTTATTCAGATTATATTGGAAAGCGTCACCACTGTAAGTTTTGTTTTTATTTTGGAAATATTTTGCATTACGATGGGTATGCTTGACTTTTTAAATTTAAATTTTAGGTATATGTATGTTTTTGCATCTCCCGTGCACCTGTTGCTGGCAAAGCCCAGAAGAGCGTGTCGGATCCTCTGGAACTGGAGTTACAGGCGCTTGTGAGCCTCCACATGGGTGCTAGGAACTGAACCAGGGGCCTCTGGAAGAGGAGCCAGTGCTGTTCTCTGCTGAGCCGTATCTCCAAGCTCCTTCCATGAGCATATATTGAGTATATACATCAAAAATATGACAGCAAAAATACAACACTCATGAATGATGAAATTAATGTTAGTTTGTTATCCCACAAATGACAATTCTTACAGGAAGTATTTAAAACTCGAATGTGAACAAATTATTCTACGTTTGCATGTTACAAGTCATAAAATAGTGCAAACGTCCTTGATGACTTACGAGAAGAAATCTGTTACACATTTGAAATTTCACTCTGAAGGCAAATATTTGCTTCCATATTTCAAAGCCTCATCCTTTTCCCAGGAAATAATCACTTTTTAATATGTTTTGTTAATTATAATTCATGTTAAAACGTTAATCTTTCATTATTGTTTCAAGCTCCTGTATTTTCTTTTGTCTTAGTAAAAGTTGTTTTTATTTATTTGTATGTGGCAAACTTCATTCCGTTTTCAGAGGCAGTCTTTACATTTTGATGGGTACAGAGCTGTCCCATTTTGCTACCACAGTTGGACTGCAGAACAGCTTCTCTGCCATCACCCCATCTCTTCCACGTGCCCTTTCGTAGTACATCCTAATTCCTAGTCCTGTAGTCCATCCTAATTCCTTGTCCTGCTCACCCCTGCTCCATTTTCAATGCCTGTGAGCTTTTCTTATCTAGCGGGGCATGCAGCCTGTGGAATCGTGTCTTTTTGCTTACCACAGCACATCTGAAGTTCAGCTGTGTGGGTATGCTATTCTTACCATGGCCAGAATCTTCTTGCTTTGTTCTTTTATCATTGTTTAGAGTTTTGAATTCTTTTAGTTTTCAGATACAGTCATATCTATGTGACATATATACATATAGTATATATATATATCACTGCTCTCTTACCCATATTTTTTCTTGTCTATAAGCAAAAAAAAATCTTTCCAGTTTAGCAAACAATATCTATAATTAACCATTAATCTTGGGACTTTATGAAGTTCCCAGCCCCACTTCTACCACTAGTCTCTCCCTCTTGCTCTCATTTTTAAAAATCTCCTTGTTTCCATGGGTGTTTATTTTCTTATACCTTTAAAGCCCTTGGTATTTTTGTTTGATTGAAATAGATGAGGTCTACACATGTTATTATTTCTTCCAAAAGAAACAGGCATATTATCAATTATTTAGTAATACTCAGTCGTTTATTCATCTCTCACTCGGTGGGTATGTTTTATTTCCATGATGTATACACTCATGGAAACATTAGTAATAAGACTACAAAAATCCTAGAGTAAAAAGGGATCTTTAACCAGTTTTTTATATTTATTATTTAATACAGTGTATTCACTTTGTATCCTGACTGTGGCCCCTCCCTCATCTCCTCCCAGTCCCACCTTCCCTTCTTCTCCCCCTATGTCACCCCCCTAGTCCACTGATAGGTGAGGTCCTCCTCCCCTTCTGTCTGACCCTAGCCTATCAGGTGAAAAGGGATCTTTGAGATAATAAAATTAAATTAATTCTTTAATCTCCATTCCAAGTCTAATAGCAATGTAGCTTGGAGATTGCTATCGGAAAGTGTCTCTCAAATTGTCGAGGGTGGCAATATACAGACAAGAAGACAATGCCTAGAGAAGCTTTTAAAAACAAACTATGAGTTTGAAGGGGCTAAGTTAAAATGGAAAAGGACCAAGAGAGCCAAGATAGGAATGGACAGGGACAGGTGGGGATGGACCAGTTGTGTTTGCTTCTGTGGAAATTACCTTATGTAGGTTCGCAGACTGGCTTTCAAGCATGTCTATAAAAAAATAATAATAATAAAAGCACTGTCTTAATGTCCAACGTTCCCTGATAGTCTAGCTTCTGTAAAGTTCTTCCTTATCTTGGTTGGAATCAATCAATAAACCTTCACTTTATCTTTGTGCCTTTTATTTATACAGTGTATTTCATACATACAACCTTCTGTATATCTGGAGTTATTTTTTACAATAATACAATAATATTTTTCTTTTTTTCTTAGACCAATGAAATCCATTTCCCTAAGTATGCTCTATGCACCAAAAAAGGCCATATTTTAAAAACTTGTACTTGCTGAAGTTTTCTATTAACATGTATTCGGGGTGAACAGCACACAGTAGGTATGCTCCGACCAACATCTGTTAGCACACTTGTTTTTTTGTTAACATTCCTGTCATTTATTTCATATAAAATTGAGTTAGTATAGAATGCGAAGTGTTTGTTTTATATATGATTTGTACCTTGGTAAAATTTGTAACCCTTTAGCCCATTTTTCCATGCTATAAAGTGTTCAAAGAAATTCTGATTATTTTTTCTGTCAGCAATTATGCTATCAGTAACCTATATTAACTTATTATATATATATTTTTGTTCAAGTAATTTTTAAAACATCAGTGAGAAAATGTCTAAGAATAAAACCTGTGGCTTGGACTAATGTTGCACACTTGGAGATTGTCTTCACATAGAAAACGGCTCCAATTTGTGAAAGATGAGCTTTCTGGTCTGTTGATAAGGGAGACTCTCCCTTGCTCCAGGAGGCACCTCCTCTGTATTCCGAGACTCTTGTTTAAATAGCCATGAGCAGTTGTGACAGATTGAAAGAGGCAAGAGTTTCTGCTTGCGAAATACCCAGAAATAGGAGCGATCTGTGGAAAGTAACTGTTTCTCCCAGATGATGAGCAAAATTTCAAAGTTAAACAAATAGTAAATGGCTTAAGTCCAAGTTAGCCATGACAGACTTTCACCAAATTTTCACGGTTCAGAGGCAGCCAAGGCATTTCTCTGATCCCCTTACCTGGTGACATTGACGGTCACAGAAGCAAGTTTGGGCCTAGCTTGCTTTTAACAAATGCCAGATTGATTATTTATTTATTTATTTATGAACTCCTAAAACCATGTTTAATAACCTGTTCTACATTTCTGTTAAGGATAGTGTTGAGATCACTGAACTTTATTTTCTATGATCTTTTAATCTATAAATAAATAAATAGATAGATAAATAGATAGGTAAAAATCCACTTCACCCTGAATGTGCTTGTCTGTTCTTCTGTTTACCAAGATTACTGAGATCCTTAACCGTGGTTTTGTGATAACCCTAATAGGCTTTCTAACAGTGTATTGAAACTTAGATCCTTTGGTTCTATACACTTGCATTTAAAGTGACATTTCCTAGTTTTGACCTTTGATTTTCATATTTATTATAGCTAAGTATTCCATCCCATATTTTTTTTCTAGTTTAAAAGGTTAAAACTATCCAGGATTCGAGAGGTTTCTTTTCTGTTATCTGATGATAATTGACATTGTCACCAAATAGAAGGTTTAGCTCGTCCTTAATATTTTTCCCACACCTAAGTGGTGTGGGAAATGAAATGCCCTTAGAAAAGCTTTTGTGGTCTCCTCCAGTCCACTCAGACACGCATTACAACACGGAGCCCTGTTTCTACACTACTATCGCTTCTGAGTCTAATTCTTCTTTATGCATTTTCCAATTTATTTCTTCACTGTTTTTTTTTTGTTATTTTTTAGTGCTAAAGGATCATAACTTTACTTTTAATAATGCATAATTTTACCAAATGAAATATCAAAGCTCTTCTTGATTTTAATGTTTTATACCAAGTTATTATGTAGCAGAGGGGTCAGCATAAAGTCTTCGTAAGGGGCTAAATGGTAAGTGATACAGACAATATAAATCCGCTATCTCTGTTGAAATTATTTATTGTACTAATTTTAAGTAGATATGAATGATATTGAAATGTATGAATGTAGTTGCG
Source organism: Meriones unguiculatus (assembly GCF_030254825.1). Lineage (NCBI taxonomy): Eukaryota > Metazoa > Chordata > Mammalia > Rodentia > Muridae > Meriones > Meriones unguiculatus. The sequence continues at coordinate 43,724,133 of NC_083368.1, forward strand.
TTCCTGTAAGCTTCATTTATGGACATCTTAATTTTAATGTTAGATCAAATTGATATTTCATAAAAAAATGGAAGTTCCTTATTTTTCTTATTTAACTCTGTAAAGCCCATTCTTACCTTACGGACTCTTTAAAATCATGCAGTGATCATGCTTAACACATGGACTATATTCTACTACAGTTATGCAGGTATAGTTGTGCAGTAGATACATCTCCAAACAACTATTTTATGAAATTCCGTCATAAGCTCTTTCATAAAATAGTTACTTCTTTTTCAGTGCAGTTAAGTCTTAAGTAAGTGGTTTTTACATAGTCTTTAGGGAGAAGTCAGTAGTTTTAGATGACCAGTTTTAAGAAATACACACACACCCACACACCCACACACACACATATGTATATATAACATATTTTGAAAATACAGTATAACGTGTTGATCCGTTAGAGGTTTAGACACTGGATCAAGAGGAATGTAATACCAATATGCCAGTGGTTGGGGCATAACAAATGTCACGGGCATCCTGAGGTCGGTAGGAATGTTGGGAAGCATCCCAGCATGGCCCAGAAATGCTCACGTACTCATTTGTAAGGCAGAACTTAGGTAGGCCTTTGATACAAGAACCATGAGCTTGCTGAAGCATGTGGTTGGACTGAGACATTTGAAAGCTGGTTTCACTAGGATGGTCACTTGGTTACATGTGTAGATTTGCCTGTAGGTAAAAAGGATTTCCACCCATGTTTGCACACTGGCTCATTACCTAGGCTTTTGTGTGCATTATTTACATGTCCTGGCATTTTTTTATGCATTATGCTTTGGCGTGTGTTTAGAGGCCATTCATTTAGGCTGGAGGTGACATGGGGCTGTCAAGATAATAAGGATCAGAAATCTTTTTTCCTTCATAGTGCTTGTTCTACAGCGTTTAGCGAACTACTAAATGATGGACTCCTTCCTCTTTTCTTCCTCTGCCTCTCTTCTTCCTCAGCCTTAACTTTTCCACCCACAGCATTCCACACACCTCTCACTTCATCAAGGAGTCCTAACCTAGAATTAATATCTTATATGAAAACAATTAAATTAAACATTATTTATTAAATCTTAAATGTACATGTATGCGTGTATATATATGCAATAATATATTTATTATTGAACATCTTAAATAAATAAATTGTGACTATTTGCTACCAACTAACTGCTCATTCACTTTGACTGCCCTACCCTTTGAACTTATTTTGAAATTTTTTGCCCTAAGTCCTCTTATGTGAGAACTACATTATTTGTAATATTCATGTAATAGTGCAATTCCTTAGGCCAGACATATATGAATTTTGTATGTTTTTAATATTGAATTTTGATTCATTGGCATAGGTGGTTGTCATTGTGTAGAATGAATTGGTTGAGAAAAGGTTTCTCTGTGTAGCCCTGGCTATCCAGAAATTCACTTTCTAGACCAGGCTAGCCTTGGACTTAGAGATTATATAACTGCCTATGCCTCCCAACTGCGGGATCAAAGGAGTGCACTGCCACCACCACCTGGCTTGAAATTACTTTTTAAGTGATGGTATACATGACATTTTATCCAAGTTTTAGTCAGGATGGGCTTTCAGAGGAGAAGAAATTTTAGAGAAAGCAGTTACAGAAAAAAAAAAATCAGGCTAATCATTTTTAGAGTAAAGAAAACAAGAAATGAAATATTTATGAGTCAGGGCTTGGCTCTATGAGAAAATACAGACAAAGCTGTGGTTTCATTACATTACTTACAGTATTTGTGTGACCTAAAAAGCCCAAAGCGCAAAGGACCTAATGCAGTCAGGTATGAGGGAAGGCTGCTGAGAGATCCACGGCTAATTAATTATGAGGCTCTTCCTGAGTCTCTTTCTTTTCTTTTTCTTTTTGGTTTTTAAAAATGTTACTAGCGGTTAAGGAAATTCAACTGCTTGATGGAGAAGGTGCTTCAGACTTTAAAGACTGAGTTGAAACCATTGATTCATACATTTTGTGTGTTCCTCTTATTCTACAAGTACCTACACTGTTCCTTTCTCTTTTGGCATCCCATTTTCTAACAAGAGCATATCGTCACATTAAGTAGTTCTTAATTAATTTGAATAATTATATAGTAGCCAATTAATAGTACTATATATTAATACTACAAATTTACATATCTAGTATTGTATATTAATCTATGTTAATATGTAGTGGCAAAAGTTAAATTTAATATGTCTTCTGGTATAACTGTTGGACCCTGAGGCAAAATGCTTGTCTTGGCTAGTTTTGTGTCAGCTTGACACAAGCCAAAGTCATCTGAGAGGAAGAATCACAATAAAAAAAAAAAATGCTTTCTTTTAAATCTATATAATATAGGATAAACATACTAAAATCTGTAAACCTGAAAAAGCAAAACAAGAAGGAGGACCCTGGGTAAGATGATCAGTCCTCCCTCAGAAAGACAAACGGGATGGACATTGGAAGAAGGAGAAAACAGGAGCCTACCACAGAGGGCCTCTGAAAGACTCTACCTAGAAGTGTATCAAAGCAGATGCTGAGACTCATAGCCAAACTTTGGGCAGAGTGAAGGGAATCTTATGAAAGAAGGGAGAGTTAGTAAGAGCTGGAGAGGACAGGAGCTCCCCATGGAGAGCACCAGAACCACAATATCTGGGCACAGAGGCCTTTTTTGAGACTGATACTCCAACCAAGGAACATATAACCTAGAACCCCTGCACAGATGTAGCCCATGGCATCTCATCGCCAAGTGGGTTCCCTAGTAAGGGGAACAGGGACTGTCTCTGACATGAACTCAGTGCCTGGCTCTTTGACCACACACCCTGAGGGGGGAGCAACCTTGCCAGGCCACAGAGGAGGACAATGTAGCCAGTCCTGATGAGACCTGATGTCTAGAGTCAAATGGAAGGGGAGGAGGACCTCCCCATCAGTGTTCTTGGAGAGGGGCATGGGAGGAGGTGAGAAAGGGATGGTGGAATAGGCAGGGAATGAAAGAGGGGGCTACAGCTGGGATACAAAGTGAATAAAATGTAATTAATGTAAAAAATAAAAATTTAATTAAAAATCTATTTATTTAATCACTTTATACCCTAATCCCTCCACTCCTCCCAGCTCCTCCGCCATCATGTCCCTCCCCCTCATACCCCTCTCTCCTTTTCAGAGAAGGACAGACCCCCAATTGGTACCAATCCACCCTTATCTCTAGTCATGGCAGGACTAAGCACATCCTCTCCTGCTGGGGAGTGACAAGGCAGCCCAGCCCTAAAGTGACAGATTCAGAGACAGCACCAACTCCTTTTGTTAGGGGACCCACATGATGACCTAGCCATACCTTTGCTACATACGTGCAGGGGGGTCTAGGGTAAGTCCATGCCAGCTTTTTGGTTGGTGGTTCAGTGTCTGTGAGCGCCCCTGGTCCCAGGTTAGATTGCTCTGCAGGCCTTTTTGTGGGCACCTCAGGCGCCCTCTATCCTTCCACTGGCTCTTTCACAGCACAACGTAGGCTAAGCCCGTTGTTTGGCTTTGGGTCTCTGCATCTGTCTCCATCAACTGCTGGATGAAGCCTCTGAGAAGACAGTTATATAAGACTCCTCTCTGCAAGCATAGCAGTACTTAATAGTGACAGGGTCAGCCCTCTCCCATGGGGTGGGTCTCAAGCTGGGCTCGTCACTGGTTTGACATTCCCTCAATCTCTGCTCCATCTGTACCCTTACGCGTCTTGTAGACAAGACACATTTTGGTCCAAGGTTTTATGTGTGGACTCCGCTGGGAACCCCATCTAGCTACAGGAAGTGGCGACTTTATGCTCCTTAACACGCCAGTTGCTTAGCGTCCCGGCTAGGGTCACCCCCGTAGACTCTCATGAGCCTCTGGCTTCCTTCCCTGTTTCTGAGTTCCAGTCCTGGCTTCCTGTGATGTAGAGGTGTAAGCCAAATAAACCCTTTCCTCCCATGTAATTTTTTGGGAAGGAGAGGAGGGTGGGGACTAAGGCAGACAACATGGAGAAGTGCTGCTTACTGGATTATTCCTCACCTGTCTTTTGGTCATGGTGTTTCATCATGGCAATAGAAACCTGAACTAAAACAATATTTGAGTAAATTATAGCAAACGAAGCTAAATATACCATTACTTGCAGGGATCAGTCATCTTGTTGCTAGGATATAAAAACACTTATTCAACAAAAAGTTCTAATACAGTTGAACAGGATGCGTTTCTAAAATTTCAAACATGATGCTATTGAGGAACAGTCTTGGCTACAATTTAAGTTAAGCCAAAAATTTCACTGTGATATTTTTGCCGTTCACAAGAATAATTTGGGAGAAACTGTTACAAGGCTGATTCCCAACTCTGATCTGGATTTTCTGGTTTGGAGTTCCTGTTCCTTAATTGAATGTAACAGAAACATGCAAGTTCATGTATAGAAAACAAATTACATAAAGAAAGAGACATTATTAGAGTTCCTTAAGTAGGACAGAGTTGGAAAAGGGAGCTGAGAGAGACTGCGACAAAGATCGTTTTTCTGTCAGTGTGCTTAAAGGTGGAACATTTCCCTTTGTGCTAGTTTCTGTGCAATATTCCCCCAGAACAGAAGTCAATTATTTTTTTTAAGTTGTCATATCCATGCCCCTTATTGTATGTATTATCATAGTGCTTGATTTATAGCCATATAAAAATATAATAAACATTTTGGGTTTTTTTTTTCTGAGAATTTAAGTATTTTGAATAAAATGTATTTGAAGATTATGAAGCTGTCTCAAATTTGTTTGCTGTTTAGAATTGGAATTCATTTCCCCTCACCCTCGTCACCCCCAAACACACTGGAGAGAACTATTCTAAATATAGTTAACTTGTGATTCAAAATTGACAGAAAAAATTGTTTCAATACTAGTGCTTAAATTCAATTTACTTCCTTGAATTTTAAATGCAAGAGCTACAGTGTGTAAGCCATCACTTTGAGAACACTGTTGGTGTCAAGTCCAGCAAACCAAAACAAAGGCTACTAAAACAAAAGTAAGTCTGTTAACCTCTTCATTGCTGAATTCAGATACACACTTTTAGCTCCGAGATGATCTGTGAACACTTGACTAGGACTGTCAACTTTTCATATTGGTGAACATTTTGCAGATGAAATGGTTGTTATATTTCTACTCGGATTGTGGTATTAATGCTGTAAGAAAATTAAGGATGGTTTATCATATGCCCTTTATTTCCCCCACCAGAACCCAGAATTATGTCTTTCCCTAGTTCGTGTTGTTTCTTCTGGATAGTCCACGCTGCTCCTCATGAACTGGGCATCTGAGTTTTCAGAATGGCTTTGGATGGTGTCTGCCTGGATATCTTCTCTTGCTTCCCTTGCCTTTGCAGCATACTAGAAGTCTTGCTGGGTTATTTGTTAATAGAGATATAGACCCGACAATGCCAAGAGCTTGGATCAGACAGATGGGGAGTAAAATCCTAGGGTTAGCCATATCCTGATCATATTACTATGGACATGATATTTAATTTCTGAACCAAAAACGTAAATCTTTAAGATCTATGAAACGTATTTGAAAAAACATACTGTAGAACTTCCTTTAAATTAAAAATTAGTGTGTGTCATGAGCCTACACAGTAGCTAACCTAAGTCAGCTGCCACTATGCATTTAAATTCCCCTTTCAGCCTCCCCACCTTTCCTGTAAGATTGTTTTGATTTCCTATTTTTAAAAATAATTTTTCCTTTGTTTTATGTGCTTTTCATCTTATAAGCTTGAGTGCTGGGCTTATGAGGCAATTCTTTATGTTAAAGAGGTTTCCTCATGACCCTGGGAGTGATGAGCAACTGGCAGCAAGAGGAACACAGTTACCAGAAGCAGAAATATCATGTTCCCTGCCTTTTGCCCCATTTTGGGCAGACAGTTCACTTATAAACAGCTAATCCAGGAATATTCTTGGGAGGAAAATATGATTTCATGGATATGTTCAGAAGTCAAATATTATCTCTTCCTGAACTAATATATTCTTAGAAACATGAAACTTAAAAATTATTTTTGTGTTTTGTTTGTGGTATTTGCGAGTGATGTTGCAATCGTTTATTCATGAAGTTCTCTGAAGCTATTAGATGTGGCAAAAGTAGATTTATTTTGATTTAAAATTATCTCATTTTTTTCCCTGCATTTTCGTTTAAGCATCTATCAAAAGCCTCTAACCTCAATTTGCTTTTAAATACAATGATTTTAGACTAATCAATTAATCATTACAAAATGAAGTATTTTGGGAGAAATATTTTCTGTAACATTATTAAATAATAAATTAAAAAGCCTCTTCTTTTGGGTATTGTTTTGACTCCTGTCAGTATTTTTTCTGCATTCCGTTAGTGGGTTTGGATAGCATTATTTCATGCCACTTATCTCTACTCTAATTTGCATTGTTGTAAGTTCTGTTCTAATCTGAAAACTTCCTAGGCTTGTAGATCAGGTGGAAATTGTGTCACTAGGCTTTATGTTAGGGAAGCCCGTTCTTCGGGGGATCTGAAATGAAGTACTTTTTTTTTTTTTCCTTTAATAAATTAGATAGCCTGCTTTAACTGAAATCAGAATCCTGGGTCATTCTATCTTGTGATGTGAACTCAAGGTTCTGGATTTCAGGACGATGTCCTGTGTGTCCTGTTGACTGACATGTCACGTGCTGGAATTAGGGATGTAGGACTGAACGCATCAGGCCTTCCCCTATTGGTTTCAAGCAGTAAGGAAAGATTTAGGAAGAACACAAAAACAAAACAAACAAATAAACAAGCAAAATCTTCATGCTCACGTGTTTTTCTTGCAATCTACTACCAAGAAAATGCACGGATGATACAGTCAAAGGAGGATGATTCCTTTTCCCCTTTCTCTGGAAATAATTATTTGCTGAGGAGATATTCAGTGGGGGAAAGGTTTGGCAAGTCGTACGTATTCTTTAGCTCGCTGGAGTTGTGAGCATATGTTAGTGATCCTACAATGAGAAGCACAAGCCTAGAAGAGGTTGCTGTGTGGGGGTAGTAGCTATTCTTGCGCCGTATTTGTAGAACTGGAAGGTCTTCTTGACTGGGAACAATTGAGTTTATGTCAATACACACAGTTTGGAAATATATTCAAGATCTAGTCCAGCCTTACAAATACTTGTTCATAAAAGGTAGGAACTTGGGGTTCCATTTCACTTACTTAAATTTAATAGATGGAAATGATGGTGTTAATTAATTTAAATGAATTTAGCAACTAGTGAGAGGTGAGAATACACTGCTTAGACACGGTCTAGGTCCACCATATCTGTTAACAATAATAGTAGCTTTTCTTTCCTGCTTAAAAAATAAATAAATAAATAAATAAAAAATAAAAGCGCCACTGCTTTTACTTGACTAAAATACTGTGTAAGTAAGATGGTGGCTGGATGTCCAGTCAAAGCCTGGTGATACTTCAGTTTTGTTGTTAACTTCTGGGATAGTTACGTTAGAATTGTTTGACTTGATATCTTCAAGTTTCTCAATCACGGTTTTGACACAAACCTATTCTTCATAGCCATGCCTCGTGTCTGAGGACATACAGCTGTGTCCACTCCCTTCTCTTCCAGGCTCCTCTCCTTTAAAAGTGACTATTTACGTTTTTTTGTTTGTTTGTTTTTGTTTTTTACTATCTCAGTTGTTTGCAGTTGTTAACATTTTTGCCTTTTGCCAAGATATTCCGGCTTGAATTCTGTTTGTATTTAGCTTAAAATTCAACTTAAATATCATTCTTGCACCTATTTGATGTAATTATTCTTAAAAGATGAGTAAATATATAGTAAAATGTACATTATCTAAGAGTATAAATGTAAGACATGGAATATGCCTGAAGCAATATTTTTGCACGGAAATAAACTTTGCAACATTAATAATAATGTCTGATACTTTCCAAGTTTGATGACATACAGTTAACTATTGAGGTGTGTTTACAGTGTTTTGCTAGTGAATTATAATTTGGTGGCTATAACAATGGTATTGATAAACTAATGTCTAGATCCATAAATGCCTATATTAGTTTAGAATATTTCATCAGTTGCATGCTTTATTTTGCTAAATCTAGGCTACACCGATGAACTATACTTAAAAATATTTGTCTGCTGTCTGTCCCAATTTTAAAAGAAAAATAGAACTTTATACTTAACATGTGGAGCCTGAACAAAACTATAGTCAAATAATGTACAAGAGAACTCCTGAACTTTTTATTTACTTGAGTATGTGTGTGTGTGTGAGAGAGAGAGAGAGAGAGAGAGAATAAGCACTTTGAATTCTTTATTTTCACTGTTAGCTATACCTCAGTGGGAGAGATACCAATGAGCCAATGAGCTGACAATTTTATTTTTGCCATGTAATTTGTTTGCTTCAATAAAAGCAGGGCATTGAAAATAACTTAGTGAATGTTTTGTTATGTAACGATATTTGTTGAACTGATTTTATTTTGAACACTTAAGAGATCTGTATGTCCCTATTCTCTTTATTACAAAGTATAGGTTGAATCCCTGTGTGTGTCTGATGTCTTTCAGTCTGAGCAGTCTTCACAATCTATTCTAATACTGTAAATCACAAATAGCACTTCACTTTTCTGGATGGGCACTAAATCAGAATACAACACAAGGAAATGCAAAAAGGAACTTTCAGGTTCATGTTTCTACAAAATTTTTTAAAAAAATGAAGAGACTTTTTATTTATGAAAGAAAGCAAATAGGTGAATCATCTAAGGTTTTTAACTTTAGGGAATTCTGATTTATCACCATCTAATTTGAAATGCGTGTGATTGTATATGTTGACTTATAATGCTAAATGTATTGCAGCCAGCTTCATTCCAACTACATTTTCTTTTTTTCTTATACCTCATTTTGCTCTGTCATTTAAAAGTATTACCCTAAAATAATGTGCATGTTTTGTCGCTAAATGATCAAAAGGCTTTCAGACCTCTTATACTCTTAATTTTATTCGAATGCAAATCTCGTATTTTAAGATGGAGTTCTTTTATTTTCATGAGATTTTTAAGAATTTAGGATCTGAGCATGTGTGGTGGCATATGGTGCATTTTCTGTCCTATTTTGTATACCAGCCCATTAAGAAGAGAAAGTGAAGTAAGTAACCTAAAAATAGCTCTGCTGTTGGCCTAATTTAACAACAACATAAAAAAAAAGTCCTCTGTGCATAAGTAAAGTTCCACATTTGCCTCCCCTGCTGGAAAGTCTCTGAAGCATTTTGCTACCTCGGCTCAGAAAGACACCTCTCTTGGCATCCTCGCAGTCAGAAGGCCTGTTTGCACTTCAGTTTTCTTTTAACAGTAGTCTGTGCTAGCCCTATTCAAGGTGACTTCCTCAGTCCAGAGAAGCCCACCTAACTGAGCATTGAAAATAGGCACATACCGGTACCTTTTTTTTTTTTTTTTTTTTTTGCATACCTGTATCTTACAGGTATTTACTTTCTCAAAAATCAACTTTATATGAGATTGAATTGATGATTTAAACAAATGACACAAAAAACTGTACTAACACCAACCACAAAAAGCATAGCCCCAACTTCAAAGGCTCTAGATTATTGTTATTTTGCCTGTTAAATTCATCATGCAGTCGTCACGGTGCACCACAAAAAAATGCAACAGTCTGTAAGGAGAAATGACATGGAAGTATTTCTTCAGCCTTCTCCTTTCTCTAGCAATCCTTAACCGCTGACTTATAGACCGTTGATGTCCTCATGCTTGCTGGCATTGTCTCTCCTGCCCCTCAGAGGACTGGGCGTATAAACCAGAAGAAAGCGATTCTCTAAGTTTCAGGCTTTGGACATTATGGACATTTTGTATGATAATCCATTCGATATTGATTACAGATCCAAAGTGTCTCCAGAGCCTGACTGGGGGACATTAATAGTGAATGATCCATTTCTTCCTGGTGGGGGGACTGCTTGCCCTCATGTGTTTAAAGGCCTTTGCACTTACATTCAAAGGAATTTTTATTCCTTCCATAAGAGCTTTAAGAATTTAGTAGTGAGCATTTGCTGTGGCATATGGTGCATTTTAAATTTTAAAATACTTTTGAATCCTACATAAGCATTCATTCACTGATATGTTGACTAGTATGATCTTAGAACACTTACAAAAATACTTCAGGCTCTCTAAAAGATAAGGTATGGAGCAAAACAGGAAAGAAATTTTTGTTAAGGAATACTATGACCCAAGAATTAGAAGGGTTTTTGGATGTAAGCAATGGCCCTGGAAAGGAGCTACCATGGCAGGCTGCTCTGCTAATGGCTGGCAATGAGCCCCTCTTATCCAGATCTACTCTCTTACTGAAGTCTCTGTCCACAGTGACTGTGGTTTACGAATTGACTTGCTTTGGCCAATGGCTGTGAGTGAATATGATACAAGTAGGGGAACATTAAGTGCTTGTACATTGGATTTCCCCCCATTGGAAAGCTATTTTGTCCATGTGAAGAAGCTTAGTATAGTCTTCTTGAAACAGAAATACAACTTTGTCCTACAGGCCAGGAGAGCACTGTCCAGAGCAAACTTTAAAGGTGAATTCATGTGTAGATGCCAGATGAGTGCAAAACTCTAAGCAATCACACACACACACACACACACACACACACACACACACGCACACACACACACACACACACATTGTTTTTAGCCATCAAATTTTAACCATTCAATAAATGCTACAGGAACTTGTCTAAACATAAGAACTTAATTTTATGGTTTTTTTTTTTTTTTTTTTTTTTCTGTCTTCATTTTGTAGAAGTTACTTTGGTAGTGTTTCTGCAGAACGTACCATCTATAAAACATTACGTCTGGCTGTGGAGAGTTTAGACATAACAGTTAGTACTTTTCATTGGTTTCTCTAGGAAGGAGGGCTGTCACAGTGAAGGTAGCACTTACAAAGATCCAAGGGAATGGTACTTGGTGTGCTCTGAGTGAGCTATTGCTCTTTACTGGTTCCTGTGATGACAGTGTCTTCATGGGGGTCTAGTCAGTTTACAGGGAAGAAGTTCTGGCTTTACAGAACCTTCCATGGAGAGAGAAGGTTACACAACAGGCATATATTTAGGCAGATGTTGTGAACCTCTCAGATGAACTGCTGTGAGCTTCAGATCGAAGCTGTTACAGTCCCAAGAAAAAGGACAGAGAGTAAGGGTGGTCCCTAATGCAGGCTATGTAACACTCAATAGACATGGAAGAATTAATGCTTCTTAACTGAGGCATCATATTCAAAAGTCTAGCACAAATATAATTGGGAAAATCTTTGCCTACTTTAACCTTTTAAATGAAGTCAGAGCACAAGTAGAGGGGTAACCATAGATTGGAACTATCAGGTGCAGTAGCAGCAAGGAAATCCCTTAGGCAGTTAGATATGTAGCATTGGAGTATAACAGAGTATAACGGACAAGGGAACCAGGATGTGGTCACTACCCTAGGAATGGCTTACATGGTATGATGTTGATAAGATGTGTTCCACATAGCTGGTGGACACAGGTGGCCAATGTCTGGAGAATCAGAATAGGAAAGTTCCAGTTGAGCTAAGAGAAGAATGCAATGGAAACACCATGGTAATCCACTGGATATTTCCTGTTGTAGTTGTGTGGCAGTTGAAGGAATTGAAAATCCTAACTGGTTCTTTGCAGATTCAGCCATTCTCCTCACTACTAATTTGACTCTTTGGAGTCCCAAGCCTGATGTGTCACAGATGTGTGCATTCAATCAAATCAACTTAGGTTGTCCTGAACAAAACAGTAGTGGAAACAGAATAGTGTAAGACATTTTGAGTAGCTTTAGAAACTTTCTTGGATGTATTATATATTTTTAGATGTTGATTAATCTGTCAGAGACAGAATTATAAATGGAGTAATAATTCTAAGCTATGGAAACAGCTCCTGGCATAACCAGAACTTACAGCTTAGAAGATAACATATTTGCCCTAGTTATCTGCTGTCCTGTAGAGATGATTGGTATTCTTTAAAACTGATCAAGCTGAAAGACTGACAAAGCAGGAAATAACAAAGATCCTATATGAAATAGTGTTGGTAAATCAAAGAGGGTATTGAGTTAAAAAATAAAACTTCTACATTGAAGAAAGGAAGTAAAGAATGGCGCAGTCAGTAAAATACCCGTTGTGCAGGATGAGTTTGTATCCCTGGCAAATATATAAAAGACAAAGCCAGTTGTGGTAGTGTGTACCAGCAATCCCTTTTCTGAGGATTCAGTGACAGGAGGATCCCAGAAACCAACTGCTGAGCCTCAGCTTCAGTAAGAGAGACCCTGCCTTTAAAATTAAGAAGAGAGTGATTGAAGAAGACAAGCAACATCATTAATGGCTTCAACATCCATGTGCACACATGTTCATGTGTGCTAGCACATATGAATGTGTACGCACACAGAGACACACAGGGAAAAGGAACATAGAGTTTGTGAAGTTCTCAGCAGAATCACTGTATTAGATATTAGTTCCGCTTGCAAAGATTTCTGTGTTTAAAGCAGCAACAGTAAAATTTCAAGATTGTTTTGGGGTCAAAGGGTTTCCCCAGAACTAAGAGTTATGAATTTTCAAAGCTATTCTAAGAAGAAGGAATATGAAAACAGTATGGAGCTATCTGTGCTACATTCATGCTAGTTTTATGAACATCCTTTTTCATTCCACAGCCATGACAGAACATGCTTTTTACAAGGATAAGTTTTAAGATGACTTCAATAAAGATAACACCTCCAAGTTAAGCAGTTCTGATTGTGGTATAAACAGATGTGTGTCGTGTGTGTTGAAAGTTTTGTGAATGGGCTAGTGTTCTCCTTTCTCCACTAGTAGTCCTGTCTATTTAGAGGGTGTCCTCTTCAGTCTCCATGACCCGTGCTACTAGTAGTTTCAGCTAGGGTCACCCTTATATTTTCCCAGAAGCGTACCCTGTCTTAGGTCTCCAGCTTTACACAGAGATGCCACTGCCCACAGTTTCTCTTCTCTCTCAAGGGGCTCTCTGGCCCCTCACCCACTCTCACCAGTTCTGATCTCCATCATCTTTTCTGTCTGCACTTCCACACTTATCTTGTTCCCTCTTTCAAACACTTCTTCTGTCTCTTCTGTTTCCCCTTCTGAGTGAGATTTAAGCATTCTCTCTCGGGACCTCCTTGTTACTTATTTTTCTGTGTTTATCCAGTACTATGTGGCTAAAACTGGCTTATAAATGAGGACATACCATGCATGTCTGGGTATGGGTTATCTAAAAATTTACTCTGCCTACAAGATGTGCAGGGACAAAAATAGAGCAGAGATTGATGGAGAATCAAACCAATGATTGGCCCAACCTGAGACTCACCCCATGGGAGAAAGCCAACCCCTGGCACTACTACAACCCCTGGCAAGTACTCTGCTGTACTTGCAAACAGGTGCCTGGCATAGCTGTCCTCTGAGAGGCTCCACCCAGCACTGGATAGAAACAGATGCTGAGACTCAAGCAAAACATTGGGTGAAGTGTAGGGAGTCTTATGGAAAAGTGGAGGGAAGGGTATAAGGACCTGGAGGGGACAGGAACTCCACAAGAAGACCAACAGAGCCAACTAACCAGGCCCCAGAGGGGCTTGCAGAGACTGAGGTACCCAACCAAGAATCCTACACAGGTGCAGGCAATGGGCAGCTTGGGCTTCATGTGGGTGTCCTAGTAAGGTGAGCAGGGGCTGGCTCTGGCACAGACTCTGTTGCCTGCTTTTTGATCACTTCTCTCTGATGGGGCTGTCTCAAGACCATAGGGGAAGAGGATGCACTCAGTCCTGATGCCATTTGATGAGCTGGGGTGGGTTGCTGCTATTGGGTCTCCCCTTTTGAGGGAGGGGGAGGCGGAGACTGGAAGGAGAGGAGGGAGAGGGCTTACAATTGGAATGTAAAGTGAATAAATAAATAAATAAAATTCAGAAGGTGTGTGTGTGTGTCCACATTTACATGCATGTGTGTATGGTTTGCTCTAAGTTCTGTATGTTATATAAATTTTAGGTTGATGAAAATTTAAAAGTCCACAGTGCTTCATAAGAAGCATGAAAAATGAGAGGTTATCAGGTGATATCATTTGAGAATATTTAGTAGTACGAGTCCTAGACTCTGCTAAAGAGAATTTATCTGTGGATCGCATCTTTTGCAGTTGCGTATGGTTTTGTTTTTGTTTTTTCGGAACAGCCAGCACTATAAGTGATATAGTGGACACCAGAGTGGCTTGAGAAACAGTTTAAAGAAGGAAACTTGTCATCCTTTGTGTTTTGTAATGATTTCATTCTTTACTTTTAGGCCTATGTGAGATTTCTATTACTAGTCACAATAAAGCCAAGAAATAAAACACACAGAAATTTTGAATGTAATGAATAAATTAGAGAAAAGAATGAGATTAAAACAGCATTAGAATTACAAGTTTTATTTACTTATTGCAAATATTTATGACATCCAAAATCACAGTGATAAGGACTTTAAGAATATAGCTGTAAGAGTGGCACAAAAACGATAATAAATACTGAAGTTTCAGAAAGGTGAGTCAAAATTAGAGAAAACAGGAAACTTAAAAATTAAAATATGGAGAGTATATAAGGAAAGATAATATTTAATGAGATATTAAAAGTCTGTGAGATTAAAATATGCAGCTAATTATACTTAAGAATAATGGCAGAAGAGGCATGGTATGAGATTATAGTAGGAAGTATGGAGAAGGGCTGTTCTGCTAAAGAGCCTCTGTCTGGTGTCAAGACTAATTGTGTCCTCTTCCTCCGCAGCACTCACATTTGTCTATACTAAGCGTATCCTACGTCTCAAGCCACAATCTAAAAAAGGCCTTGGAGGTCATAGATTAGGGATCTGTGCTCTCTTTTGGGGAACACCTGCCTAAAGGACAGGTCCTTTTACATTTTTAAAGGTTTGAATGAAGTTTATAATATATACCTAGAATATGTCTAAACAGTTACCCCGATGAACCTACAATCACATAACTCATCTGATGTGGCCTGCTAAAATGTTATATTCTCAAGGCAAGAACTTTTGTCCTAGTTTAACAAACTTTGGGTGAATTATCCTATTTTCCCGTGTAATTTTTTATTATTAATATACTATGACAGCGCCCCCCCGTCTCTCTGTCTCTGTCTCTGTCTCTGTCTCTGTCTCTGTGTGTGTGTGTGTGTGTGTGTGTGTGTGTGTGTATGTTAGAGGTGCCATGGGAACAATCCAGTAAGCAGCAGGCCTCAATGGAATGTGCTTCTGTTCCTGCCTTGAGGTCTTTTCCTGACTTGACTTCATTATGGACATGTAAGCCAAATAAATCCTTCCCTCCTCAAGTTGCTTTTGATTATGGTATTTCATCACTGCACGAGAAAGCAAATTAGGGCAGACAAATACTTTCTGG
The DNA here is from genome assembly GCF_030254825.1 of Meriones unguiculatus. Taxonomy (NCBI): domain Eukaryota; kingdom Metazoa; phylum Chordata; class Mammalia; order Rodentia; family Muridae; genus Meriones; species Meriones unguiculatus. The sequence goes on from NC_083368.1 coordinate 43,739,515, forward strand.
CCTAAATTTTCCAATTAAATAACAGTTGACATGGTTCTTAACCATCATTACTTGACTTTGGATTTAACAGTCATGGAACCTGAAGCTTTGGTGATCTATTTCAACCAAGACTCATTATTTAAAATGAGATTAAAACCAGGACATTTGATTCTCAGAGTTTTAGTATGGGCTACTATGACTAATTTCCATACGCTGAAAGATTTTTACGTCACAGAAATGTAGTGTTTTTGAAGTCTAGATCAGAGAGCATGGCTGTGTCTTGGGGGTCTTCTGGCTTGTGTGATGTTACCTATGTATTAATGTCCAGAAAGCCTAACAGAGGACTCAGGAGAGCTCATGCATGGCCTTTTCTAATTCTAACCACCGTCCAGAAGCCTAATGATATAGCAAGGGAAGATAGAATACCAAGTGGATGTAGGGAGATACATTTAGTGCCTCTCTAAAAGAGCTCCTTACCTTATCTTTATTCACTATTTCTTGGGTCCACCATGGTTGGACTTTGTAACATTTATGACCGTGAATGACAAAACAAAAAAAAAAAAAACAAAAAACGCCTGCACAGATGTAGCCCATGGCAGCTCAGTGTCCAAGAGGGTTCCCCAATAATAGGAACAGGGACTGTCTCTGACATGAACTCAGTGGCTGGCTTTTCGATCACCTTCACCTGAGGGGGAAGCAGCCTTTACAGTCCACAGAGACAAAGAAGCTAGTCCTGATGAGACCTGATAGACTAGGGTCAGATGGAAGGGGAGGAGGACTTCCCCTATCATTGGACTGGGGGAGGGGGCATAGGAGAAGACGAGGGAGGGAAAATGGAATTGGGAGGGGGCTACAGCTGGGATACAAGTGAATAAACTGTAATTAATAAAAATTAAAAATAACAAAGACAAAAAGAACAATTCTTCTCTAACCCACTCTCATTCCAGATTACAAATGAATTAATAGAGAATTTGTGTCGGTCATACCCTGCTTATGCATAATTTGCTTTTCACATGAAGTTTGCCATTATTAAAATATGGTTTCAAAATGGAGGCTATTAATTAATAACAAAAAAGTGTGTGATAAAGCTAAGAATAGACAGGTAGAGTAAATGACATTATATATTAGCCTAGAATTTTTTGACTACCTTTTTCTTCAGAATAAATCTTTGAAAAATCTTGACAGGCTAGAATAGATGAAAATTATCAGGAATAAATTTCATATAGATAAGTGTAAAGTTCTTTGTATCTATGTAAGTTTAATAAAAGTTCAAGTAGCCTATAGGTTTTAACTGATTACAGACTACCTTTATCAAAATGACGTTCAATGATTTCTAAGTTTAAGACTTCTGATTATGTGCCATATAATTTTGTGGTTGCTAAAGACCTCAGGTCCTACATACTACCTGATATTCTGTGTAGAAGATATAAGGGTGAGTGGATTATTTCTCTCCACTGGAGATAGAAGTTTGTCCAAGGTTCAGGAAAAAAATATCCTTCAGAATGGGAAAAATATAAGGAGCAGTGTCTTAACTAACTGAATTATCTTCCCTCTAAATAAAGATTATTACATGCACATATGTGCTGGTATATATTTATATGTATATATATATAAAGTTTTTAATTTTATATAAGTTTTGTTATGTATATATTTACCTCATATGTAAGCTTTTTAATTTTTTTATTAATTACACTTTGTTCACTTTGTATACCCCTGTAGTTCCCTCCCTCCTTCCCTCCCAATCCCTCCCCTCCTTTCCCTTCTCCACACATGCCCCTCCCCAGGTCCACTGATAGGGGAGGTCTTCTTTTCTTTCCTTCTGATCCTAGTCTATTAGGTTTCATCAGGAGTGGCTGCATTGTCTTTCTCTGTGGCCTGGTAAGGCTGCTTCCCCCTCGGGGAGGTGATCAAAGAGTAGGCCAATCAGTTCATGTCAGAGACAGTCCCTGTTCCAATTACTATGGAATAAAAAAAAAAAAAAATCATGAAATTTGCAATGGTGTGAACTGGAAAAGATCATCCTGAGTGAGCTATGCCAGAAGCAGAAAGACACACACGGTATATACTCACTCATATAGACATATAATATAGGATAAACCTACTAAAATCTGAAACTAATCAAAAGGGAGGGCTCTGGCTAAAATGCTCAATCCCCATCCAGAAAGGCAAAGAAGGATGGACATCAGAAGAAGGAGAAAACAGAGAACAAGTTAGGAGCCTGCCACAGAGGGCCTCTAGTAAGATCTGGAGAGGACAAGAGTTCCACAAGGGGAGCAACAGAACCAAAAAAAAATCTGAGCACAGGGGTTTTCCCTGAGACTGATACGCCAACCAAGTAGCATGCATGGAGATAACCTAGAACCCCTGCACAGATGTAGCCCATGGTAGTTCAGTCTCCAAGTGGGTTCCATATATAAGGTTTTTAATATAGCACCCACTAACAATATTTAGTCCATGACAGTAATTAACTGACTATTCTAATTGGAACTGAGAATGTAACAAATGACTTGGTAGTGTTTTGTAGCTACAACTGGGGAGACCCACAGAACAAGTGTGTAGAGTTCCCAGTGATGGCTGAAATGCTTGTTTAATTGTTAGGCTGTTCTGAATGAGTCAGTGTGCTTGTGCTAGTCTGCTTTCTGTCTATGACGAAACTGCAAATAAGTAATAATGGTCCAAGATACATTTTGACATGTAGTTTTGAGATTTTTTTTTATCCCACCTTTTGTTGGTCTTACTAATTTGGGGTTAAAGGCAGAATTTCGTGAGAATGAAGGTGGATCACACCTGTGAAATAATTGTGAGGAATGAGGATGAGGTCTCACTGTCTCCTTTAAGTACATAATCTCAGTGAGCTATATAATTATATCTCATGACTGTTAGGTTTCAGTGTTACCACAGGAGCCTTTGTTTCTACACAATTGTAGAAGTACTTAAATGTCTGTGATATATAAATGACTTGGATTCATCATTAATACCATTCAGGATTTCTTTCTCTATTGAAGGGGATGGGCAATGCATGACTAGCTGTGTTAACTGTAATTTTTACTTTAGCAGGCTTTAAAGAATAGTTGAGAAAATCATCTCTATTAGTGACTTTCAAACATTGGCCTGCCAAAGAACACATAGAATGTCCATGGCAAAGCATACTCTTTTGTCCATCCTTGGAAATTGGAATTTTGTGGTCTCCTTTAGGTCTGATAGTTAACATTTCTAACAAAGTCCTATATGATGTTGAGACACTGACCTTTAGAGCAGAACACTGATTTGTATGCTTACTCTTAAAAGACATTTATGGGAAATTCTATGCAAAACATTCCTGCACTAAGGCTTCTATTTCATTTAGCTATTCTCTGTATGAAATGGTAGTGTCTAAGATATGCTTACAGAAGTAACATGTTGGTTTTCATAATTCTAATAGTATGTGTCCACTTCAGTCACATTCTGGGAGAGCAGATAAATTGTGTCTTAAACAGTTACATGTTAGGAGATTAAAGGAGATACATGTGACTGACTGGGGAAATACTGGACTGTCACGTTTTTATATGCCCCACTCAAATATTACATGTAGATATTTGCAAGGGCAGTAGGAACCCAACAAAGCATTTGAAAGTAGGAGATGCATGATCAAAGATTTTAAGTAACGATTATATCAGGAAGGAAGACATTATGACCAGCTTTTCAGCTACTGCTGATGAGAAAGGTTTACATTGTATATTGTGTAATTAATTTATCCAAATGGAAAAGGGTGTGGGTTTGGACTAAATAAGTATTGTCAAGAATGTAGCATCTAGGTGATTTATAAAATAACAGTGATGCTGAGAGGGGCAACATTGTTTGTACATGGCTTTGATCTGACCATTGCTCTAGGCCTTTATGGGTTCACTTAATCCTTACAGTAGCCTAGATTTCCGCCTTATTGGTAAGGAAACTAAGTCAAAGGGAGCATAGTTTACTTTTTTAAAGTTTCACAGTTGATAAGGAAATAGGAATTTAAATTCTAGCAATTGCCTTAAAATGTAGATTCTTAAACTGCCAAACAGATTTAATAGAATTTAAGGGCACACTGAATGATAGAGAGAAGACACAGAGAATACAAGAAGGTTCCAGATTTCCTGCACTGATGCCATGGGACAGGAAAGCAAGGAATGAGGTTTCTTTTAAGTATGATGAAACTGAAAACCAGATGTATGAGCTGAATGTCCATTTTATTCTGAAACTCTGGGTTGAAACCTTAACCCCTAATACAATGGCATTCTTTTTTTTTTTTAATTTTTATTTTTCTTTTTAGTTACATTTGTTAACTCTATGTCCCAGCTGTATCCCACTCCCTCATTCCCTCCCCAACCCCACACTCCCTCCCTGGTCTCCTCCCTGCCCCTTTCCAAGTCCACTGATTGGGGGGGACCTCCTCCCCTTTCATTTGACCCTGTTTTATCAGGTATCTTCAGGGCTGGCTGCAAAGTCCTCTGTGGCCTAACAGGACTGCTCCTCCCCTGGGGGGTGGGGGGAGGTCAAAGAGCCTGCCCTTGAGATCCTGTTAGAAATAGTCCTTGTTCCCCTTACTTTGGAAAACTACTTGGTTACTGAGCTACCACGGGCCACATCTGAGCAGAAGTTCTGTGTTATATCCATAGATGGTCCTTGGTTGAGTGTCAGTCTCAGAAAAGACCCTGTGCCTGGATATATTTGGTACTTGTAGAGCTCCTATCCTTTCCATATCATACTAACTCCCCTTCTTTCATATGATTCCCTGCACTCTGCCAAGGGTTTGGTTATGAGTCTAGTGTCTGCTTTGAAACACTGCTAGGTAGAGTCTTTCAGATGCCTTCTGCAGTAGATTCTTTACTTGAAAGTAAAGGTTCAATGCACATTCTTGAGCAAGGCTTTAGACATCTAGTTATGTCATTAATGAAATTTTGGTCTTTTTTTTTGTTGTTTTATTTTTTAAGCTCTCAGAAATTCTTTCCCCTTTCTGCTATGTGAGGATATGAACACCACAGAAAAGGGACCTTACCATATCTTTTTTGTACTATACATTAATCATAGGCACCCGGAGTCTTTGGCAGTGTGAGAAATAAGTTCCTGTTGTTACAGGCTGCTTCGTCCTTTTTACTTTGTAATAATAGCTAAAATAATTAAGAGAAAAGAGGTTCCGAATGTCACATTCAGGTTTAAAGTGTATTTGTAACATTGTGCTGGAGAACAAGAATCATTTCAGAAGAAAATTGGAATAAAGATGTAGTTGTTAATGCGATGTTGGTAGGTTTGATAGTGTTCCGTATTTAAAAATTAGTTAATGTAGAATTTGGAGTTTATGCTCTCTCAGTAGTTAGAAAAGTAACAGATTGAGGTCACATAGGTATACATGCAGAAAATAAAACTTCATGCAACACGGGACATGCCACTCTAAGGGTATACCGAAATACTGAGTAGTGGTCTTTTGTAGAGGTCTCACAGTGACAATTTGATCCTTGTGTATTGCTTAGTTTATCAGAGCTGGCAGCATTGCAGCTGTGTTTTAAGTATTCAAACATTTGTTTGTAATATGTTGAGTTTTGCTTTTCAGTGTGGACTGGTTTTTTCATCACAAAACTTATTAAATTAGCTTTTTTTTTAAATAATGCAACAAGCCTTTACTATCTAGCATGATATTAGAAATTCCTGTCATAATTTTGTTTAAATATTTTCCATTTTTCATAACTGCTCTGTTTTTAATGTAGGACAACTGTTTAGTGAAAAAAAATATTTACCTTATTAATGATTCAAAAATAAGTTTTAATTCACCCAAAACAAAGTGTAGTTGTTCATTACTGGTCTTATAGCCCCCCTCCCACCTCTGCCATTGGGATTTTTATTACCAGAAATAAAATAATGAAATACAAGCTTCATGCTCTACTGTGTAGGATAGATACTGTAAATTCCTGGTCTTGCTTTCCCATTGATCTGAATTGCCATATGGGAATCCTGTTCAGCTGATCTTTATTTCCTGAGTCAGAAATTCTGTTTTACCTATCTTTGGGGCTTTCCACAGATATCCTCAGTGGACTGCCAGGCAGTGCACTTGAAAGTAAAGGTTCAAAGGCGTAGAAAGAAGATTCAGGGCTGAAATGTTTACACTGCATTTTAAAATTTTTTTTATAAACATTTTCTAAGCTGATGGATCAGATGAAAGCTTCATAGATCTGAGACCTCCGAATGCTCTAGTACAGGTAGCATTTGAATACACAGAATTTCTAAGGTGCAGTGCTGAATTCATCAGTAATACTTGCATATATATAAAAATTACTTGTTTCTGTCATGTTCAGCAGTGCACAATTTACAAAATTATGACATTTTCAATTTTTTTTACCTATTCTTGACTTACTTTGCTCTTAAATTGACAATCAATATTGAACAAGAATAAGGTATAGCTTACAATAAGAAAGAAATTAACACATCGCTAGAAATTTATTTTAAAGAACTAGAGATTTTGTTGTTTTGTTATTTTTGTGGGCAACTACTTACATTACAGAGAAAAAAATGTTGATTTAAAACAAATTAATTGAGTGTTTCAATATACAAAAGCTATTACAAATGTGTCTCTTATTTAATAAAGTGTGTTTTAATTGGAAATTTATCATAACAGAATAACTTACAATATGATGTTTTCTAATGTTTTAGTAAACTTTTTTTAGCATGATCTAGTTCTCTATGACCTACTGTATATTGAACATTTATATACTTTAGGTGTTATATGAAAATTCTCTCAGATTTTGTTCTCTCAGATTTGTTACCAACAAAATATATAGTATGGAATTAAAAAAAAACAGTGTGCTAAATGTATTATGTTTCTTCTAAAGTACAAGAATGTTTAGACAACATGTTTTGAAAACATCAAAAAGTAATCTGTTTAAGTAAGACACTACACGTAGCATTTTATTATTAAGCTTAGTTTGACATTACATTAAGTTACTTCAGAATCCGTGCTCTAGGGAAGTGTACATACACGGATGAACTTTTTGACAAACTGAAGTCCTTCTTTGCATGGAATTATGGGAAGATTTACAAAATGTCATGCATGCTTAGGAGCTCATTTGTCAAAACATGTTGGATTTGATTTTCCTTTTATGTGTTGCATTTCAATCCTGTCTTGTGTGTTAGGGCGATAGGGAGTGTGAGAATTTCCTGTAAAAATGTACATAATGCAAGTACATCATGTGGCCACAGTTAAAACAGATTTGCAGGTATATTGCTTGTCCCTAGGGATGAGTAAGTTTCTGAGGCAAAGAATGCTGAGCTCTTACCTCACTTTTACCTAATGTGATCGTGATACTTAGTACACCTAACAATGTTTTCCTGTTGAATGATATTCATTAACATAGTTTTTTTAAAGCAGTAATAGAAATATACAAAGTGTTCAAAGCTGGTGATAGTTACTTTAATCATAGTTTCAAGAACTATTTAAAATCATTTCACAGTTTTGTTTTAAAATCAAAATTCTTTTTTTTTCTGAGTGGATGCCCAGGATTTCTGCAAATTTCTTCTACTATCTAGAGGTTTATTGGTTATTTGGTTCCATTGGCCTGTTTCCTCTCTCTGAGCTTCCAAAGGCTAAAAGATTTTAATCAGTTTTATAGCAGAACTTAATTTATTGATAAAGATCTGCTTTCCAGTAAACACTGAGAGAGTTTTGGCCAGGGCCTATGCTTTACCTACTTTCCTCCAATGTCTAGGCATACATTAAGAGGCAGTTTTAAATATATGGTTGGATTGTTGAAGGAAATATCAAGATAGGATAATTATTTTTCCTACTTCATTCTTTCTCTCCCTCGGTCTCACCCCTTACACTATCTACACTCTTTCTCCAAAACACACTCTCTTTCCCCTTTCATTTTCTTGATCTGACATTCTCGGAGTTTGTGAGATACAGTGACTGTGGATGGAGAGAGGGCTCAGCAGTTGAGAGCACTGGCCGTTCTAGAGCCCTTCATATTCCTCCAGTTTAGGGGCATCTATCACCCTCTTCCGGCCTCCGCAGGCGCTGCATTCAGGTTGCACATAGAGATGCATGTGTTCAGTACACCCATATACATAACAAAAACAGAGAAGTCTGAAAGGCTCTGCCCTGCAGGGATCAAAGCAGATGCTGAGACTCAGCCAAACTTTGGGCAGAGTGCAGGGAATCTTATCAAAGAAGGGGGAGACAGAAAGACCTGGAGGGGACAGGAGCTCCACAAGGAGAGCAACAGAACCAAAAAAATCTAGGGAAGGGTTGTTTTCTGAGACTCATACTCCAACCAAGGACCATGCATGGAGATAACCTAGTACCCCAGCACAGATGTAGCCCAGGGCAGCTCAGTCTCCAAGTGGTTTTCCTAGTATTGGGAACAGGGACTGTCTCTGACATGAACTCAGTGGCTGGATCTTTGATCACCTCCCCTTGAGGGGGAAACAGGCTTACCAGACCACAGAGGAAGACAATGCAGCCACTCCTGATGAGACCTGATAGGCTAGGGTCAGATGGAAGGGGAGGAGTACCTCCTCTATCAGTGGACTTCGGGAAGAGTCATGGGAGGAGATGAGGGAGAGAGAGTGTGATTGCGAAGGGATGAGGGAGGGGGCTACAGCTGGGATACAAAATGAATGAATAAAAATAATAAAATAAATAAATAAATATAAAAAGTAGAGAAGTCTTTAAAGGGATACAGTCATTATCACAGTAATTTATTATTTCTGACCAGAACCCTAGAGTCCACATATTTTGCTGATTTTAAAGATGAGCAAACAGAATATAAACATTAATGTTACTACTCAGTGATACATGTGGACTTTGTGCATCTGAATAAGTGGGCAGACATCTGGATTTTACATTATTTTCTCTCTTATCTACTACAGTGCCTTATACTTGGTACTGAATTAAAACTTTATCAAATAAATGGATTAAGAAAGGAATGCCTTTCATAGTTACATTCAATTTTATAGTTAACTGATGAAACAATTTTTAATTTCTTATTGTTACTAGTTAGAAGAGATCCCACAGCCTTGTGCATATATGTAAATATATGTCAATATAGCTCAGTTGTGTAAATATGTCAAGCAAGAAACTGTCCCATTGACCACATTATTTATTTATGTTTTTAGACTTTTCAAAAAATTTTTATTTATCACATATATAGTGTTCTGCCTACATGCCAGAAGAGGGCACCAGATCTCATTATAGATGGTTGTGAGCCACCATGTGGTTGCTGGGAATTGAACTCATGACCTCTGGAAGAGTAGCCAGTGCTCTTAACCACTGAGCCATCTCTCCAGCCCCACATTATTTATTTTTAATTGTAACAAGTGCATGTTTTCTCCTCCAATCAATATGGAGAACAGCAAGGTAAGGCTTGATTGTATTACTCGATCCCCTTAAATAATGGGGTTAAATGGAATAGGAGTTGCCTGTGTTTGCAGTACATGCCATGTGTTATGTGATTTTAAAATGCTGGTGGCAGCAAGGCAATGTGGACTGTCTAGAGGAGAGGTTTCTACAGGCGACCCATGACTGCTGACTGTGGACAAGTCAGGGTCTCCTGTCTCCCTTGACTCCAACCCTTGAGCTATCTGAACTGACGCAGATGGGAAGTTTAATGTAATTAGAGATCAACGTGGAAAACCTAATCACAGTGTGGATTTCCCTGCGTGGAGAGTCAGGCTTGCTGTCCTACAACCCCAGGCCTGCTGCCAGTTTTGTTTTGGTTTGCTTTTGTTTTTTGGGAGAGAGGTTTTTTGTTTTGTTTGTTTTGTTTTAATGAGGTTACAAAAGTCTTCAGGAAGAGGTAGTATTTAACAGAAGCCCTGTTAAAATACTGCATATTAGAGAATATACCTTTTTATCGAATGTAGAAGACTCTTTTTATATAAATTGTAACTGAGAATTTTCTCTTTTATTTATTTATTTGTTGTAACAACAGAGAAGAAATACACAGTCTTATATAACTCCACTCCCTGAATGTCTTCCTTTGCTTTATTTCACTTTTTAAAAATTTATATTTTAATAAATTACAGTTTATTTACTTTGTGTCCCAGCTCTAGCCCCCTCACTCATTCTGTCCTAATCCCATTCTCCCTCCCTCATCTCTAGTCCCATGCCCTCCAAGACCACTGATAGGGTAGGTCCTCTTTCCTATCAGGTCTCATCAGGATTGGCTGCATTGTCTTCCTCTGTGGCCTGGTAAGGCTGTTCTCCCATCAGGGGGAGGTGATCAAAGCTGCTGCCAGTTTTTAATTTAACAATAATGCAACCGATCCAGAGAACCCTTTTCTCAGTTTTAGATAATAACAACCCCACTTGAGATACGCCAGTACAAACCAGTGGTGATTCGTGTATCATGAGGAACTCATTTGATGACACTATGGAAGACATACAAAACGGACTTTTGATTTTAACAATGAATGCCCCTTTATGGGACTAATATAAAGAATTATATTACAGTGCATTAGAGTTTCATCTGTGTGGTTGTAAATTGTTAAGTAAATTATAAAACACAAAAGACTAAGTACTGATTAACTAGATACAAACACAAAAAGTCAATTGCAATTTGGATTTCAAATAAAAAATAGAGAAAAGACAGAACTTGACCTGAGTTTCAAGTACTACCCCGAGAATTGTTTATGTAAACAGTGAAATGTGCAACAACACGTACACGCTCTGTATTGCTTTAGGTTTACATACAAGTGAATCTGTGCAGAAGCATTCTGTGAGTGGATGGCTGTCTAGACATGGTGGCAATGACATGACTCTATCTTAAGATGGGAGGGGCCTCTGTCCTGCAGACTATCAAAGCAGATGCTGAGCCTGATGGCCAACTGTCGGGCAGAGTGAATGGAACTTTATGTAAGAACTGGGAAATAGTAAGATCTGGAGAGGACAGGAACTCCACAAGGAGAGCAACAGAACAAGAAAATTTGAACACAGGGAACTTCCCAGAGACTCATACTCCAACCAAGGACTATTCATGGAGATAACCCAGAACCCCTGCACAGATGTAGCCCATGGCAGTTCAGTGTCCAAGTGGGTTCCATAGTAATGGGAAGAGGGACTGCCTCTGACACAATCTGATTGGCCTGCTCTTTGATCATCTCCCCCTGAGGGGGGAGCAGCCTTACCAGGCCACAGAAGAAGACAATGCAGCCATTCCTGATGTGATCTGATAGACTAAGATCAGAAGGAAGGAGAGGAGGACCTCCCCTATGGTGGACGTGGGGAGGGGCATGCATGCAGAAAGGGGAGGAAGGGTGGGATCGAGAGGGGAAGAGGGAGGGGCTTATGGGGGATGCAAAATGAATAAAGTATAATTAATAGTAATAAAAAAGGTATGCCATAGGGGAAAAAAAGAAATGTAAGATACACAGAACACAGAAATTAGAAGGCTCTGTAATAGCAGAGGCACTGTTTGGAATAACATTTCTAGGATGGTCAGTATCCACCAGCAGCCACCAGGGAGAGCATGGGACATGGTGTGTTGTTGGACACTACATACTATCATCTGTATTTCATAACACTGGGCACTTGGCTATTAAAAATCACATTTGTTTACTTGGGAGGGGCATAGGAGGAGAAAAGGAGGGAGAAAAGGGAGAAGGTGGGATTTGGAGGAAAAGAAGGAGGCATAGCCTGGATACAAAGTGAACAAGTGGTACTAAATAATAATTAATTAAAAATGCAAAAAGGAGTTGGCCTCCTTGCCTGGGAGATTTTTTACTTAGTGCTAGGCAAACCCACCGAGCCCACGGTAGTTGCAATTACTGTGTGTACACACTTTCTTCTTTGTCAGGCTCCAGGAAACAATAGGGTATAATACCTACTTAGATACAGATCATTTTATATCATGGTTTATAAGTAATCTAAGAGTGATTTAACATGCACAGGAGGATTGGGTAGATTATCACAAATGCTACCCAACTTTTCCAAGACTTACACATCCATGGGGATGAGGGCATCTTTGGAGCTAATCCATCTCAGATATTGTGGGATCACTTTTACTTTCATGAGATATATATAAAAGATTGTAAAGTATCATCTCCCTAAAGGGAGGGCTTTGACTCTCTTCTTGTGACTTAGTGGTTTAATAAATAAACTTTTTTTAATCATAAATAAACAGTATCAATAGTGACCGAAACAGTTCTTGTAGTGAACTTATGCTAAAGAGAAATATATGTGGAATTTTAGAAGAACATGAAGAAGAATGCAAATACAAAAAGTTAGTATGAAGAAAAATATAATTACTAACTGCAGGTTTCTAATCATCAGTCAAACAAATCTTATAATTAGCCAATGGCCTTTCCTTGTTATTCTGATTAATGCAGGAAATTATCCTGAAATCAGGATTCTATGGATGATATGTGAATACTCAGGTGGCTTTGGGCTTAGGGAGGGTTATTAAGGTTGTGTAGTAAACTATGAGAAGAAAGGCGTTATGTAGTTACCCTCTTCGTGTTGTCTTGAAGTGCAAAAATAAAAGTAGCTTCTGGGTATAGTTTGTAACTAGGCTATCACCCGCAACTATAGCTCTCCCGGAGTCTACTCGTGTATTTAGTTGTTTGGTATGCTTGAGGAAGTTTTGTCATGCAACTGCTTATAATTATATCTTTATTGGGTATTTGCCCAGGGAAGAGCTAAGCAGTCATACATAATACCAAAAGAGTATCAGTGCTAAAATCATACATACATGTGACATTATAAAACCCAAGGAGATTATATTTAGGAATATGTATATATAAATAGGACGTTTGGAGGGAAGAAGAAGGAGGAGGAGGAGATAAATGCCTTCCCTTTTTTCTCTCCTTCATTTGTAGAGTATTCCTTATTTTCTTTATTTGCTATATCACATCACCTGTTTTTGTGTGCATAACAGTTGTAAAGAAAACACTGATGGGGAAATAACGGGAGTTTATTTCTTGATAAATGCCTGCTAGTACCATGATGACGGTCAAGTAGCCTTCCAACTGTTGAAGGTGCGTATTAACGATGGCCTGTAGGGGCCTGCCGTATATCCAAATGATTTGACTGTGTTAACTGATGAACAGAGACCTACGCAGTAAACTCTCCTGTGTTCATTCTTCTCTAGACATGCTAAACTGTAAGGATATTCCTGTAATCATTTCTGTTATGCCAGGCCTCAGGAACTTCCTCTACCTTCTAATGGCTGCTTTTGTCCCACGTTAGTTACTTAAAGCAACTGAGGAAGACATGATCCAATATCAGCACAAAGATTCAATTAAATGCAGCAGACAACTGGACTTCAAATCCTTACTTTTTGGAATATTTTTTTATTTAAACATTTTTAAGTTAATTCACTTTACACCCCAATTGTAGATCCCTCCCTCTTTTCCTACAGATCCCCTCCTCACTCCCTCTTCCCCTAGTTCTCAGAAAGTGGGAGCCCTTCTCCCCTACCACCTGAAACCAGTCTATCAAGTTTCATCAAGTCTGCCTGCATCCTCTTCCTCTGTGGCCTGGCAAGGCTGCACCACACCAGGGAGAAGTGATTGAGGAACAGACAACAGAGTCCCTGTCAGCAACAGCCTTCCCCATGCTAGGAGACCCACTTGGAGACAGAGCTGCCTATTGGCTTTATCTGGGCCGGGGGCCTAGGTCCTCTCCATGCATGGTCCTTGTTTGTTGCATCAGTCTCTACAGTCTCTCCAGGGCTCAGATTTGTTGGCTCTGCTGGTCTTCTCATGGAGTTCCTGTCTTCTCCAGGTCCTTCTATTTCCCCACTCTTTGAGAAGACTTTCTGCTCACTGCCCAAAGTTTGGCTGTGAGTCTCAGCATCTGCTTTGATCCTCTGCTGGGTGGAGCCTTTCAGAGGACATATATGGTAGGCTCCCATCCAGTTCCCTCTCTTCATTTGCTTCAGGTGTCTATTCTGTTTGCCATATTGAATGAGAATTAAGCATCTTCCCTAGGGTCCTCCTTGTTATTTAGCTTCTTTAGGGTCTATGGATTATAGTCTGGTTATATTATATGCCTGTATAATACAGCTAATGTGAACTTATAAATGGGTATAAACCATGTTTGTCTTTCTGGTGCTGGGTTACCTCTCTTAGGATGTTCTTTTCCAGGTCTACTCGTTTGCTTGCAAATTTCATGACGGCCTTGTTTTCAATCGCTGAATTGTGTTCCACTGTCAAGATTTACCTCAGTTTCTTTATTCATTCTTCAGTTGAGGGGCATCTGGGTTGTTTCCAGTTTCCGGCTACTATGGATAAAGCCGCTATGAACCAGTTGAGCAAATGTCTTTGTTGTATGGTGGCGCATCATTTGGGTATATGCCCAGGAGTGGTAGATCTGGGTCTTGAGGTAGAGCTGTTTCTAATCTTCTGAGAAAGCACCAGATTGATATCCAAAGAGGTTGTACAAGTTTACACACCTAGCAGCAGTGGAGAAATGTTTCCCTATCTTCACAACCTCATCAGCATGTGCTATCACTTGAGTGTTTGATTGTAGCCATTCTGATGGATGAAAAATGGAATCTCAGAGTCCTTTTGATTTGCATTTCTCTGATGACTAATGATCTTGAGCATTTCCATAACTGTTTCTCAGCCATTTGATATTCCTCCATTTAGAATTCTCTGTTTAGCACTATATCCCATTTTTAAATTGGATTATTTGGTTTTTTGCTGTTTAATTCTTGGAGTTTTTATATATTTTGGATATTAGCCCTCTGTTTGATGTAGGGTTGGTGAAGATCTTTTCCCAGTCTGTAGGCTGTCCTTTTGTTCTATTGACAGTGTCCTTTGCTTTATAGAAGGGTGATAAATGTGTTTGCATTTTTTTTAATATTCAGACATACAGTTAAACCAACACCATTTGTTGAAGATGCTGTCTTTGTGTGTGTGTGTGTGTGTGTGTGTGTGTGTGTGTGCGTGCACGTGTGTGTTTGTAGTATTGGCTCCTTTGTCAAAAATCAAGTGTCTGTAGGTGTGTGGGTTTATTTCTCGGTCTTTGATTCAATTCCTTTGATCTACCAGTATGTTTCTTTGTCAGTACCATGGAATTTTTATTACTGTTGCTCTATAGTACAGCTTGAGATCAGGGATGGAGATACTTCCAAAGATCTTTTATTGTACAGGATTTTTTTTTTTTATCTATTCTGGGTTTTTGTTTTTCATATGATGTTGAGAATTGTTCTTTTAAGATTGGTAAAGAATTGTGTTGGCATTTTGATGGGAATTACATTTGGTAGAATGCATTTTGATGGGATTGCTTTGGTAAGATGGCCATTTTTACCATGTTAATCCTTCCGATCCATGAGCATGGGACATCTTTCAATCTTCTGATAGCTTCTTCCATTTCTTTCTTCATTGACTTGAAGTTCTTGTCATACAGGTCTTTCACTTGTTTGGTTAGAGTTATAGTTATACCAACATTTTTTATGGGTTTTTTTGTTTGTTTGTTTGTTTGTTTTGTGTGTGTGTGTGTGTGTGTATGTGTGGCTTTTGTGAATATTTTTTTTCCCTAATGTTTTTCTCCACCCATTTATCATTTGTATACAGGAGAGCTACTGTTTTTTTTTTTTTTAAGTAACTTTATATCCAGCCATTTTGCTTTCTCTCATGTTTGTTAGCTAAATCAACAGAGGAAGACATGATCCAATATTAGCACAAAGATTCAATTAAATATAGCAGACAACTGGACTTCAAATCCCTACTTCTTTTAAACTACTATTATAAAGACACTTATTAAACTTATTTTCTCTTTAAAGAACTTTTCTCTTATTAGATATTTTTATACCGCTCATGTTTTTAAATGAATATTCAATTAGAATAATATATTTATCTTTTTATAAGTTTATGTATTTATTCACTTTACATCCTGAACTCAGGCCCCTTAACTTCTCTCGTCCTGGCCCTGCTCTTCTACCCTCTTCCTCCTTTCTCTATGCCCTGTATCAACCCACTCTAGCACATCAAGTCATATCAGGACTGAATGCATCCTCTTCCACTGAGGCAACCCTGCTAGGGGAAAGTGACCCAGAAGCAAGCATCAGAGTCCATGTCAGAGACAGACCCTGCTCTGTGTACTAGGTGACCTACATGAAAACTTAGAGGCCCATCAGTTACATGTGTATAGGGGGCCTAGGGCCAGACCATGCATGATCTTTGGTTGGTGCTTCAGTCTCTACAAGACTTCATGGGCCTAGCTTAGTTAATTCTGTTCGTCTTCTTGTGGAATTCTTCCCCTCTGGGTCCTTCTGTCCTCCCCTCACCACACTTTCACAAGACTCCCCAAGCTCCTACTGGTGTTTGGTTGTGAGTCTCTGCATGTGTTTAGATCTCCTGTTTGGTGAAACCTCTCAGAGTTAGAAAGGAGAGAAAGGCATGAAATGGGGCAGAAACAATACTCATGTATAAAGTTCTTTAAAAAAAAAAACTCAAAATTTTATGGTTAAATATACTTCATTCCTTACATGCAGAGGATCTGTGCATGTCTATTTTAATTTTGTTTGAACATGACTCTATAAGTCACTTTGTAGAGAACTTTAAACAACTGGGGTTTAAACATAAGCTCTCCTGGGCTGGGAGAGCTCAGCAGTCTGGAGCTCATACTGCTCTCCTGGGGACCCGGGTCTTGTTCCCAGCACCCAAGCTGGGTGGCACACAATAATTCCAGGTCTAGGGGATCAGACACCCGCAGCTGCTCTAGGCAGCTGCATTGAGTGCACAGACCCACAGGCAGACCACATATATACACATAAATAAAAATCATTTTACAAAATTAAAAAATGTCCCTTGATGATAAAAACCTAGTTGCAAGTACTCTGAGGAGACACAGGATATTTTCTTTTAAAAAAAAAAATCAATTTATTATTTTGTTAATTGCAATTTATTCATTTTGTACCCCCTGTAACTCCCTCCCTCATCCCCTCTGAATCCATCCACCCTCCCTCTTCCCCACCTGTGCCCCTCCCCAGTCCACTGATAGACATGTCCTCCTCCCCTTCCATCTGACCCTAGTCTATCAGTTTTCATCAGGACTGGCGGCATTGTCCTCATCTGTGGCCTGGTAAGGCTGCACCCCCCTCAGGGGGAGGTATCAAAGAGCCAGCCACTGAGTTCATGTCAGAGACAGCCCCTGCTCCCCTTACTAGGGAACCCACTTGGACTTTTAACAACCAAACATAGCCTCACATTTTCTATACACTCTGGCATTCTGAGCATATTCTCTAGTGCTTCTTCTTTCTTCACACTCTCTTTACTCATATGCTCCTTCATATCCCCCACATTTTTAGTTGGGTCACAAAGAAGTCTCCTTTGTGCTTCTTTTGTTGTAAATGCCTTGGATCTCTGCTTGACAGAATGCCTTCTTTTTTACTGGATTATGCTGAGGGCATCACGAGTGTTGTCTTTTCCTTCTGGAATGAGAGGAGAAAGATGAATGCACAGTGTCAGAATTAGAGAGCAAGAGGGGCCTTGAGTCCTCTGCCTCCTCTTAGAATTTCTAACTAAGTCTTGCAGGGGGGGGGGAAACTTTTCAAAGTTTGCAAAAATATTTCGAGAAAATCACGGAATTCAGTATAATGGCTTTAGCTGTAAGCCCTATATTTGAAAGTTGGTGAACCAGTTTAATATTATTTTGCAGTGTGTGTAGTTTGCAGTTTGTGAAGACTTGGAGATACGATTTATACTGATTTGTCTGTGCACCTCCCACGATCACACACATCTGTTACTGGGTATGGTGCTGCTATCACAGACAGTGAGTTAGCATCTGCTCAACCCTGAGGCAGTGGCATATGGTGTGTCTTATTTTGACTAGCTTGTAACTTGAGATTTAGGAAAAATGTGACTTTAGGAAATTATGACAAAATTGCATTTTAGTACTCATATATTTGTGTTTGTGGGACTATTTCAAACATGCACCCTTTAATTTGAAGTAGATCCAAAATTATGTCATCTTACATTTTCTGTAAATTTTTGAAAGATACTCATCTCTTCCTTTTTTTTTTTTTTGTTACTATAGAGTACCACTATTATACAGGCTGAACTTCATAATTCAATCGTAATTATACTTTGATCTGTGTCTCCTAATAATTGCTTTATAAAACTTTGCTTTCCCTTTATCATGTAGAATTTAAGCTGTGCCACAGCGGGAGCTAGGCTGCTCTTATTCCACCTAGTAATTATGATACCTGTGAGCACATGTTAGTTGGTCTATAATTCTTTAACCGTTTATTTGTTGTGTGTGAGTGTGTATGTACCCATTCTCTAGTGCATACGTGGAGGTCACAGGGCTCTTCTTGAAGGTCATTTCTCTCTATCTACCATGTAGCATCTGAACTCAAGTTGTCAGACTTGCTGCCTGTTACTTCACCTTCTGAACCATTCTGTCAGCCTCAAGTGGTAAGTAATAACAAACACGCAAACAAACAAAAAACATTTTCTAGCCTTGAATTCTTTTTGTTTCATTGGCATCTTGTAAAAAAAAAAACAAAAAAAAAAAGGAAAAATAATCAGGTACATCCTGATGAGACCTGATAGGCTAGTGTCAGATAGAAGGGAAAAAGGACCTCCCCTATCTGTAGACTAGGGGAGGGACATGGGGGGGGCAGGACCTGGAGGAGATGAGGAAGGTGGCTACAGCTGGTATACAAAACAAATAAATTGTAATAAATAATAATAATAATGATAAAACGGAAAAATTATAATGGGGCTGCCTAGAGAAGGCTCAGTGGTTAGAATCCTGGGCTGTTCTGGAAGAACCAGGAGGACCAATTCCTAGACCCCATATAACAGTTCACAGCCATCTACAACTTCTCATTCCAGAGGATCTGAAACAGGCTTCTGGTCTCTTAGGGCATTTCATGCATATGGTTCACAGGCATGCATTTAGGCAACACAGCCATATGTGTAAAGTAATAATACTTTGAAAAATATTTTTAAGGTGAAAAATTCTATATAGACCAGAAAGAAATAATTCATATCAAAATGTTAAATATTTATTTACTAGGATTCTGCAAGTATATTATTTTGTATGTGTGGTGTCAGCAATGTCTGTTTTTCTTCAGAATAGATTTAAGGTTCTTTGTCACAGAGAAAAGAATTAGAAGAGATTTTGGACAAATAGTTCACAGTGTTTTGTCATAATAGGATGAGATTCATTTCTTTGATAATTGTTGATAGCTGATAACATCTATAGAAAAATAGAACAAGAGAATCTAAACTTCTGCAGAGACTTTAATTTTAGTATTTTTGTATCTGTTTTTTAATGAATAAAATGGAGATTTTTGTAAATTACATCATGGAAATAAATGTACAAAAATCTTTTCAAAACTCATGCACTATGGATACAAAAGTATCAGAATAGGTATTTGAGAGTATTGGGGCATTATGAGTTTTTGAAGAAAAAAATTACATTGAATTTCATTTTCATTTACTTTTCAAAAGGGGAATGTTGGCATTGTTATGCTGGGTTATTATAAGTTTTATTTCTGTTACATTTTATCACAGTGCACACTGAGCATAAATAAACTCTGGTGTGCTAAACCTAATAGCAATTAGACTGGAAGGGTTTGTGTTTCATCACTGTGAACTTCGCAGGAATGTTTCCATGACAACCTCCATGCTAGTTAAGACAACCAGAGGTGATCAACAGTTTATGTATTTTTTTTTCACTCATAAGAATGGAATTTGTGTTGACAGTTTTGGCCTTTAATAGCACTTTTGTTCCGTGTGAAAGTATTTGTTTACCAGATCATATGCTGCTAACTGTCAAGATGAAGCAGAATGACTGCCTTGATAAAAGACTGCATTAAAATTTTTTGAGTCTTTGGGTCTGAAGCTTTTTTACTCTAATTATCCCCATCAGTAATGAAGAGTTCATATGCTTCAGTACTCCACAAATAACAGTTTATTAAGACCAAGTTGAAATCAAGGGGATCGTGATTTTGTTCGACCATCTAAACATGGAAATTCTTTTAAGGATATCTCTTAAAGTTTCCCTTGTCTTCCCATATTCATGTGTGTGCACAGATGTTCACTCTGAAAATAATATTTAAGTGACATATTCACAGAAGGTTATTAGGTCAGTGTTAATGATTTTTCTTATTCCATTCTCTTCCCCAGAATATTGGAACTACTTTAGTAGTGTTGATAATAAATTTGAATAAAAAGGAGATTAAAAATGAGCACACCTCAAGAAAAATTACTAAGATTCTATTGCTGGTCAAAGAACTGAGATTCTCATTTCTGTCTGTCTTCATCTTATATGTCTCTGCCTCTCTGTGTCTTCATGTTTGTCTCTCTGTCCTCTCTTTGTGTGTGTCCTTTCTCTCTCCTCCTCCTCTCTTTCTCTCTCTCTATGTGTATGTGTTTGTATTGTGTCATTACACATATTCATTAATGTGGATGCCACAACTGTGTAAGTCAGTGGGCAGCTTCTGGTATTGGTTTTTGCATTCCACATTGTTTGCGACAGTATGGCAACCACATGCCCCTTTTCCTTTGCTTTTCTCCGGTCTCTCCACTTCCCATGCCCTTCTTTCTGTTGCATGTGCCACATGACAGTCTAGCTTGCCCAGGGGCTTTACTTCTGATAGCTTCCGGTGATTTTCCTGCCTTCAATCCCCCCAGAGGCGTTTTGGGATTACAAACATGAACTACATAGCTGGCTTTTATGGGAATTCTGGGGACTCAAAGTCAGGTCTTCACACTTGAGCTGAAAGAGGTTTCACCCCTGAGCCATCTCCGCAGCCCCTCCTTTTTTACTTAAATAGAGGCTGCTAGATCTTGAATATGTGTCGATGCTGACATTTTGAAAATAAACATGTACGTACGTTTTAAAAATATTGGAAATAAGAAAATTTACTCTTTGCAGCACCATGAGTTTCTCGGGAAACTGGAGGCATTTGTGCCATTATTCACACAAGGATTTGTACACATCCCTTCCTGCCCCTGTCTTTGTGGTCACTAGCCAGCAGTATCAAATAGCTGAGAAAGAAAGCCTTTGGAGGGACATTATTCACATGTGTGAAATAGGCTCTTCAAATTCAAGAATGAAATTTGTTTTCTTTTTTGTTTGTTTTTAGGCTGGTTATGTTTGGACATATGTCTTTACAGAAAAGGCAAAAAGTAGGTTCTGACCTTTTAACAAACTTTAAAATCAATACTAAACTATAAATTAATCAAAATCATCATTACAGTCCTCAAAATTATTCCTTGAAATACAGTAAGTAAAATGATATTTAAACAAACTAGCATGCACTTTATCTCATTTTTGTGTAAGGAAAACAATGTTTAATTCCTTTTTTTCTTCAGTCTTTATCTTGATATCATCGTCATTAAGAGTCAGTCCACTCAACTGAGTAGCCTAAGAATTTGGAAATGTCCTTGAACCTTATTTCATTTATTCAATCCTCCATCCACTTGCTTCTTTTCAGGCACTGAGAATGTCACAGGAAAAAAAAGCACAGAGAATCATTTTTGGCTTCATTTGTAACTATTATCAGATGCATAAAAGACGAACTAATCCAACTCCTTAAAGATGCAGAATGCAAAACGGAACTGAGGGCCCTGAATCAAAATAAAGGCTAAAGAGTAATGGTATTTGTGTGTGTATGTGCGTGTTTTGGGGTGGTGGTTAAGTGGGATGGGCAGAAAATAGTCACTGAAGTGGTAAAACCTTTTGTCTCAGAGATCTCTTAAATATATCCAAAACTAAATTGGTAAATACTCAGATTTCTCTCAAACCTGTTCATTTTATGGTCTTCCTTATTTTACAAATTGGAAATGGAAAAGCATCAGTGTCCAGTTTTTTTTTTTTTTTTTAATTCTAAATCCATTTTAACTCTCTAAACTGGTGAAGGCTCAAGCTGTATGTATATTCTGAACTGAAACCATGCTAAGGATGAGGGAGCAGCCATGTTTGAAATAGTTGTCTCCTTAGCTAATTTTGAGAAAGGGCAAGCTGGCTATTACAGTTGCTACAAAGCATGGGGGGCAGGAGGGCCGAGTGAAGCAGGAGATATGGTCAAGCTGTAAGATGGTGAAAATTTCAGGCTGTGTGGCTGACAGTACATTGTGATTTCCACTTTTCCCAGCTTCTGATCCTTTAAGAGGTATTTGGCACAATCAACTTGCAAAGAAAGGTTTTGATTCTACTTGTAATGACGTCATTCCATGACATCCTTAAGCATGACAGCAGTTAACCCTGTTGCTTTGATATAGACAGTACATCACAGCAGGAGCTCATAGAACAGATCTGTCATCTCATGGCTACGGAGTAAAAAGAAGAGAAAAAAGAAAGGGAAGAATGCCACTTTACCAAGTGCGTGTCCAATAAGGACTTTAAAACTTCGCTATGTTCTGCCTCTTAAAGCTTCTATTATATACCAATACTGTCATGGGTCAGAGACAAATCTTTTAATACACAATCTTTAAGGAGAATGTATTCAAACTATAGCATCTCTTAACTCTCTTGTTGCTGTTTTGAAGATAGCTTGCACAAAGGGATGAAGACAGAGGAGCAAACAGGATGCAATTAGTTAGGAATTTGTTAAAATAACACAAATAAGAAATAATGCTAATTTGAAGTAGGAATAAAGACAATGGAAAAGTATCAAATTGCAGAGTTATTTTTCAAGCTTAGCCTGTGAGTCTCCCTAACAGATCGATTGTGGTATGTGGAACAAAGTGAGGAGTTAGAGTTGATTCAGGTATATGACATGAAAACTGTAGCATAGCATTGTCTGTTTTTGGAGGTGGGAAAGACAATAGATTTTGGATTTGGTGTGTCTAAGAGATTTATCCACAAATTTAGTCATAGATATTAGGTAAGAAATTATTTGTGAGAATCTGGAGTTTGAAGCAGAGATGTGATGTAAAGAGAAAAGATAAATTCTTTATGCTGTCTACACCACCAAAGGAAAGAAGCTGTGTGCAGACTGAGGCTGATAAGCATATATTGAAGGACCAGTTAAGGAGACAGAAATTAGGCATGAGAAAACTCAAGGAATATATAAATATATAGAGAATTCATATATGTAAGCTTTTTAAGAGGAAGATATGATTAATGATGTGTAATGCTTATAAGTAAACGAAAAGAGATTGAAATTCTCTCTCTGGAGCTCCCATTAGGCAAAGAGATTGGAATGGCTACAGGAGAGGATCAAGGGAAAGCTTGAGCGAAACTGTGAGGATGCATATTCTACAGCATCCCATTGTTCTGAATTTCCTGCATTTGTTTGAAGAAAAGTATGATTTTTGAAGTGGAGGGGGACCTGCCGTAGAAGTGGACTAGGGGAGGGGCATAAGAGAAAAAAAAGGAGAGAGGGTGGGTTTGGGAGGAGGCCAGGGAGGGGCTGCAGATGGGATACAAAGTGAATAAATTGTAATAAATGATAAATTGTAATAAAAGATGAAAAAAGTATGAGTATTGTATGTTTTCCGATGGATCCTCTTAGATTTTTTTTTTTTTAATTTTCATGTATTTTTGTGTACAAGTGTTTAGCTTGAAAGGGTATACGTTCCCCAGGCGTTTGTCTGGTGCTCAAAGGAACGGAAAGAAAGCACCAGCTCTCCTGGAACTGAGGTTGCACGTGGTTGTGAGCTGCCGAGTGGAGAGTGAAGGCGGGTCTTTGACCTGAGCAAAACGAGCTGTTAACCGCTGAGCCACCTTTCCGGCACCATTCAGAGGCTCATTTTTAAAATACTTTAAACTTTACAAAGAACTTGTAAATAAAAAAAAACTATTTTCTAGCTAAATAATCGAGAATCAAAGTCTGTGCATCTTAGTGAATTTATTTATAGTTTTTTTTTTTTTAAATATAGTTCGGACCTGTGGAGCTTCACTTTAGATTTTAGACTTTCACTATGAAATATATTTTTATGCATTTATTCACCACGCACACACCAAGGGTTAACACTAGAGAAACAGTTACCTTTACAACCTTGTCCATGTCCTAAGTGTCCATGCCTAAGTGTTGTTTGTTTTTTTTTTTTTTCTTTTTCTGTATGGCACCAGTTTGGTAGGTGTCTTTCCTCCAGTTTCTCATAGCAGCATTCTGGAAATATGACTTTTTATACCCTAAAATTTTATGCTTTTTAGTTTAACACATCATAAACATTTCCTGATTAAAAATACATTTTAAGCATCATTTAAAGTTCACCATAGGAAGATACGTTTTGTTTAAAGATACACTGCATTAACTGATTTTCTGAACAATATTAGATTCTTTTTCATGAATTTTTATTAGTTCTTTGATATTTTCGTATGAGTTTTTATAATATTCCCACATCCACTGTTGTTCCTACGAAACCAATTTTGTGTTTATATATATATATATATATACATATATATATATATGTATATACATTAATTTTTCAAGACAAATTTGTGCTGCTCAAGCATTTTAGGACATTGTAGTACTGTAGTATAGCATTGTAGGAGAGTTGACCTATCAGGAACTAAACCCTTAGAGAAAACTATCTCAGCAAAGGATTGTCAATAGCTCCTATGGCTAGGGGTTGTACTGTGTGCCCAACTGTCTTAGCCATTTTGGAATTTGATGTGGTGTGGACCTGCACATATTTCTTCATCCTTTTATATCTACTGTAAGTTCATTTGTGTAGCTTCTCCGCTGTGTTCAAAGCATAATCTTCCCTGGTGGTCATCCACGAACTTTCTGATTTTTTTCTGTACCCTGCGATGCTCAGTGAGCGTGGGGGTGGGGTGTAGCGTATGTGTTCCTTTTAGGACTGAGAACTCTTCAGTCTCGTATTTTCTGCACCTTGGCCAGTTGTGGGTCCCACTATAAATCACCAACCTCTGTAAATATGAGCTTCTCAGATGACATGAGAGAGGTGTGTTGATCTATGAGTATAACAGTAAATTATTAAGAGTCAAATATTATGTCCCTGTAGCAGCATAGTACTTGTGGGTTCTCCACTGGCCCATATGGACTGTGTAGAAGGTTCTTAGCTCAAAGATTGTTAGCCCAATAGTGCCAGGCATGGATTTCATCTTGTGTAGTGAGAAGTACGTTCAATCACAATGTGGTTCATTACTTCCATAATAGTCATGGCACAATCACACCAGTGAGCATGTCCTGCCAAGCCGGTCATTACTGTAGCTTTCAGTGTTCATAGCTTGGTATTACTGAGCTTTGCTTCCTTTCTCTGGTAGCTTGCTTTGCATCTTCCAACACTAGGAAAATTAGCCAGTATGGATAAAGCTTTAGAATCTGTACCAGCTTTATTTTGCTGTGGTCTGTGTGGTTTCTTCAGCAATAGAGTCTTACAGTTAAGTTCTAGAAAGTGGTCAAAAACAATGGTATAGTGGAAGTTTTGGTTATGTTTTGTAAATGTGTTTTTGCTGTAATCCCAAGTGTGGGATGCGGGAATCCACAGCTGGTAACAGCCTTATGAGAGGGTACTTGATCCTTGTCAGCTGACAACTGTCTTGTGCAGATGGCATGGGTTTTGCCAGGTGATATGCATCCTGGTGTGGACTCCGAGAAGGTATAAATAGGAGCCCAACGAGATGGGGGCGGGGGGAGAGGAAAGAGGCTTCACTAGATAGAAACACTTTGGAGAATGTTTCAAGGAGGTTGCTGTCATCCCTGCTGCCGCTGCTGCTTCTTTGTTGCTGCTTTTACTGTTGTGGATTGCTGGATTGCTGGTTTGCTCAATATTCTGACAATGAAGATTGGAATCTCCTTAATGAACTGTATCTAAAGAGGTCCACATCCCCTGTCCCTAATAACCTTCTTTAACTCCCACCAAAGGTTGGGGGTTAGAAGGGAGGTAGAGATTTAAGGAACCGCAAATAAAGTAAGTTTTAAAAATCAGACCCTGCACAATGGCAATAGTCTGTAATGTTTGTGAATGGCGTCCACCTTAACCGTAATGTTTGTGAATGGTATCTACCTTAATGAAGAGTATAAATTTTGTATACAAACAAAATAATTTACACATGGTCTGAATTTTTACTTTTCTGTTCGTTGTGTTTTGACCTTTGGCAAAGATGGAAAGAGAAAAGTTTAAATACCACTCATCAAAAAATCTGAAATCCATAATTCTTGAAATTTAAATCTTGACATGGTATCCTGAGTTCAAAATCTCACACATGACTTCTTTGACAGGTCTTCGTCCAAATGCTAGTGTCCAGAATATCACATGAACTCAACCGTCAGGCCACATGTGTAAGGTGGACAGGACATTTCAGTGATTTTCTGTTTAGACAAGTGTCTCATCCCCCAAGATATGATAAGCAAATATTCCAAATTTTAAAGAAAATACTTAGAATCAAATTTCATTCTGGTTCCAATAATTTCTGATACTGACCGGTCAGCCTGTTCTGTGCTGCGACCAGAAGTTTGATTATGTTTACATACTAACAGATTATTTATATGGCAAAAGTATGAAATTGTACTTTTCAAGTTAGATTTTATTTAGAAAGTTTTTCCCCCCAAGACTGTAAAGTTTCATTAGTTTCAAAAAGTGGACAGTGTCCTTTTGAGGCTATTTTGAGGGAAAAAAAAATGATCCTTGAGTTGTTTCCCAAGAATTTTAATGGACATTGACTGAGTAAAACTCATTAGAGCAGAAGTTTAAAGATAATAGGAAATGACAGCAGTAGTAAACCTGATGTTTTTCAGGCAGTCTAATTGTGTTAGCGCTTTACTAATATGTGAGAAGTTAGAGGTGGTTTTCTTTGGACAGCAATTTTTAGACAGCAATAACAGCAGGATTTTATTAATAAGTTGCAGGTCCTCTGATTTCATGGCTTCAGTGTTAGGCATCCAGACAACTACCTGGTGTTTCCTAGAAAGGCTGAGGTAAACAGGCTTATTAGTGATTTGTTTGTTTTCTGAGACAAGGTTATTCTGTGTAGTGCTGGTTGTCCTGGAACTCTCTCTGTAGACCAGGATGGCCTGGAACTCAGATATCCACCCTCACCCTCCCAAGTGCTGGGATTAAAGGCATGGGCCATCGCTGCCTGGCCTTATTTGTGAAATTTAAATTACTCGTTTTAAAACAAAATATTAGCTAGCAAAGTGATTCTATGAATTTACCTTTCCTCATAGTTTATAAAATTTCATTCTAGGAATAATACCATTTTTATTACTTTTTAAAAGAGGTTTATTTTTAATTGAGAGAGAGAGAGAGAGAGAGAGAGAGAGAGAGAGAGAGAGAGAGAGAGAGAAGGGATATATGTGAGTGTGAGTGTCCAGTGGTGTCTGATATCTGGTTTTGGAGTTAAAAGCTTTTGCAAGCCAGTTGATTTGGGTACAAGAGACTGAACTCAGGACCCCTGCAAGAGCAGTATATATTCT
This sequence comes from Meriones unguiculatus, assembly GCF_030254825.1. Lineage (NCBI taxonomy): Eukaryota > Metazoa > Chordata > Mammalia > Rodentia > Muridae > Meriones > Meriones unguiculatus. The sequence continues at coordinate 43,766,793 of NC_083368.1, forward strand.
TAATCACTGAGTGATCTCTCCAGTCCCTATATTATTACACTTACACAGAAATATACGTTATGTGATACACATTTTCCTGGACTCCCCTGTTGTTGCCTTGAGTTTGCTTATCTTATGGTATTTTAAAAGTAAGGGGATACAGATTAGATGGATAATTTGGGGTGAGACAGGAAAAGATTACGCTTCAAATTCAATACTTGGGGGATATCTTTACAAATGGAAATTGTCTGACACCTTTGTAGTAATTATTTTAAAACATATTGACTTGATACTTTTTCATTTACTTGTTCTTCCTAAAACATGGCATGTCTTCAAGCAGTATTTAATAGGATATAATGTAATGATTGTTTGCATTTAAAAATGTTGCATCAACACTCTGATATTGACATCATCAAACTCCCCATTCTAAGTCAGTCTTTATACATTGAAGTATTTTTCCAAGTCCTACAGACAATAAGAGAGTTCATAGTAGATGACCTTAATGAACTAGTGAGAAGTGGTGCTTTGTGGAGAAAACAGAGTGCTTACACTATCATATTTTAAAATCTCCTTTCCAATTTGGAAGGGGAAATCAAATTTTCTCCCGATATTTCACAAGTCTTGGTGCTTTCTTTTTTTGCTACTTATATAATATGTGCTTTTTGGTAGTACTTTTGTTTGCTTTTTAAATTAGGTTTAGGCTTATTTATTGTTATTTTGTGTGTATCAGTGTTTTGCCTGGTGCACACTGAGGTAGAAGAGCTAGTTGAACCCATTGGGACTGTAGTTACAGATTATTATAATCTAGGTAGCAGGGATCAAACTCCGGTCCTCTTCGAGAGCAGGTTCCTCTATCTGCTGAGTCAATTCTTTAGACTAACACTACTTTCTTCTTTTTTTTTTTTCTTTCTATTAGTTAATTCAATTTACATCTTGGTCATAACCCTTCCCTCCTCTCTTCCCAGTCCCACCCTACTTCCTGCAATCCCTGTCCACTATTCTTCAGAATAGGGAGTCCCCTACAAAGAAACACCTCAGCTCATCTATTCACATGAGGACTGAGTTTGTCTTCCTCCCCTGTGGTCTTGTAGGGAAGTCCTTCAGGGGGAAGGAATCAGAAAGCAGGCAACATAGTCCATCTCAGAGAAATGCCCCAACCCCCTAACTAATTGTCTGACATGAAGCCTAAGACACCCGTTAGACTTACCTTCTTGGGTTCTGTGTTTTGTAGTATGTCTTTCCTGTATTAAATGACTAAAATCTGCTTATACGTGAGGGTATACCATTTGCGTATTTCTCCATCTGTGTTACCTCACTCAGGATGATCTTTTCTAGTTCCATCCATTTGCCTGCAAATTGCACGACTTATGATTTACTTGTTTTTAATAGCTGAGTAGTATTTCTTTGTGAATGTACCACAGTTCCTTTATCCATTACATGGTTGAGGGACATCTGGACTGTTTCCAGTTTCTGGCTATTACGAATAAAGCTGCTACGAACATGGTTGAGCAAGTGTCCTTGTTGTATGGCGGAACATCTTTCAGGTGTATGTCTAGGACTGGTATGGGTGGATCTGGAAGTACAACTATTCCAGGTTTTCTGAGAAAGCGCCATATTGATTTCCAAAACTGTTGTACAAGTTTGCACTCCCACCAGCTATGGAGGGTTGTTCCCCTTTCTCCACATCCTTGCCAGCATGTACTGTCACTTGAGTTTTTGATCATAGTCATTATGGAAGATGGAAGATGGAATCCCAGAGTCTTTTTGATTCGTATTTCACTGACACAACCTTTAGGGAGGCATAATTTATTAGAATAATATTTCAAGGCATTTGCTTAAATTATTTTGTAACTATGTTTTTCCTTAATTAATTGATGTAAAAGTAACTTATTCTTTTGAAGTAACTATTGTCTCCGAGGCTTACTGCCTCTCTCTGCTAACCTAGGCCTAATCCTGGAAGCTTCTAGCCTCCTTAAAACCTAATGTAGGCCTAGATGTTTCAGCCTCTGAGACTTCCTGTTGTATAAGCTCATCATTTCTAGCTCTTCCTAAATTCTGGCTGGCTGATTCACCTCAGCTGTTCTTGTTCAAAATCTTCTGCAAGCTGACTGATTGAAACTGGCTACTCTCACCTTCTGACTGAATTACTCTGCTTGGCCTCAAACTAACTCTAGCAATATGTTTTAATCTTATAGCTCTTCTCATCCTCTGTCTCGTTCTGTCTTCACTTGGGTCTACCTCATTCTCTCTTTAACCTGTCTCTCTAAAGTTCTGCTGGTAAAAACTGCCCTGCCTCCCCCCCATTCCTTCTCCCTGTATTCTGGCTGGATCACACAGGCCTAGAAGGCTATTGGGGTGTGATCAGATTAAAATTCCTCTACAAATTTCCTCCTTTGAAACTCCTTTAAAAGAGCGTTATTTAAATATGTGTTGTATTCATTGCTGTGATAAAATATCCTGGCAAGTTCATTTTGACACACAGTTTGAGGGTGCAGTCGTTAGGGTGAAATCAAGGCACCAAGAACTTGATGCAGCTGGTCACATCGCTTCTTTAGTCAGGAAGGAGTCTGCAACAAATGTGCAGTCAGCTTTCTCCGTTTTACAGAGTCCTAGAGTAGATGTTCCTACTTCAATTAATCTATTAAAGATAATCTCTCAAAGGCATGCCTAGGAGCTAAGATATGTAAGTAATCCCATGCTTGTGTGCCTGAATGGTGTCTCCCAGGTGATTCTGGACTGTCAGGTTGGCAGTCAACACTAACCATCACATGTGTTGGCCAAGATATTTGGTCTGTTTCAATAATAGTTTAGTTTTTGAGGAGTTTACAGCTCCTATTAAGATGGTTATTTATTTATTTATTGTTTATTTATTGATAGCAGTAAGTAAGGCTGTGAGAAAATTTGATGTAACTCTGAGGCTCAAACAGAGAATGCAGCTACTCTTATACTGGCTTTAGAAACTGTTGTTCTCATCTCACTAGTAAAGCAATTCAAATGGCCTCACGTGATTTCGAAAAGAGGGAGAAGTTGTGATCCCTAGAATGTGCCCAAATGCAAGGGCCAGGAATATTGGACAAGCAGCAGTAGTTGTGATGGACAAAGTTGATTGGAATGTTTTTCATCCTCTCAGCACTAAACAGAGTTAGAGTGATTGTGACATGACAGATTGCTTCACTGTTCTGTTCACCATTTTTACAGGGGACCAATTTAAGCAAAAAGTGAAATAAGACATTGACTCATGTGTATGTGGGACTGTGTTTCAGCTTCTTTTGTTTCCTGTTTTTTAAACAGTAGTTACAAAGTGAGTGGGATGACATTTCCATTTACAAAGAGTTAACATGAATACTCTTTTCCTTTGTCTTTAAGTGTTTAAATTTCAGGACATTGTACAGTGGCGGAACCTCTAACCATATCAGATATGGCCTTTGTATTAATAGACATAATATAAAAAGTATTTTGTGACTTTAAAAAGTAATAGTCTTTGGTAAAAGTACAATTCCATAAATACGGGCTAAATTGTGATACAGTATCAATGAAAAGTCTTTCCAAAAATTACAAGGCTGACTCATTTATGGTTGCTTACTCTTATTTCCTATCTAAGAAAACTATGCTTATTCATTAATATCCTTAGTGTTGGACATTTATATATGTATATTATGTAGTATCTTATACAGAAAGAGTTACCAAGAAGAAACTGCAAATCCTACCTGTATATTATAATTTTCTCTAAGTGTAACGTAAAAACTCTTAAACTGAAAGTAATTAGATGCTTAGAAATTAATGAAATTCTCCACAAGATGGAGAAGTCTATCTGAGCTTCCTTTGTCTTCATGTTGCCGAAGGGGTGAAATAAAATTGTCGGCATATTTTTTTTAAACTAGGACCTTTAAAGTTACTATTGTAATACAATAAATACTAGATAAAACATAAGATACGAAATATCCCACTGAGTTCTATAGTAATACATAGCTTTTAATCACAATGTGGGAAATTTGGAAGGCATAGAAACAAATCAAGCCGGGCGTGGTGCCGCATGCCTGAAATCCCAGCACTCCAGGAGGCAGAGGCAGGCAGATCTCTTTGAGTTTGAGGCCAGCCTGGTCTACAAAGCCAGTCCAGGACAGCCAAGGCTACCCAGAGAAACCCTGTCTCCAAAAACAAAAAAAACGAAAAAAGAAAATGAAAAGAAACAGCAAATCAGTCATCAAATAGTAAGCTTTTAGCAATTTCACTTTCATGGAGTTTTCTTATACAAAGGATTATCTTATATTGAAAGAATTACTGAGTATATGAAAATGCGTTTTTATGGTGTTTGTTTTCAAAATCTTTTGATGTGAGGGGCTTGAGTCTTCTTAAGGCATCAATTCTCCACCTGTGGCTCCTGACCCCTTTTGGGTCGCATATCACATGTCCTGCATTTTAGGTATTTAGATTACAAAGTTTAACAGTAGCAAAGTTAGAGTTACAAAGTATCATTGATAATTTTATATTTGGGGGTCAAGAGAACGTGAAAAACTGTATCAAAGGGGCACAGTCTAAGGTGCCTTGAGAATCACTGTCTTAAGGTAATAAAAAAGTACTTTGTATTACTAAACTATTCTTTAAATAAGGAGAAGCTACTGTTTGTTTTTATATTTTGGCGCTGGGTATCACTTAGAATGGTGGTCTTCATTTGATTTATGGCCAGATAATCCAGTCATGAGAATCTTGTTCCTCCCAAACTTAGTTTTACTGATTTGAGAAAGCAATTCAGCTATCTTTGGGTAGACATAATCTAGATAGTGACTGTTTATAACTACATAGTTTCTTGACAAAACATTGTTTATGCACCCAACCTTCTTCACAGTCACAGTGATTTTAAATCCATCATGTTTTCTCTTAGCTTGGAAAACTGACCTGCATACAGAATCAATGAATGCTTATAGGAAGTAGCAGAGGGATGAACAACTTGCTTTATTAATTGGTGTAGGCAATGGTAGATTGAAAAGGGTGTGGAATGATTGCTGAAACTGAAAAGCAATAAATAAATAAATAAATAAATAAATAAAAGAGAAAAAAGAAGAAGAAATTGACATTTCTTGGTGCACATCAAGTAAATTTTATTTTCATACCTCTAAAAAAACTGGGAGCATCTTTAGAATGGTTGTGTATATTATAAAAGGGAAAAAAAAAACTTTGGGAACGCTAATTGCTAATTTGACACTGTGATATAAATTTGTCATGGCATTTGAGAAAAATGATAGCTATTGCCATTGTTGTGTATGACAGGTGGGAAAAACATAGACATGTTACCTGGCAACTGCCTGAAACAGTGTAATTATCACATAGAGTCATGGAGTCTATGAGTTGGAAAGAATCTTAAAGGTCATTCAGTTCAAAGTCCTACTTCACAGATGACTATCTAGCCTTGGCCTGACCATCGTATAATTAAGAAGCCCTTAAATCCATCAAAAAATCTGGCCTCTTAAAAATTCTATATCGCTGATATAATCCCTGATATATTCTTTAAATCTTCTGGTATACTGAATATGACACTGGACCCGATAATGAGAAAACTGAGATTGATTTCCCAAATTAACTATTTGTTAGTTTGTTCTTGCTTAGTCTTTATAAAAGATTATTACATTTTTAATTTCTCTCTTCTCTCTCTCTCTCTCTCTCTCTCTTTCTCTTTCTGTGTGTGTGTGTGTGTGTGTGTGTGTGTGTGTGTGTGTATACCACAGTGTTTCTGTAGAGGTTAAAGTACAATGTCCAGGGATTGGTTCTCTTTCTTCTCTGTGTGGGTTTCAGGGACCAAACTCAAGTTGTCAGGCTTGGAGGCAAGAGTACTAGCTACAGTGCCATCTCATGCTCTCTTGATTGATCGTGTCAATCTGTTCTGTGAGTTTACGATCCCTAAACATAGGATGAGACTGTTAAAAAGACCACCAAAAAGTATGTGATACAGAGTCTATGGATTCTTTATATGACATTTCTTCACTCAACAGTATATAGTAAATTTATTTTTGTTATATTATTCTTTCAATTCATTTAGTTTTGTCTTTTACTGGTGTAACAGCAGTTATCATTTGGATTTGTATATAGTTTCTGCCTAGGACAGGAGACAGCATTAACGTAATATAGTGAAAGCCAAAATAAAGCTAATTAAGGGAAATAGTGCAGAATGTGGTTGGCTCATCTTGGAAGGTAATAAGCACTGAGCCTTGTAATATCCTGGGCTTTGACAGGGACCCTCATACTGCTTCCTTGAGGTGAAGTCAGTAGGCTCTTTATTTTCTCTCACAAAATAAATAAAAATTATAGATTCAAGCAGTCACCAAGGTTGTTGGTGTCACTGAACCTGAGACAATTTCACGCATACTTTTTGTTGTTGATATTGTTTACTTGTGGTTTTCAAGTCAGTCTTACTAGTTAGCCCTGTCTGTCCTAGAACTCACTGTGTAGACCAGGATGGCCTCAAACTCATAGAGATCCACCCGCCTCTTCCTCCCAAGTGCTGCATTAAAAGCCTGGGCCACTATGCCTGGCTTAACATAGCATAACTTGTAATACTAACAACTTTGAACTGTACTGAAACCCCTGTCACGGCAGAACTGTAGAGATAGTTCAGCAGTAAGGGAGCTTGTCACCATACCTGATCACCTAATTTGATTCCTTACTGAGTTAGCATTCCTGAGTGTTTTATTCCAAATATTATTTAAAAAAATGTCTAACACTTTGGCAACTTGATCTCTTCCACATCATTCTACTAGGTTTAGTGTCCAGTCCTTATAATTTCCCTTTTTCTTAACACTGTAGTACCCTCTTCTATTGGCGCCATTTTGACATTTAGCTGTTCTCTTTTATCTTTCTGGAGATCACCCTTTCTTGTCCTCTCTTCTGAAACCCTTAATAGTCATTATTATTATTATTATTATTATTATTATTATTATTTATTTACTCTCATTTCCAAAGTCTTCTGGTAGCATAATGTTCTCATCAGAATTTTGTGAGTAATGGTTCTTAGTTGATATAGAGGTTTATTCTTCCGCTGAATGTCACTCTGTGCATATTGACCTTGTTTTTCTTAGCTCATTGTTCTGACTGTATTTCCAACCAATATTCCAACCAGACAGCTTTCTTTTATCTAGTCTTTATTCAGAGGAAAGACTGCATGGCAGATGGTGACCCTATACTATCCAGTCATTAACCTTGAAAACCCTTTCACTAAGCACTCCTTTATCTATTTATTTTAGGTAATTATGAAGATAGGCATTAATTTATATTTCTTCTTATGTTCTTATTTATCTCTTTTCCATTTCTCAGTCATTTCATTACTGGAAGTTTTGTGAAGCTCCATGTTACTAGTAAAACTCTCAGGGTTATAAGTTTTATAAACAAAACAAAAATTAAAAAGAAACACTCTGAAGAAAGCTCAAGGACAATTTTATTAGAAGAAAAAGTGAGAAACTTATAAAGAAAAATCCTGGGGCAGAAAAACTGTAAATCTCCAAAGGATCCCAGAGGAGATAAATGGCCAACAGGAAGAAGGGAAGTTGTGGCGCTTGTAAGCAGTCACGCGGTAAGAGGGTAAGGAAAGCAATAACAGAGAATGAGTGAGAAATCTCAGACCGTCCAGAAGTGCACACCCAGACAAAAGATCAAAGGAGAAAAGGGAATAAGAAGCGTCTGCAGACTGAGCAAAACCTCAGCTCTGCTGATGCTTCACTGAAGGGTTTCTGGGGAGGAAAAGTAACTTTGTTAAAGGATAATTATTTCTCTCATCTACTTAGCGTGGCTTAAGGTGAATACATGTCCACATAGGGTGTCCCTGAGCAATTGACTAACCCAACAGGCCTATTAGGTCTCTACCTTGGGCAGATTCCATTCTGTTTGGCCAGAACGAAATAAATTTCCCTTTACCAGTCTCTAATGCTACTATAACAATTTAATTAACTGATATAAATAAATAATTTAAAACAATGTGATATGTAATTATTAACATAGTTTTTTTTTTATACAACTAGTAAAAACTCCCTATCATAGTTTCACTGTGAAACCAAATTTAAATAACATTTTGTTTGTTTTGTTTTTGTTTTCATTTTTGAGTCAGGGTTTCTCTGTGTAGCCTTGGCTGTCCTGCAACACGCTTTGTGGACCAGGCTGGCCTCGAACTCAGAGACCTGCCTTCCTTTGCCTCCCAAGTGCTGGAACTGAAGGCATATGCCACCACCTCCAGACTAAAATAACCTTTTCAAAGGTAGAAATAAACTCTCATTTTTTTTTTCATCCCAAAAGGTGTTTTTTTTTTTTTCTAACATGCATCCTTGATTTGTTTAGTTTGGAAAGAAACATCAATAACATTAGGACTTTGACAACCACCAGAATTCTATTATCATTAATTACCCATTTATATTTTAATAAAATATAAATTATAAGTGATTTTCATCCTTTTTAGTCAAATATAAATCCTTTTTAGGAACTTCTTGGTATAACTATTTTATGTAGATATATGTTAAAATGAAAAATGTATTGAAGGACAAAATTTGTACTAATTTTAGTGCCCTAAAGTTAAGAAAATTAATTTTATTTCAATGTTGAAATATTAAAGAAGTATGGGCTGAGAAAGGAATTCAGTCAGCAAAGGGATTATTTTGTAAATTTTGGAGATTGGGCGTTCAGGACCTGTGTGAAAAATGCCAAGTATGGTGAGACAAATATATAATCTCAGTGCTAGAGAGAGAGGGGGGGGGAGAGAACCAAGGCCTTTCTCTGGTTTCCATTAACATTCATATTTGTGTAAATGCATGTACAAATACACATACATACACATATAACACCACACCACATAACGGACAAAATACTAAATATATATTAATACTTGGTACAAGGAAAATGATTTGAGGCTTCTTGGTTAATATACCATAAGTTTTAGCAATACTCATATCTTTTGTGTGCATGTGAGAAAGAGGCAGGGTCTCATGGAGCTGAGGCTAGCCTCACAATCATCCCTGAGCTGAGGATGACCTTGACACTTGACCCGCACTCTTGACACTTCCTCCCAAGAGCTTGACTACTGTGGGCTGTCCTGCCTGCTTTACACTGTGCTGGGAAACAAACCCTGTGCTTTTGTGAGTTTTGTGAATTGAGCTATGACCTCAGTGGCATTTTCTAATTAGAAAGTCTTAGGAGTTAAATGAGGAGTGCCATCATTTAGTTTGTATTTAGATTTTCCACTAGGAACCAGATTTTAAAGATTTTCAAGTGAAACCACAATGGCTGGGCATATTAATAAGTTTCTACTCTACTGATAGCTTTTAACGGGCTGGTAGGACTGATTTGATTTTCTTCAATTTTAAAAACTATATAATACATACTGTATGCTGGGCAGGTGTGTCTCTTTAGTACCCAACCAAAGCAGAGTGGAGCCTGGAAAGTTGGCTTTTGCATATATTTCAGTATGGTATGCAATAATTAAGATCAATTTCTGTGGATGTGTTTCCACGAGAAAGTTTGGGAAACATTGCCTTAAGTATTCATTTCTACTTTTCCAAGAACTAGTCCCCTGCTGCTTTTTGAGAAGCAGCAAATACACATGAACAGATAGGCTGTTTTAGATGTTTTTGGTTCCCCCTCAAAAAACAAAACACACACACAGACACACACACACAAAAAAAAATTGGAGTTTACTTACACACCAACATGTCCTGCTCTCTTTTACTTAAAGGCATACCTTGGAAATTCCTCTCTGTCATCAGTATGCCTTTGTGCTACTTTATTATCCTTTCAGTCATGCAGTGATGCTCATTAAATAGATGTATCCTCACTGTTCACTGGTGGCAATTAAAAAAACTGTTAGCACCTACTCAGAACAGAATGCCGTCTTTAGGTGGTGTCTGCTTTAACAAAACAACCTTCTGAGCTCAACATTGGGATAGTTTATCTCACCAGTGGTCACTTTCATGTGCTACAGTTTTATAGAAAACATCAGCATTCTTGCCTTGGCTGAACTGTTGTGTCTCTAGCTGGGCTTTTATTATGCAAGCAAAACGGTTTTGATCAGACTGTATTTACATGACAGCCTGGAACTGTGGCATTCGCTCAAGAACATTGTACACATTTAAAATATTGTCTAAATATTTATTCACATGATGAATTACTGCAGCTTAGCAAAGGCAGTTACAACCTACCGAGTAAATGATTTTCATTTTTTAAAAATTGGAAAGGATTTAAAGAGATCATGATGACGGCTCCTCTTCCTTGTTAGAGACAGGCACTGATTTTTCTTCTTTTTTTTAAATGATATTTTAATTTTGAAGTATTAAAGTCACAAAGCAAATGGGGAGATTTTTAAATAAATTGCCTTCAGGTATATGTGTTCCTCTCTCTTTCCTTTGGCCATATACAAGCTCTCTATCATAAAAAATCAAATAGATAGAATTTTTAAAAAGCAAGGGAATTATTGTAGCAAAATTCTAGCATCCCTTGAGGCAAAAATAAGATTTCAAAAGTATCCAATTGAGGTTGCAAAAGTATTTAGAATAATTGTTTCACCCAAGCTGGAGAGCTTAATTTTCATAATAAATTATGGTTTGCTTTAAATTCGAATGTTATGAAACTTCAAATTAAGAAGTTTTCATTAAACTTAAGTTTGACAGTTTGTCAGTTCACACTGTTTCTGCACTTTCACAGTGTCAACAAAGTTTGGGGTCTTAATAGAACATTAAACTTAGGCAGTGTGTGTGTGTGTGTGTGTGTGTGTGTATGTCTATGTGGGTATGTGTCTGCATTTGTGTGTATTTGTGTGAGTATATGTATATATATATGTGGGTATGTGTGTGACTTCTGTGTATGAGTATGTCTATGTGTGTACGTTGTGCATTTGTGTGTACATGTTAGTATATATGTATGTATATGTCAGTATGCGTGAGCAATTGTGTGTATGTGTGTGTATGTATACATTTGTGTGTGTGTGAGAGAGAGAGAAAGAAAGACAGAGACTGAGAGATTGATATTCTTTTTTTATCTGGTGGTGCCGGGTTGTTTTACTGGAGACCTGGAGCCTGTTTAAGTTAACAAACCTTTTGTGTTTATAAGTGATCAGCGCTCCTTAAGAAAGTGCTGCAGATGATTGTTTTATTTAAGCAGTACTACTCATATGTAGAGTTTGTACATTTGTGATAATAACATTTCTTGACAAGCAAATTAGACCTTAGAAAGATCATGTAACATCAAGCTTGGGCTGTCTGGTGCTGCTTTCTACAAACACAATGTGAAACACACCATTTTGGCCAGTATCCAACTTGGATTCTTCATTCTCATGCAGAAGGGGAAAAGTAGGCTTTCATCTTAAAAGGAATTGTTATATTCTGAAAAAAAAAAAGTCCTTTTCTTAATTAAAGCTAAAAATAGGAGCACTTAAAAAAAAACAAAACAAAACAATGTAACTTCATTGTTTTTAAAATCTAAAAGTATAGTTTGAATATAAGAATTGGTTAGGAAACAGATAAGGTAGCAGAAATCATAGAATGTAGTTATTTTCGTCATTATCCTAGAAATTAAAGTCATCAAACAGTGAAAATTGTGTTCTGGGATGTGATACTGTTACACAATGCAGTATTTTGTACCTTACAGTGAATTAGAATAGTGAAAAGAAATGTCTGGTAATGACCTATTATATATGCTAATTTTTCATGTAAGATTTTTCATATTTCATTCTTCTTGTGTGAGACTGATAGTAAAATTGTGCAATATTGAGATTTCAACACACAGATAAAGGCGAGGCTCTAGCTACCAACCAGTCTTTCAAGGAGACTGTCATTTTGAGCTTACTCTTCTGCAGACGGTAGAATTTCTACTGCCCATCAGAGCACCAATACCTTTGAGATGGTTGTTGCAAAGAAACCTCCTTTACATGTTTTAGGTCAAGAGCAGACAAACCTGTTACAGCACCTGCTATTGAGTATGCAAATCTGTTGTTTTGTCACTTCATTAAGCAAGGAGAGGAAACAGTCTCTTGTGGTTGTAAATAAGTCTGGAACATCTCCTACATGAAATGAAATCCAACAAAAAGGCAACTGTGGTTTCTGTTGTGTAGACATGGGAGGGTGTTTCTGTTTGGCGCTTCGTTTCTGGAAGACAGCCTGTAATTCAGAGGATGATAGAGAGGGGAAATTTTATGTTTGGGAGCAGGAACAAGGAAGGTGTTTGCTGTCATTGACTGTAGGGTAGTTGTGAAGTTTGACATGCCCAGGAGCTACCGAATGCCATGTGGGGCCTGTACATTGCATACCTCAGTTTTCATCATCTGGTAAGCCTGCAGCAGGATTTCCAGGCACTGGAGTCAACAACATGTCTACTTTGGTTTGGAACTGATTGATCCAGAGAACAGAACACGCTTGTGGGATCTTCTCTATAGAATGACATAAATGATTGAAATGTTTTCTTTAGGAAAAAAAAATCCCCACAAAGTATCATTTGTTTATAGACCTTCTTGCTTATGGGAAAGAAAGTGTCAGACGAATACAAGGAGTTTGCAGGAAACTTTCAGGTTAGGTTTGTGAATTATTTTGTTCAAGTTCAGAATGTTAGAAATGTAAGTGAGAAAATGAAATTAGTGGGAAAGGAGAGTGGAAGGATTATTTTCTTATTTTCTGTGTCTCTTAAAAGGATGGTGACATATAATGAAAAACACTGCAGGATTTACAAAATGACGGGACCCATTACTCTGTTGCCATAGTTGCTGTGGGGGAAAAATGGGATATGCTAGAATAGATGAACAAATGTTGCATGTTGTCATTTTAGATTACATTATTTTATTGTGAAGGTTTTCTAACGTTTCTTTTTGAAAATAGTGTAAAATGTCTGTGACATAGGAAGTAATATTACAGAGAAGTTTATTCCAGTCAAGGGTGTTTCTTCTGTTACAGATTTATTGTTAAGGAGGAGGAAAATAATATTATTTTTTAGCATGGAAAGAAAATTAAAAATTCTTTCCTGACCTTTTAACCTTGTCAAATGATTTCTCTGCTCCTGACATAGTGCATTATATTTGCAAAGGTTGGAAGTTAACTCTTCAAGGTACCAGACATCATTTTTATTGGGATATTAATTCTCAGAGGTGCTAATCTCATCAAGATTTGTAGGCATTTTCTTTCATAGGCCATTCTGATTTGTAGCTCTTTCTTTTCACAGCAGTATTAAATACCAAACCTTCTCTGATATGGAAGTTCATTAGAGATATGTCTTTGATGGCAGCCCTTTCCTGGCTTCAGTTTCAAATACCTTGATGTAAAGCTTAAGAAGCCATTGTGCTGTAAGCCCCTTCTTGATGTGCCTTATTTAGATCTGCATAGTAAATCAAGGAAAGTAAATAACAAGGCAGCAGATGGAAGCACGGAGATAAGACCAGGGAACAATTGTATTTGTATTTTGTTATGATGTTGACAGGAGCTAAAATTCACTAATCTAGTTCAACTGATCTGCATTTCAAAGAAATCTCATTTAGCAGCAACTTGAAGGTTTGTAGGATAAAGTTCTTTTATTGTGGCTTTTATTGCATTCTTTGCTAATTTATCTGGTCAAGATTTAGCCTTGCTTACTTAAAGCTGCAAGCATGTTACAAGGAGTCTTAAATACTATGAAAGCATTAATGTCTAGACTATGGACTGGAGGTAATTACATATCCAGCCTTGAATAGAGTACATTTAGAAAATACTGATGTTCAAACTCAATTGTCAGGGTAATATAGATAAGGTGTTGTGGTTTTTGTTGGCCTCTCCCGTCTGTTTGCACATCATAGATTTTTCCATCCACTTTATAAACAAGCCAACATATAATCATAAAATAGTCAGAAATCATGTACAAATAAATAGATACCCTCTAAACCCTTTGTGCTAGTACTGGCTGTCCTCTCCTGAGAGGGGTTATTGCTGTTATCGCTTGTATGATAACTTAATTTTACTTGGCAATTCTAAACATACAAAAGTACACACGTGAGCTATGGGTAAAGTGTATTGTAAAGAGTTATAAGAAGTGTATGGCAGTATTTTCTGATGTCTACTTGTCAAATGGAAGTACATAGGTGAAAATGTGATCAATTTAACCAAGTCATGGATGTGTTCATTTGTGCGCTAACTTTTGAGAAATTTTGGATTAGATGGCTTGTTAAAAAAAAAGGCTACTAAAAATAGAAAAGATATCATGATTTTTTTTTTTATTTTAAAATACTGATTGAGTTAAGTTTTAGTTTAATTTTAAAATAATGTTAAACTCAACCAAGGACCATGCATGGAGAGGACCTGGACCCCTGCTCAGATGTAGCCCATGGTCAGCTCAGTCTCCAAATGAGTTACCTAGTAAGGGGAGCAGGGGTAGTCACTGGCATGAACTCTGTTGCCTTCTTTTTGATCATCTCCTCCTGGCAAGTGGCCAGACGATGCCACAGAGAAAGAGGATCCAAACAGTCCTGCTGAGACCTAATAAGCTAGGTCCGATAGTAGAGGAGGAGGATCTCCCCTATCAGTGGACTAGGGGGGAACATGGGAGGGAAGAGGATGGGAGGGTATGACTCTGAGGAGATGAGGGATGGGGCTACAGCCAGGATACAAAGTGAATAAATTTTAATAAATAATAACAATAAAGAAAAAAGTTTAAAAAGTAATGTGACACTCGGGTGAGTCCAGGTATGTTGGGTAGATTGGCTTTAATCTTAGCTTCTAGAAGAAGCACAGCATACTGTAATGAGCCATATGAGAGATTCACTATATCATTTTGAAACAAATTCTCATATGCTTGTTACATGATTTTCACAAAAAAAAAAACAGTCTAATTTTATTTTGGGCTCCTAATTTACTGTTACTTCAGGACCTAGATCCCTTAAAAAGCAAGTATTTGGTCTCACTCTTTGTGTAGTTTGTCTGTCTAAGATTTCACAGAATTAAATGAAATATTAACTTTGTCGTTCTGTGTTAGTTATATGCTGGATATATTATTTAGAACGGAGAGTAATAGCAATGAAAAGATGTGCTTGAAGTAGGGAAGATGAAAGAAAAGCCCTGTCTCTCTTCTGCTGTGTTTTCTGTATCTGCTTCTACCTTGTTCTGTGGCTTAGTACTTCCTTGAAAATAACACTGTTGTTAGGAAAGACACCTACCAATATGGAGTATTCCATTTTTAAAGAGGGCTTAACTTGTGTGAAAAGGCAGTATGAACAGATATAGTACGATAGATTAAGTGGAAAGTTGTACTTGTGGTCATCCAGGCAGTGTCTTTCTGGCTAGCCTGCGTGAAATAGCCATGCCTTCTAAGTAGACAGTCTTTATTCACCCCCCCTCTCTGTCCTGTTTTTCGTCTATTGAGACAAGATCGTACTGTATGGCCTCAGCTGGCCTTGCACTCACAAACGCCACTTGTGTCAGCCTCCCGAGTACTGGGATTGAAGGTGTACATCAGTCACCGCACCGGGCAGTAGACAGTTTTGAAAGAGAACTTTTCAGAAAATGCTGTTGTGTTTGATTGTTTCTGCGTAAGATAATAAGAGAATGCTTCCTAAAGATCCTGAGTTGGAAGTGAGTGAAACTGGGCTGGAGACAGTAATACTGGAGAAGTAGAACTTGAGAGGAAAGGGCTGTTCCAGGTGGGTCATGCGAATACTTTGGAGCGTGATAGATGCAGGTGCAGAGAGTTTCCTTTAGATTCTGTGATGTGTGAACAAATCTAGCAACAGAACAGTGCAAATTGTTTTTTTTGTTGTTTGTTTTTGTTTTTGTTTTTCATTTGACACAAACTAATGCCATATGGAAAGAAGGAACACAGTTGGGTACATATCTCCGTGGGCAGGTAGGCAAATCCAGGGCATCCCAATCATTACTGACTGGAATGGGAAAGCCCAGAGCACTGGGGTAGTAACACACCTTTGGGGGTGCTTCTGGAGCACATGCGGCAAGCCACAGAGAGGAAGCGTGTGAAGCAGCACCCTTCACTCTTTCTGCTTTTGCTTCTGCTTGAGTTCCTGCTTTATCTTCTCTTAGTGATGATGGGCTGTGATAGGTCATGTAAGCCAAGGAAACCATTTTCTTCTCAAGTTGCTTTTGGTCAGAATGTTTTATCACAGTAGCAGAAACCAAACTAATAGGGGAGTAAACAAACAATGTTTTTCTTTTTAATTTTTTTAATTATTATCCTTTATTACAATTTATTCAATTTGTATCCCAGCTGCAGCCCCCTCTCTCATCTCCTTCCAATCTCATCCTCCCTCCCTTTTCTCCCCCTATGTGCCTCCCCTAGTCCACTGATAGGGGAGGTCCTCCTCCCCTTCTATTTGACCCTATCCTATCAGGTCTCATCAGGACTGGTTGCATTGTCTTCCTCTGTGGCCTGGCAAGGCTGCACCCCATCCCTCCCCCCCGGGGGGGTGATCTGAGGTCCTGGCAGAGAAAATCCCTATTACTAGGGACCCCACTTGGAGACTGAGTCTATGGGCTACATCTAAGCTGGGGTTTCAGGTTCTCTCCATGCATTGTCCTTGTTTGAGATATCATTCTCTTCAGGACCCCCAGGGTTCAGTTTTTATGGCTCTGTTGGTCTCCTTTTCGAGCTCCTGTCCCCTCCAGCTCTTTCTGTCCACCCCCTTTCTTTCATAAGATTCTCTGCACTGTGCCCAAAGTTTGGCTATGAGTCTCAGCCTCTGTTTCCTCTGATACCTTGCTCAGTAGAGTCTTTCAAAGGCAGTCTGTGGTAGGCTTCTCTCCTGTTCCCTGTCTTCTCCCGCTTTCAGTGTCTATCACATTTGTCCTTCTTAATGAGGATTGAGCATCTTCCCTAGGGTCTTCCCTGTTGTTTGGCTTGTTTAGAGTATAGATTTTAGTATGTTTATTCTATATTATATGTCTGATAACCACTTAGGAGTGAATATGTATCATGTGTGTCTTTCTGTTCCTGCATTACCTCACTCATGATGATCTTTTCCAGTTCTATCCATTTGCCTACAAATTTTATTATTTCCTTGTTTTTATTTGCTGAGTCGTATTCCACTGTGTAGATGTACCACAATTTCTATGTCTGTTCCTCCACTGAGGGACATCTAGATTTTTTTCCAGCTTCTGCGAACAGACAGGTTTTATGTCAAGAATCAACAGCTCTCAGTGTTAGGGTAATGGTCTTTTTTCATTGTTTTTGCTTATTTTTTATTGAACAGGTTTCCTTTTGGAAACAACATTGACTGATGCTCATGAACGAAAAGACAGTGTGGAAATGCTTGCATGGTTTTTAGTTGAATATATTCAAATTTAGACATTAATGTGTTCTCCCCTCTCCTTCTGCCAGTTTAACAGACTATAAAAACATATGCTTGGGAAACCTTGTTAGGTCTGTTAGCTTGCAGAATAATGAGATGATGTTTAGAGATGCTCTAGAGTTTGAGGAATATGCATTTGAAATTGCTACTGGAGAAGTGGGGAAGAGGCTATAATTTCAGAAGTAGAAAATGCTACTTGTTTTCATATTACTTATGGAGACATCTGGTATTTTTTTGGTATATATTTAAGAAAACATGTGTTCCTGGGTGAAAAGAAAGATGGAGATTAAATTCTGATGATAAATAAAGCATTACTAATTTGAATAAGAGTTAGGAGCAGACTATTTACATAAAAATGCTAAAGAGTCAGAAGATAAAGTGCTAAGAAAGAGAATGGGAAACCACATTTACACTTCAGTTGAGGAAAACAAAAGTAAGTAGGAGATATTTATTTTAAATGTGTATGGGTTGGTCTTTTGAAAAATTAGCAGACTTTAAAACAGGTCTCCCCTTTTAATCAGTGACATAACAAGGCTGCTAGGTCATGGACCAACTGATCAATTGTTGATGCCAACGTGTGGTTCAGGAGCCTTGGAGAACTTTCATATATCATTTCTTATAATTTGTTACATTTTAAATACAAAAATTAGTTGTAAAATCTTAAAAAGTAGAATCCTGTCTTTCTCCTTCATGTACACACGCAAACACATGGTACTGTCATTCTAGACTCCTTTTGAAAGCCTCATGATCACCACGACTAAATCTGTATCCCTACAAAGCAAAAATCAAGTCAGTACCTGCTGAGAGCTGTTCTTACAGGCCGTACCTCATAGGAGGCTGTGCCTTGCCTGGTTTGTACCCCTCTCTGTATATTTATTGTGGAACCCCCAGAAGCTTCCTGCCACCAAACCTGGCATCACTCGCAACCACTTTTGTAAGTGAGACAAACTGGGAATATAAATGAAAAACCAGGAACAGGAGACTATTCTGTTGTCGTCTTGGTTTTTCCCCTGTCTTCTGGTACATTTGAATCTTTTGTAGAACTCACTCACTATATGTATGTCATTTGATAGAACAAGTATCCAACTCAACTTTCACAAAAAAGCAACTGTTCATCATGCTGTGAACAGGACTGGGATGAGATAAGACCCTTCGAAGGCAGCTAACTAGGAGACTGTGTACCTAATTGGAACTTTAAGTCAGTAGCTCGGTGCAGAGATGCAAATTCTGCCTGTGTGTGTGTGGAAATGGTGTCAGACGGCTTTGCATTTATGGTAGAAAACACATGAGATAAACAATTTAGAGTGATGAAATGCCCGTTTTGGAACACAGTTTTGGTCAGAGGTTTTGATTTGTCATGCCTTTTCCTTGAAGCTTGGGCTGCCACTTCTTAGGGGAAGGAAGTCTGCATATTTCTTGCTTTCTAAAAATCACTGATTTTGTGGGGTCCCCAGTATCTCCCTTGCTGAGCACACCTCTGAAAGATTCTACAACCTTAAAAGATTACCACAGTCTGGAAGCCAAAGCTGAGTACGCAAACATCTGTTTAACTTTACTAATTTTAACATAATGGAACATATTACAATCTCCTCACATTTATATTCTGTAGTAGTAAAATGAGATGTAACAAAAACTAAAATGGAAAATAATTTGTTAATAATCAAATGATAAAGAAATAATAATTGGTTTTGGCATGAGAAAAATAGATATTCAAACTGTGAAAGTTTTCAGACTGAAAGGGATAGCTAGTCATAGTTGAGTTATGTATGAGCCATGCCTATCTCAGGTAATCAAGAATCAGTGGTCAAAATAGTTATTCTAATGTGTTCAGGCTCTGTACCAACCACTATAATCAAGTATTTTCATTCTGTCTTAATTTAGTGTCTGTAGTTAGCTACCAAAGCTCTAAATACTTCACTATACAGAATGAATGTACTGACAAAGGTACTATGCATAGTTTTGATGGGGGAAAAAAAGGGAAAAGGGCTCGTGAGCCTGATTGGGTGGGATTAACCGGACCAGGATAAATGAGATGGAAGGACCCACGTACTGTGGGAGCCACCATTCTCTCTCTGGGATCTCAAACTCTAAGTGGAGAAGGGAATTGAGCAGCAGCGTACATTCTTTGCTCTCTGCTTCTGGAATGGCTATAAGGTCGGCAACAGCTCTAACACCTGGACTTTACAACGTGATGGGCTCCCCTCGAACTGTGAGCCAGAAGAACCCCCGCTTTCCTTAAGTTGTTGTCCGGGTGGGTATTTCATTCCAACAACGGAGAAAGAAGCCACCGTCTACCTCCAAAACCCACAACACTAAATATCAAGCCGTGTCCCTGGGAATACTGAAGAAAGTAGATTCATAATTCTGGTTCTAGATGTTGGCGGCCTATAGTGTGTTGTCTGCTAACAAAGCATCCAAGTAGTGTGGCACTGTCATCATAGTTTGTGAAAACTCCAGAAAGTCCTTTAGTATATGTTGTGCTATGCATTTTAGGATAAATATTACAGTTTACTTGAATTTTCAAGCAAAAGTTTTTTCTTTTATAAAGTATTTTTTTGGTTGTGTGTGCGCCTGACTGTATGTATGTGTACCACATGTGTGCAGTAGCTTACAGAGTTCATGTCAGTTCATCTGGAAATGGGGTTTACAGGTGTTTGTGAGCCTCGGTGCGAGTGCTGGCCATTAAACCGTGCTCCTCTGAAAGAGCAGGAAGTACTCTTAACTGCTCAGTAGCCTCTCTAATCCCCCAAATTTCTTTTTATGTATTTGTGTGCATGTGTATGAGTGTTTTGCCAGCTTGTACGTATGGGCACCACGTGCATGCCTAGTTTCTGCAGGAGTCAGAAGAAGGCACTAGATCATCTGGGTTGGGAGTTACAGATGATTGTGAGCCACCATGTGGGTGATGGGAACCAAATCTGAGTCGACCAGTAAGTGCTTTTAGACACCATCTCTCTCGACAGGGTTTGTCTTTCTAAGCAAGTTTTATTTATATGTACCCAAACTGTAATTATCTGTGTACATACATGTTTGTGCATGTAGGTGTGTAAGTTCTAAGTACAAGGTGGTGCATATGTTTGGTGTATATACTTTCACAAGTATGTCTGTAGAGGACATAATAGACTAGGTCAACAGAAATCTGCTGATACCATTCATCCTTAGACAGCTTAAAAGGCTTTAAAGAACTGTGCAATTTTCTTTTCTGCAAAGTGTAGAAAACTACCTGTTTTGAACAGCCATGTAGATGTGTTGATATCGAAAATGCATATTGATAAGACTTTTAAATTAGACCAAGATTAATTGGATTTTCATAAAACAAAGCAGAACAGCTTTTTTCTCTCGCCCTAAAAATCCAATCTTGACTGTGTTTTCTCTCATAATACTATTTAATCTTTGGTAATAAAATTTGTGGTCTTGTTTCGTCTTCAAATATCCTTAAGTTACAGGAAGTAAATGGGGTAAGGAAAGTGGTAATTTGTGATTAGACAAATGTTTTGAAGAGGCACTTTTTCTCCTGCATATCATTTTTTTTGTATTTAGTTAATCTGTTATTCATATGGATTCACATTGTTTAACGTTTTCTAAAACACAAGGAAAACATGAATCACTCATGTAATGCGTTTAGTTTCTGAGCAAAACCAACAAAGTGCTGTCATACAACTTTTCCTAAATATTGGTCTTTTATTTTCAAATTTGCCCTAAAGCTGCCCCTTGATATTGTAATATTTCTAAGTAGAAGAAACTGAATGATTTTAATATAAGTCACCAGACATGATCAGGCATCCAGTCAAATTGAAGTAATTTCTCTTAATACATAATTTTAATGAAGCAGAAAATATTCACTATCAAAAACTTATCTTTTGACAAAATTTGTTTAATAGATTGAATTCTTTTAGCCTCACAAATGTTGATAACACCAAAGGTCAGATATTCATAAAGCAATTTCCTTACACCTCTATGAGGAAATGACTGTGTATAACTTAACACGTAATAGATTTATTAAGGAGTTATGATAAACTTAGACAGAATCTGCATAATGTATTCTAATTTCTCCAGGATGCCTCGAATGAACAGCCATTTTCCAAGCTTGATGCCGTTTAAAAAATTTAGTTCTATAGTTTTTTTTTTCTCCCTTATAGAACCTGTTATGTGTATTTCTGGCCTATCTTAGGCCTTTGAAATCATCTCTTTTTATTATTCCATTAAAGTTTTTAAAAATGGATTTCCTTTTACACTTTTCTAATCATCCTGTCATTCCTTAGCCTTGAGATGTTAAAATGAATGAGTAAAAATGTTCAAATCCTAATTGTCTCAGCCAGTCCATCTAGAGTCATGGATTTGCAAAATTATGTCAGTCTTTTAAAAATACATTTGAGGAGACTTTTCTAGTCATTTGGATTTTTAATATTAATTTTCTCTTGTCCTGCTGCTTATCTATGAGAAATGAAAAAGTATGTACACATGGGTTTCTTTTAGCAGTGTTAAAGTACTAGGTTCTTCTTGATTATGATGTTCAACAAGGCAGTTCTTACAGTTCTGTTTATTTCAGGCCTCATACAAAATAGATTAAATTTCCCTACTCCCTAATAGTAAGGAAAATTAATTGGATGCATCTTGTCATGACTGATTAAAAGTATACTTTCTCCCCAGATTAAACAAGAGGAGTCTGTTGAAGCTCGATCCTTACCTACGCTGTAAATAAAAGAATATTACAGAGAAAAGGAGAGCGAAGCACCAAGAGAAAGACTGCTAGATCCCAGGAGAGGACTAAACTCTCCCCCTCCACACGTAAGTCATTGTTACCCTGTGTTTTCCATCCCTCATGGTATATTTTTCTATTCAGGTTCTAGTAGAAAATAAAACCAAACATGTTGACAGTATTGTTTGTACTATATCCACAAACATGCAGCTGTTTGTTTAGTAACTTTTGCATTCTGATTCATATTAATATTTACTGACTCAATCTCAGATGACTCATTAGAATGATAATGTTCAATGCAAAATGATTAATTCTCGTTGCAGTTGCTGATGGAGAACTATTGAGGACTTTCTAATGTACTGATCTTTTCAAGTCAACTACCTAGTAAGACAGATACAGTCTTTTTTCTTACCTCTCATATTGAGACTTATACTTCATCCTTAGACTACTATAAACATGTATCAATTATGTCAGCTACTGTAGTGAAAAGACAGCTTGTTAACTTTTAGAAAAATCTTTTTACTTTTCTTCTCTTTCCTGATTACAGTTCCTCCTCTCTCAACTCCTCCTTGTATTTTTTCATCTCACCCCTTTTTTGTATTTCATTAGAAAACAAATAGGCTTCTAATGTAATTTTTTGAATGCAATAAGATATAATGCGATAAAACAAAAAACTAATACATCATAATAGGACAAAAGAAACAATATCCCAGTCAAAGGCACATGAAACATATAGATAGACACAAGATGTACTTGTTTGCACACTTGAGAATCTCATAAAAACACTAAAATAAAAGCCTGTATATGTATATGTATATCTATCTATCTTTCTATCTATCTATCTCTGCAAAGGACCTGTAAGGTAAAAAACATGTATGTATGTATATACATGAATATATATATAATGAAAACATATACATATATAATAAAACATATACGTCAATATAATAAAATATCATTAAATTGGAAAACAGAGCCCTGACAGCTGTTATAAGACAAAGAACTTCCAAAGGAGTCCTTGGGTTTGTTCCCTGTTGGCTATCTAATGCTGGGAAAGCAGCCTGCACTGTGTCTCTGTTTCCCCTGTGAGTTTCCCTTAGAAAAAAATTAATTTTCACTTGCAAGTGTTTATCAATTGGAGATTTCCTTTCGGTTAAGAATGATGGTATGTGCACACTTCTCCTTTCAGCTCTAGGACTCCAATAGGTGCAAAGCCAGGTGCTTGCAGGACCAGTTCCTTCTACTTCATTTGTGTATTTATTTGCTGACCTAGAGGGCCTCGTTTTCCCAGTGTCCCCTGGCATAGCATTCTTATTGTTTCCTCTTCCTCAGGGTTCCCTGGCTTCTGAGGGAAGAGATTTAATGGAGACATCTCATTTAGGACTGATTATGCAAAGGTCTCTTTATTTTTTGCATAAAGTCTGTCTGTTTGACTCTGTGTTTGTTTCCCATTCCTGGAGTCACTTTATTGTTTGTTTTTTAAATTCAATTTTGTTCTGTTCTGTTTTAGAACAGCAGTATTTGGTTTAAGCCTAGGTATCTGGGGCATGTAGTCTCAGGTTTTTGGTCACTCAGACAGTATAGGTATCATCTCATGGAGTAGCCTTAGGTCAAATCAGAGATTGGCTGGTCACTCCCACAGGCCACCATTGCATTAGCATACCTTGCAGGCAGGAAACCATTGTAGGTCAAAGATTTTGGGGTTAGGTTTGTGACTAAATTTCTCGTTGGTACCTTGCAGAGTTCCTTTCTGTACCAAATTCTAGCACATAGGTATGAAGGCTCTATGTAGGTCTCGTTCAACCTCTTCGTGTTCAATGGATTTTATAGATGTTGTCTTAATTAATGGGGACTTGTTGTCAGGTTGTGGAGAATAATGTATAGCCTTTGCAATACCCTGAGGTGTTAGTTATTCTCATAGAACTCCTTGGCCAACAACTCAACTAGATGTAACCCAATCTCAGTAATTGAAGGTTCATTTGTTGACAAGAGGTGTCCAGTTGGGATTCCTTCTTCTCCATTTCATTTAGATCCCCTTTATAATATGTATATAAATTCCAAAGCTTTTAATGGATTATATTTCATATTACCCCTCAAAAGGCCCTTAAATTTAGTGGTCTTTCCCCATGTTCTCTCTCTGTCTTTGCCCTCTTCCTTCCATCTCTCTACTTGATCCTCTCCTTCCAGTCCCCTCCCATCTACCTATAACTGTCCATTTATTTCCCTTCCCAAGAGTTATCTATCTGTAACCACTAGTTGCTTACTCTGTATCTAATCTCTGTGATTATTTGGATTGTAGCTTGATTATTATCAGTGTAAGAGCTGTATACATGTATAATGAATATATACTGTATCTTTCTGGGTTCTGAATAACTCAGGATTTTTTTCCCTCTAGTTTCATGTGCTTATTGTGAATATAATAAGTTCAGTCTTTTTAACAGCTAAGTAATATTCCATTTTGCAAATCTAACATTTCTTTATTCATTTGTTGAAGGGCAACTAGGTCGCTTCCAGTTTCTGTTTATTGTGAATAGAGCAGCTATTAACGTGGTTGAGCAAGTCTTTCTGTGGTAGGATGAAGCATCCATGGAATTCATGCCAAAAGAGTGGTTAGCTGGATCTTGAGGTAAATCCATTGTCCTGAGGAATTGCTAAACTCATTTTCACAGTGGCTAGACAGTTGTGCCCCTCATCAGCTATGGATAAATATTTCTTCACTACACATCCTCACCAGCATGAGCTGTCACTTGTTTTATTGCTCTTAGCCATTCTGACAGGTGTTAAGATGAATTCGCAGAATAGTTTTGATTTGCATTTCCCTGATGGCTAGGGATGCTGAACATGGTTTCTGAGCCACTTGCACTACCCTTTTGAGAATTCTCTTCAGTTCTGTACCCAATTTGAATGAGGTTAATTGCTTACTTGATATGCAGTATTTTTCTTCAGTTTTTTTGTATATATTTAGGATATTAGTAAAAAGTAAAAATCTTTTCCTGTTCTGTAGGCTGCTGCTTTGTCTGCGTGATGGAATTCTTTGCCAAGCAGATCTTCTCTTTCATGTGTTCCCATTATTAATTATCTTAGTGCCTGTCCTAATGGTGTTTTATTCAGAGAGCCATTTCCAATGTCAGTGAGTTCAAGGCTATTCTCCATTTTCCTTCCATCAGATCCAGTGTTATCTGTTTCTGTGTTGAAATTTTTGATCCATTTGAAATTGAGATTTGTGCAGGGTCATAAGTATGGATTCTTCTGTATGTTACCATCCAGTTTGACCAGCACCGTTTGTTGAGTTGCCATCTTTTTCCAGTGTGGTTTTTTTTTTTTTTTTGGCTTATTTATATATATAAAAAAGTGTGTCTGGAGCTGTGTGGATATTATGTGTATCTCCAATTCAACCCTTCAACCAGTGTGTCTGTTTTTGTTCCAGTACTATGGTGTTTTTAGTACTGTACCTCTATAGTACAATTTTAGGCCAGGCATGGTGATAACTTGTGGTGTTCTTTTACTACTCATGATTGTTTTACTATCTTGGTATTTTTGTGTTTCTATATGCTAAAAATTGTCCTTTCTGGGTCTGTGAATTGGAATTTTAGTAGTGATTTCATTGAATTTGTAGATTGCTTTGTGTAGGATGGCCATTTTTACTTTATTAGTTCAACTGATCTATGAGCATGGGATATCTGTCCATCTTCTAATATCATCTTCTATGTTTTAAGTCTTTCTCATATGTGTATACTCTTTTGTTTCATTAGAGTAACCACAAGATATTTTATATAGTTTAAGGCTTTTGGGAAAGGTGTTGATTCCCTTATTTTTTTTCAGCCTCTGTGTTATTTGTACATAGAAAAGCTTATTATTGTGAGTTAACTTTGTATCATGCTCCTTTGCGGAAAATGTTGGAGCTTCCCAGTGAAAATATTAGGGTTGTTTATATACTATCATTATCATCTGCAAATAAAAATTATTTGAGTTTTTCCTTTCCAATTTATATTCCCTGAGGTCCTTCATTTGCCATATTGTTGTAGCTAAGGCTTTAACTACTATATTGAGCAAGTATGTAGAGAGTGGATAACTTTGTCTAATTGCTAATTTTAGTGAATTTGCTTTGAGGTTTTCCCACTTACCTTGATGTTAGCTTTGGGCTTCCTGTAAAGCGACTTTATTATGTTTAAGAATGTCTCTTGTATCCCTAATTTCTCCGGGAGTTTTATTGTGAAGAGGTGTTGGATTTTGCGATTATCATGTAGGTGTTTCTCTCAATTTGTTTACATGGTGGATTACAGCTAATGATTTTCATATATTGAACCATCCCTGCATCTCTGAGATGAAGCATACTTGATCATTCTTGGGTAATCTTTTTAATCTATTCTTGTATGTGTTTTGCAAGTATTTTATTGAGAAATTTTGCATCAATTTTCATGGTGCTAAATGATCTGCAATTTTCTTTCTTTGTTGTGTCTTTAGATGGTTCGAATATCAAAGATACTGTGGCCTCATAAAATGAATTAGTCAATATTCCTTGTGTTTCTATTTCATGGGATGATTTGAGAACCATTGCACGAATTGTTCTTTGAATGTACAATATTGTGCTAAAACAATATGGCCCTATGTTTTTTTTCTAATGATAGAGTTTTAATTAATACTTCTATTTCACTAGAGGTTATAAATCTTTTTAAATTATTTATATGATCTTGATTTAGCTTAGTAAGTGGTCTATATCAAGAAAATTATCTATTTCTTTTAGATTTTCGAATTTGATGGAGTGCAAGTTTTTAAAGTTTGTTCATATAGTTTTTTTTTTCAATTTCATTGGTCTCCTCTTTTTATTTCTAATTTTATAAATTTGGATACTTTGTTCAGTTTGCAGTTATTTTTAGTAATGGTTTCTCATTATGTTGATATTTCTCGAAGAGCCAACTCTTTGATTCTCTGTATTGTTTTTGTTGTTTCTGTTTTACTGATTTTAGCTCTGAGATTATTGCCATCTACTTCATCTGAGTGTGATTTTTCCTTTTTGCTATAGAGCTTTCGGGTGTGCTTCTAAGTTAACAGTGTAAGATCTCTCTCTCTCTCTCTCTCTCTCTCTCTCTGTCTCTCTCTCTCTTTTTTTTTAATTTTTTATTTTATTTTTTTTTATCAGTTACATTTTATTAACTCTGTATCCCAGCCATGTCCCGATCCCTCATTCCCTCCCAGTCCCTCCCTCCCTCCCTCCCTCATCTCCACCGTGCCCCTTTCCAAGTCCACTGATGGGGGGGACCTCCTCCCCATTCATCTGATCCTGTTTTATCAGGTATCTTCAGGACTGGCTGCAAAGCCCTCCTCTGTGGCCTAACAGGACTGCTCCTCCCTTCGGGGGTGGGGAGACCAAAGAGCCAGTCATCGAGTTCCTGTTAGAAATAGTCCCTGTTCCCCTCACTTTGGGAAACCAATTGGTTACTGAGCTACCACAGGCTACATCTGAGTGGAGGTTCTAGGTTATGTCCATACATGGTCCTTGGTTGAATGTCAGTCTCAGAAAAGACCCTGTGCCCAGATATATTTGGTCCTTGTGGAGCTCCTATCCTTTCCCCATCAGACTAACTCCCCTTCTTTCTTATGATTCCCTGTACTCTGCCAAAGGTTTGGTCATGAGTCTTTGCTTTGAAAACACTGCTAGTTAGAGTCTTTCAGATGCGCTCAGTAGACTCCTGTCATACGTTCAATGCACATCCCATCTGTCTTTCTAAATGAGGATTGATCATCTTACCCCATGTCCGCTCAATTGATTATCTTTTTTAGGTGTATAGATTTCATTATGTTTGTCATATCTTATAGGTCTATATAAGTGAGTATATCCCATGTTTGTCTTTCTCCTTCTGGGATATTTCACTCAGAATGATCTTTTCTAGATCCCACCATTTGCCTGCAAATTTCATGATTTCCTCCTTTTTGATTGCTGAGTAGTATTCCATTGTATAAAAATACCACAATTTCTGTACCCATTCCACCGTTGATGGACATCTGGGTTGTTTCCAGGTTCTGGCTATTACAAATAGAGCTGCTATAAACATGGTTGAGCAAGTGTCCTTTTTGTGTACTTGAACAAACTTTGGGTATATACCTAGCAGTGGTATAGCTGGGTCTGGAGGTAGCACTATTCCTATTTGTCTTAGAAAGCGCCAGATAGCTTTCCAGAGTGGTTGTACCAGTTTACATTCCCACCAGCAGTGGAGCAGGGTTCCCCTTTCTCCACAACCTCTCCAGCATGTGTTATCGCTTGAGTTTTTCATCTTGGCCATTCTGATGGGTGTAAGGTGATATCTCAGGGTCGTTTTGATTTGCATTTCCCTGATGGCTAATGAGGATGAGCATTTCTTTAAGTGTTTTTCTGCCATTCGGTATTCCTCTGTCGAGAATTCTCTGTTTAGCTCTGTTCCCCATTTTTTAAGTGGATTACTTGGATTGCTGCTTTTCAGCTTCTTTAGTTCTTTGTATATACTGGATATTAGTCCTCTGTCAGATAAAGGGTTAGTGAAGATTCTTTCCCAATCTGTAGGCAGTCGTTTTGTTTTGATGACGGTATCCTTTGCTTTACAGAAACTTTTCAGTTTCATGAGGTCCCATTTATTGATTGTTGCTCTTAGAGCCTGTGCTGTTGGTGTTCTGTTCAGGAAGTTGTCTCCTGTGCCAATGAGTTCTAGGCTGTTCCCCACTTTTTTTTCCAATTGATTTAGGGTATCTGGTTTTATGTTGAGGTCCTTGATCCACTTTGACTTTAGTTTTGTGCAGGGTGATAAATATGGATCTATTTTCATTTTTCTGCATGTAGACATCCAGTTGGTCCAGCACCATTTGTTGAAGATGCTGTCTTTTTTCCATTGAATGGAATTGGCTTCTTTGTCGAATATCGAGTATTCATAGGTGTGTGGATTTATTTCTGGGTCTTCTATGCGGTTCCATTGATCCTCCTTTCTGTTTCTATGCCAGTACCATGCAGTTTTTATTACTGTTGCCCTGTAGTACAGCTTGAGATCAGGAATGGAGATACCTCCAGATGATCTGTTGTTGTACAGGATCGTTTTGGAGATTCTGGGTTTTTTGTTTCTCCATATGAAGCTGAGAATCTTTTTTTCAAGGTCTGTAAAGAATTGAGATGGTATTTTGATGGGAATTGCATTGAATCTGTAGATTGCTTTTGGCAGTATGGCCATTTTCACAATGTTAATCCTACCAATCCATGAGCACGGGAGATCTTTCCATCTTCTGATATCTTCTTCAATTTCTTTCTTCAGAGACTTGAAGTTTTTCTCAAACAGGTCTTTCACTTGCTTGGTTAGTCTCTCTCTCTTTTTAATGTAGGCACTTAGTGCTATGAACTTGCCTTTGAAAACTGCTTTGAATGTGTTTCATAAATTTGGATATATTGTGTATTCATTTTCATTCAGTTCTAGAAAGTCTTTCATTTCTTTCTTAATTTTTGTCCTCAACCATTTTTTTAATTAATAGCGAAGTTCAGTTTCCCTGAGTTTGTGAGCTTTTTGTTGTTTCTGCTCTTGATATTCAGCTTTAATATCTGATGGTGATGGTATGATAGGATACAGGGAATTATTTCACTTCTCTCATTTTTGTTGAGGTTTGCTTGTGTCAGAGTATCTGGTCTATTTTGGAGAAAGTTTTGTTAGGTACTGAGAAGAGTCTATGTTTTTGTGTGTTTTTGTGAAAGGTTCTGTACATCTCTGCTGAGCATTTGGATTATAAAGTCATCTGGCTTTAGCATTCATCTGTTGAGTTTTTTTTCTAAGTGACCTGTCTGTTGGTAAGAACAGGTTATTGATGTTTCTCACTATTAGTATATGAGGGTCAGTATGTGATTTAAGCTGTTTCAGGTTTTTTTTTTAACAAACGTTGGTACCATTGTGTATGAGGCATAGATGTTAATTGAAATGTCATCTTGGTGGATCTTTGATGAGTATGTAGTCTCCTTTCCTATCTCTTAAGATTTTTTGGCTTGAACTTTATTTTTTTTTTCAGATATCAAAGTGGCTGTACCAGCTTTTTTCTCATATCCATTTACCTGGAATACATTTTTTTTTCATCTTTGTTTTTAAGCTGAGGGGGTGCTTATTCTTGACGTCAGTGTTTTTGGATAGAGCAGAAGGAAAATCTTAAAAGATGTGGATTAATGATAATATATAAACTTGAAAACTTAGTTGCTGTTCAGAAATTGATAGAGGCATGATTTAGGCAATACATATATTAGGAGAATTAGCATTCAAGAATGCTCCGGCTCCCCCTTTCACTTTTACTTGGAAAAGCAGCAGGAGTGTCATTCTTGTGATAGATGCTTGATGTTTGTTATACTGGTTTGCCTGACAAGAATTTGTTTTTTGCTTAATAATGTTACTAAACAAAATATCTCTTAGATAGAATACTGTTTTCATTTTCAAAAAAAATCTAAGTTATTAGTCTCAGCATCTGCTTCTATACCCTGTTGGGTAGTGTTTCAGAGGTCTTCTGTGGCAGGTTCCTGTCCTGTTCTCTGTCTTCTCTTGCTTCTGATGTCTATTTCATTTGCCCTTCTGAATCAGAATTAAGCATCTTCCCTAAGGGCCTCCTTGTTGTTTAGCTTCTTTAGGACTATAGAGTTTAGTATGTTTATCCTATATTATGTGGCTAATATCCACTTATAAGTGAGTATATATCATTTGTGACTTTCTGCTTCTGGGTTATATCACTCAGGATGATCTTTTCTGCTTCCATCCATTTGCTTGCAAATTTCATGATTTCCTTGTTTTTAATTGCCGAGTAGTATTCCATTTTGTAAAAGTACCACAATTTCTGTATCCATTCCTCATTTGAGGGACATCTACGTTGTTTCCAGATTCTGGTATTATGAATAAAGCTGCTATGAGCAAATGTCTTTGATGTATAGTTGAGCATATTTTGGACATATGCCCAGGAGTGGTATGCTGGATCTTTGAGGTATGGCTATTCTCAATTTTCTGCGAAATTGCCAGATTGATTTCCAAAGTGATTGTACAAGACTACATTCCCACCAGTAATGGAGGAGTGTTCCCCTTTCTCCATATCCTCTCAGATAAGTGAGAACAGCATGTGTTCTCACTTGAGTTTATCTTAGCCATTTTGATGGGTGTAAGGTGTAGTCTCAGGATCATTTTAATTTGTATTTCTCTGATGAGTAAGGATGTTGAGAATTTCTTTAAGTGTTTCTCCCATTTGGCATTCCTCTATTGAGAATTCTCTCTTTAGCTCTGTACCTCATGTTTTAATTGGATTACTTGGTTTGTTGATGTTTAACTTCTTGAGTTCTTTATATATTTTGGATATTAGTTCTCTTTAAGATCATCCTGAAAAGATCATATTGAGTGAGGTAACCGAGAAGCAGAAAGACACACATGCTATGTACTAAATTATAAGTGAATATTATCCACAAAATATACTAAAATATATATTCCTAAAAAAGTTCAACAACAAGGAGGACCCAAGGGACAAAACTCAATCCTCATTCAGAAGGGCAAACGGGATAGACATTGGAAATAGGAGAAGACAAGGAAAAGGACAGTAGCCTACCAAGAGGGGCTCTAAAAGACTCTATCCAGAAGGGTATCAAAGCAGATGCTGAGACTCATAGCCAAACTTTGGACAGAGTACAGGGAATCTTATGGAAGAAAGGGAAGGTTAAAAGAATTGGAGGGGACAGGAGCTCCCCAAGGAGACCAGCTGAGCCAAAACACCTAGGCCCACGGGGCAGGGGTGGTGGTGCAGAAACTGATACTCTAATCAAGGTCTATGCATAGAGAGGACCTAGACCCACAGCTCAGATGTAGCCTATAGGCAGTTCAGTCTCCAAGTCGGTTCCAAGGGAAGCAGTGGCTGTCTCTAACATGAACTCAGTGGCTTGCTTTTTGATCACTTACCCTTTGGGGAGTGTGCATCCTTACCAGGCCACAGAGGAAGACAGTGCAGACAGTCATGATGAGACCTGATAGGCTAGGGTTAGAGGGAAGGGGGGGAAGACTTCCCCTATCAAGGGAGTAGGGAAAGGGCATAGGGGGAGAAGAGGGAGGGAAGGTGGGATATGGAGAAAATGAGGGATGAGGCTACAGCATGGATACAAAGTGAATAAATCATAATGAATAATATTTTTAATAAAACCACAGAGTTGTTAATATTGTATATGGCAAGAATTCCTATGATAGTCAGTTTTATTCTCTTTAAAGAATATTATTTTATTCTTTTTTTAAACAACGAATTACAAAGACTCCTTACAAAATGTTCTACCATATCCCTTCTACCTACCCGAAAAAAAATATGTACTTAAAAAATATAGTTTGAATTATTGAAAAGCATGAGAAGACTTAAAAAGGTTATTTAGAGTGGGTAATTTGGGAGCCTCACTCATTCATTGGTGTGAGGCTTTTGGTAGATTGGAAGTCACTCACAGAAGTCTTTGCTGGGACTCTACTCAAATACAGTTACAAGGAACAAGGTAAAGCAATAGTGATGTGCTTGAATCTGAGAATTTAATGTTGATTAAAAAACAGCTGCAAAATAACGATGCTGTCTGAATTTAATGTAAACTTTCAAAATTAAAGGTTATAAATTATGACTGCAAGAAGTGATCACAATAAAAGTTCGGGTAGCTGTTTAATTTTAGGTAGGAAGCAAATTGAAGGAGGAGTTCCAGAAATTTCTGGAATATTGGGAACATTCATTTCATGTATTGAGTATGTACTTATACAGATGCCTGTTTTATGAATAACAGTTGGTGAGATGCTTTATGTGTTTCTGATGGCATAAGTCCAGGCAGGGATGTCTCCTGTCTCCATTGCTCTTCAGCATCATGCTAGAAATTCAAAAGTAGGAGAAGAAGAAAAAGAGCTCACGGACATTCAGATTTGGAAGGAAGGTAAACAACACACAACACTGTCTGGTCACAGAGGACAGGACCAACTCTACAGTGAGCTGCAGAGAATCATCACCACCAGCAAAGACACTGACAGAAAGATTACATTTTCAGTGTGTGGTCTGTCTTCATCCTCTTAACAGTGGCAATCTCTTAGCATATTTTCTTCTGTGAAAAAGCCAACTGTGCATATTCCTAAGCCAGGTCACCTGGCATGCAGGCTTTTGAGGATTCTTTTGTCCCTGTCTCCCATGGGTGCAAGTAAGAGATACTTGTTTTCACATCCTGCTCTCTGTGGGTTCTGAAGATTCAAATTCCTGTCCTAATACTTAGGCATCATTTGCTTTGTCTGTTGAGCCATATCTCCAACCTCACAATTTCTTTTGTAAACAGTGAGAACCCGCCCCTTTGGTTCACACGGTAAGGCAAAATAGTAAGCATATTCAACAGAGTCCTGAAGAAGAATGACTCCATAATTCAAATGCAAGACGATCTAAATGTGTAGTAATCATTATAACACAGCATTGTTTAAAGAGTGGATACATATGCCACTGAAGAAAACAGACAATTCTGGGATATACTTAAACCATCTAACCCTCTTATCTTTGATCAGACAGTTAGGACAATTCAATGGAAGATAGCCTTTTCAATAAATAAGTGTTCAATAGCTCCATAACAACATTTCCAAATCATTTCCAGACATGGAATTTCACCTTTTAAAGGGTGAGGCATAAATGGTATAAAAACAAACACACACACACTAGAAGAAAACAAAGAGAAGTTATAAACATCTTTAGGTTTGGTGAGGATATTTTAGATATGACAGCAGAAGCTTGATTTATGATGAAAAATATGCTATGAGATAGACTACAGATTTAGAGAAATAACTTGTAACTTAAATAACAACCTTTAAAACTCAATAATTATATCTTATAAGTCTAAATAAGTGAGTATATACCATATGTGTCTCTCCTTCTGGGATACCTCACTCAAAATGATCTTTTCTAGATCCTACCATTTGCCTGCAAATTTCATGATTTCCATGTTTTTAATTGCTGGGTAGTATTCCATTGTAAAAATGCCATAATATCTGTGTTCATTCCTCCACTGATAGACATCTGGCTTGTTTCCAGGTTCTGGCTATTACAAATAAAGCTGCTACAAACATGGTTGAGCAAATGTCCTTGTTCTGTACTTGAGGAACTTTTGGATGTATGCCTAGACTTATATGATAAACATAATGAAATCTATACACCTAAAGAAGATAAACAAGAAAGATCACTCGGAGTAAGATGATCAATCCTCACTTAGAAAGACAAATGCGATGGACATTGGATGTAGGAGACAAGTGACAGGATAGGAGCCTACCACAGAGGGCCTCTGAAAGACTCTACCTAGCAGTGTATCAAA
This sequence comes from Meriones unguiculatus, assembly GCF_030254825.1. Classification (NCBI taxonomy): domain Eukaryota; kingdom Metazoa; phylum Chordata; class Mammalia; order Rodentia; family Muridae; genus Meriones; species Meriones unguiculatus. Next base: position 43,801,065 of record NC_083368.1, read on the forward strand.
TCAGATACTGAGATTCATAACCAAACCTTCAGCAGAGTACAGGGAATCATGAAAGAAGGAGAGGATAGGAGCTCCACAAGGACCAAATCTATCTGGGCACAGGGGTCTTATATGAGACTGTTTCTCCAACCAAGGACCATGTATGGAAACAACCTGGAACCTCTGCTCGGATGTAGCCCGTGGTAGCTCAGTATCCAAGTGGGTACCCTAATAAGGAGAACAGGGACTATTTCTGACAGGAACTCAATGGCAGGCTCTTTGAACTCCCCACCCCCAAGGGAGGACCAGCCCTACTAGGCCACAGGGGAGAACCTTACAGCCAGTCCTGAAGATACTTGATAAAACAGGGTCAGATGAAAGGAGAGGAGGTCCTCCCCTATCAGTGGACTTGGAAAGGGGCAGGGAGGAGATGAGGGAGGGAGGGAATGAGGGAGCAGGATACAGCTGGTATATAGTTAATAAAATATAACTAATAATAATAATAATATTAAAAAAGATAAAAAAAACTCAATAATTAGCTTAATAGGCAAATCTGGGCATTTGTGCATCAAAATACCAGTACTGGGAAGGCAGACACAGGTAGATACTTCGGAGTGTAACAAGGCTGTGAACCTAGTCAAACCGGTGATCTCTAGGCAAATAAAATACCTTTTCATAAATTAATTTTAGTTGTGCATGCAGGATAATACCCAAGTTTGATTCCTAGTCTCCACATCACATACACACACACACACACACACACACACACACACACACACGAGTAGATCTCCAACTAAAGTAAATACACATGCAAAAATGATTATATAAAAGATGATCATTATTGTGGATCATTATCAAATCAGAGTGAAGTCAATGAAATACCAACATAGACTTATCAGGAAGGCTAAATCCTCAAAGAGGCCTAAACACAAGTAAGGATGAAGATCTGAAATACTTGGAGCTCTGATTCATGGTGTTGAACGACAGGTTCATCTACTTTGGAAGAGTTGTAACATTTTCTTAATGAAGTTCAACATGGGTTCAAGTTATGATTCAGCAATTGAATACCATTGTACTCTCCCAAATAAGCCAAAACTTTATGTCACAAAAGCTTATTCATGGCAGGTTTATGTTATCTTCTAGGGACTGAATCCAGGGCCTTGGGTAGGGTAAGGGTAATCCCTACTGCTGAGTTCGAGTCTCAGCCCTGGGTATAGCAAGTTGCACCATGATGACTTGGTTAAGCAACCTAGATTTATTTCATTCAGTGAGTGAATGCTGTGATGTGTACAGAGGATGTTTTATTTAGTTACGATCTCATAATAAAAGAAATGAACTACCAAGCCACGAACACCGTGAGGACTGTGAGATACTTAGAGGTGAGCAGAAGAATCATATGAAAACGCTGCATGCAATATGATTCTGTGTGTATAATTTTCACAAAAGAGAAAAATATAGACCTGGTAAAAGAGAAAACATATAAAGACCCCAGTGGTTTTCAGGAGTTAAAAAAGAGAGATGAATAGGGAGAACACAGGTACTTCAGGGTGGTGAATTTGTTCTGTGTAGTATAATTATGGGTCTTTGATATGATGAATTCATCAAAGCCTGATAAAATGTTAAAATTAAAGACTTAACCATATGAAAATTCTCGTGTCTTATCAAACTGTAGCAAGATATGTACATTGATTGACACAAATTCCACAGAATCATGTTTCTATTAGAGGAATCTATGAATGTTGGCCTTGGGGTTGGAGTGGAGAGGGTATATGTCAGACACTATGGTTTCTGCTTAGCTTTTCTGTAACCTAATATGCTTTAAATCACCAAGGATGGTAATCAAAAAAATTGTGCTGTACAGCCTTATTTTAGAAACTTTCTGAATGTCTAATGTAATTCACAGTAAAACATAATTTAACAGGCAATCGTTATGGTTTTTGTGAAGCAGAATTCTAAGAAAAGAGAAGATAATTTCAAAGTTAATCCATAGACAATGAATATTCACATTTATAAATATGGAATTTATTAAATTACTATTTTGTAATATTGCAGAACAGCTTATTTTGTTTGGAGAAAGTGGTCCTAGGAGCAGCTCTACACTTATATATATTTACTAACTCTGATGAAAATTTATGTGCCTTGGATAATCTTTTTTTGAATTAAAAAAAGTAATCCAATTTTTGAAATAGACTTTAATAACATTAAATGTAATTATATTCATTTTATAGTTACCGAATTCCTCATATATTATTTATTATTATTTCTTTCCAAATTTTAGATTTTTTGACAGTTATTATATAGCTCAGGGTGGGTGGCCTCAAACTCATGATGAGGCATGTACCATACCTGACCTTCTTTCTTTAATTTCTAATATATCTTATATAGTCACCTCATCTTCCCAAACATTTAGTTGTCACATTTAAGTGGATCTTAATTTTGATGTTATGTTGGCCTGTTAAAAAAAAATACAACATATACCTTTTTATTCTTAGACTAAAATATTGTAAATATAATCATACTTTTATTTTTCAAAGGAACCAGATATGGACTTTTTAGTTTCTTTTTTCTTTTTTTTTTCTTTCTCCATCTATCCAACTCCTACTGTTTGTATTTTTTTTTTCATTTTTAGTAATCACAGTTGGTTGAATTTTCCAAAGGAAGAATATAATATGATTTAGTTTGATGACATTAAGAGAATATAGGATATATTATTCATCAAAATGAAACATAACCCACTCAACTTCAGGCTCTGGATATAGCTAGGTTCAACACAAATGTCTAGGGAAAGTGCATCTGTTGCTATTGCATTTTTTTTTTGTTTTTCTGAAAACTTGGCATTTATAAAATATCTAAGATTTTGATTTGTCTTGGCCAAAGCTCAGATTACCAGGGAATTGCATTTTGAACATATTCAACTAAGAATTATCTTTGTAACAACTTTTTCTTTGCCATATTGATTTTTGGGACTAAAATCAAAAAAATTTTTTTTAAACTAGCTAGTTTCTTCCTGGTGCCAAGGTGCATTTTTTTTTCTATGTGAGGAAAGCATAAAGCAGTGCTCATAGGTTATTCAAAACTTCTCTTAGCACACTGTGAGGAGCAAACTCCACTTGGAGTTGACTGACCTGGCTTCTAGTGTTTGCTCTGTCACTTGTAATTTATATTAATTCTGGGTAAGTGTGCATGCGAAAATACTTCTTTATTATAGGATTATGTGAACGTTAAATGATCTAATGTAAACAAACTCGCATAGAACAGCCATTTTTTAATGTAATAGATCTTTCTTCCTGCCATTCTATTTAAATAGGTGTTAACGCATAAATGAATGTATATGTTGGTCGTTTGCATGCATTTATGTATACATATATGCAATTGTAGGTCTTTCTCAAACATATGTACACTGTTACCTGTAATGCTTTATGTAGTCATTTATACTATTTTTAAAGCTCTGAAGCAGATACCTCTCCAAGTGGTACAGTTCTAAAGTTTGAAAATATGGATTCTGTCACCACGTGGAAATACTTGAAAGCTTATTTATTAGTGTCCTAGTTTGTAATGGAACTTTATATTAACCTACCTGGGATGTTCTTTAACAAAAATCTGGTAGACATTTGTATTTACTTTACAAATTCCCAAGCAGACAACGGACTGAGAGTAGTATGTTTTTCTAAGTGTGCATATTACAGCATAATGGAATACTACATCTTGATTGGGCTTCCAAACCATGTGGCTTGAGAAAATGTGCAGGAATATGAGAAAGAAACATATCCATTAGAAGTCCAAAAGGAGATGTGTCAGCTTTGACAGGACAGAAATGCAAGGAAGGAGTTGAATCTTTCTGAAGACAAGCCTGATGCCCATTGGATTTAGTGTTCATTTGATAATAGTAGGCTTCTTGCATGGCTCCGTGTCTTCATAACTGAGTTACTTCATAACTATCATACTTTGTTTGATAGAAATTCCTTAAACTATGGTATAGATATCTACATGCTCCTTTATTATGTTCTAGATTTTCAAGCAAAATAGCATTTAATGTTTTAAGGCAGTAGCCTGTGTCTCTTGCCTGTCTTCCCTGAACTTGTATCTTGTGAAGGTTTAATACTGATGACATCTTACCTGAAGCTTTCTCTCAGACGGTAAAGTGAGTGTTTTTAAGAAAACCCAGAACGTTTAAATGAAAGAATGGAAACCATCAGCCTAAATATATATTCATCATAAAAAATTAAACTCTTAATTTTAGGTCATTTTTCCTCTTTTTACAGATGGTGAAAACCATGTATTTCCAGCATATTTTCAGGAGTTAATGACAAGATTCTTACATCCAAATAGTGCATGATAAGTCCTGTTCCTGTTTGAGGGAGCAGTTAGGTATCCTCGGACTCTGTTTGCAAGTTACTGAAGCAGAAACTTGTAAGGGACAGAGTGTTTCTCAAACTGGAGATTTCTTTTGTGGTTATTCACATTCCAAATCTGTGGAGCCGACCTTTGTGTCTGCACAACTATTACTCACACGCTCCATATTCATTATAGCTTTTGGTAATACATGAAGAGGGAAGAAATTTATCTTTGGTCAGCTAATATGGAATGGTTTTAAAAATGTATATGAATCTATTACGATTTATTGTTGTACAACTTAAAGTAACCTCCCACACACACACTTATGTTACATTAAATAAGGAAATGAGGTTTTTCTTTATCTGAGTTATATTTTAGATTTAGCCAACAGTATTAAGCATATTAAGATCTAAAATCTTTATTTAAATACAAACCCACCATGACAGGTAACTTTCTCAATTTAGAAACATTGTTCGAATGTACTTACGAATTACACTAGTTTAATAAAGGGACAGTTGAAGGTTCTTCTCCAAGATACATGCCTTCCTTACTCCTGGAGAGGTGGCTGGGTTTCCAGAACCAGGCAAAGATTTCCTCTTGTTGTGAGGATTTCAGAGCGAATAAGAGAGCTGTTAGTTAGTGCCAGGGTATGAGTGCCGCTACTACACCCTTAGGGTTACCGTGCTATGCTGGTCACTTTTTTGTGGTGCACAGGCATCATGCCTGGATAGGACCGTTGTTTGCCTCTTCCTTTGGAAGCATGCTTGACACCTTCTGCTACAAAGAGAACTAGTCCTCAGGGAAGAGGTTTTCAGGTAGGTTTCTCTGATCTGGGAAAACTGGTTCCGAATGCTTTTCACTAAGAATATTTTTTTTTTAAATCTTCATTCTAGAATCCAAAGTTATAACTTTTTTTTTCAGATTCGCATTCTTAAATGTTCTAAAAATAGATACAATATCCTAATAAGCACCCCCATACCCAGATTTGACATTTGTTAATATTTTTTTTAATTATATGGCTCACATTAAAAGCAATAACACAAATCCATGCAGAACAAGGTCCCCAGTCACTTGCTCTTTCCTCCTTCTAGAATTATTTCTCATTTACTTACAGAAGATAGCATTTATTGGTATTTTTTACACACTTTTGACAAGGTATCAAATCAGTCCTTCTAAAAGTAATGTTCGCAGTATATATGTTGAAACATACAGGTTCGAAGCTTTTAGTTATTTTGTAGTAAACAGTCCACCTGAACTCTACACACGTGTAGCAAACTACACAAATGGTCAACGCACATTTTGATAAATTTTCATGGAATGAATGCACTTGTATTAACTGTACTCAAATTAACGTTAATCAGCTAGAAGTCCCCCTTCTCTTACGACTGCGTGACCCATGAGCAACTGTCACTCACTTCTTCTGCAGGGTGATCACAATTTCTGACATACAACCACTTGGATCAGATTTGAGCTTTCTCCAAAATAACATCCCTTGATTTAGCTCGCTTTTTCTGTGTGTGTGCTGGCTTCCTCTCCTCGAGATTAGTTTTTCATGTTTCCTTCTTGGTGTCTTGTATAGTAAGTACCCTGCGTCCCATCTGGTGTCACTCCAGTTGTGTGAACGTGGCACCATTTATTCAGATTCCTTCTGTTTTGGGGTAATTTGTCTTGTTCTCCTGCCTCTTGCTGTTTAGGAACAATACCTCTCTGAAAATTATCATGCATAAAATTTACATATTATACATATGCCTGAGTAGAACTTTTGCATTGTGAGTAGTTATTCATGAATGCTATACTTGTGAGTCTTTGTCAACCTGAAACCAACTACAGTCTTGGGAAAAGGAAACATTGATGAAAACTGGAATCCATCATGTTGGTCTGAGGTTTTGCACGTGGGTTATTTTCTAATTGTTAGCTGATAGAGGAGGGCCCCGACCTCTCTGGGTCATGCCAACCATCAGCAGGTAGGCCTGTATGCTGTAAGAAAGGCAGCTGAGCAAGCCAGGGAGAGAAATCCTCCAATCAGCATTCGTCCACTCTTTCTGCTGTTGTTCCTCCCTTTGATTCCTGCCTTTAGGTCCAGTCCTGGTTTTCCTGTAGGCCAATCAATGCTTTCTTCTCTCAGTTGGTTTTGGTCAGTGTGTAATCACACAGCAACAGAGGAAAATAGGAGTGTCTACCTTTAGTTCGTATCTGTATCAGAGTTCCCTCCTGTGTAGACACCTCGACACTGTCATCTTCACACCACGTCCCCTTTCTTCTTCCCGGAGCCAGCACTGAGAGTCCATGCTGCTCCACCTCTCACCAGCATTTATTCTTTTTCTTTTCTTTCTTTTTTTTTTTTCCAGTTTGGTGGGCAAAGTCGTACGAGCTTTTAACTGTTGTAATGATGCTGCATGGAGAATTACTGTGCATGGACTTTCCACATAAAGTATGTCTGTACGCCTGAGGAGAGTTCTTGCATTATGGGAGCCAAGCATGGCTATTTCAGATTCTTTCTGCATGAAGTGGGGAATGAGTCTTTTTGCTTGCCTTCTCAGACAGACATTGTAACAAACAGCTGTATCTATATACATAAATATCACTATATCATCTATATCTACCTTTGTGAATCTGAAGTGCTTTTCTTGGAGGTTGTATGTGAAGTAGGATATGTACTTTAGAATATTATATTTTTATTTTTAGTGTTTTTACCTTTGATGTGTAATTTTAATTGAAAAGTAAAGATGTAATGTAAGAAAACTGGTATGTATCTTTTGACAGGAAAATTAGTGTTTAGTATGCATTATATTCCGTTTTATTATATTTCTATACGATGGGCCAACTAAATTCAGACATTGAATTTATGTATTATTGAACATGCTCATTTTTTGTTTGAAACAAAAGCACTTAAAACCAATTCTTATGCCAAGCATAGCGTTAAATACCTGTTATCCCAACACTTGGGGAGCTGAAGTAAGAGGATCATTGGGGTTTAAGCCTAGAAAGAAATGCAGAATAAAACATTGTCTCGGAATGAAAACCAAAACAATCTACTTTCTTCTTCACTGTCAGGCATAAATGTTACTGTTATAGATTGTGGCATATGTAAGAACTCAGTATGTATACAAGAAATGACTTAATTATTCTTCCTAGCTGATATTTTATATCTCTTAACTCTGTCTTAGGTCCTCCCCCAAATCAACAGCATTTCTATAAGGCATTTTGATAAGTCTCTCTCTAAATCAATATTGTGGTTTTATTACAGGACATACAGGTAACATGCAGTATACTATATGGCCCCTATATTGAGCAAAGCATAGTGGGTTACAGCTGCAGTGATTTAGTAAAAAAGATGACCCTTATGACACAGCCCCCGATAGACACATCAAACAAACTCGTTTACTGATTTGCATTGTTTTCCCTACATAGCGTCCATTACATCAGCTCATCAATCTTTGAAGTTTCTTCACTTGGGTTTTACACATCTCTACAAAACATAGACATTGTATGTTTTTAAATATATTTTTTAAACTCTTCAGTGGCATTACTTGCAAAGGTAGTTTGGACAATTTAAAGAGCCAGGTTTACTCCTTCTCTGATATTCTTAGTGAGGAACTGGTTCTGAGAAAAACTATGAAAGAACTCAAACAGTAATTTAGTTGATCATATTTAGTATAAGGGTAGAATGTCTTCTTAATAGCATCTCTGGATAGCATGGGGATGTGCCACTTTCCTTATATTTCAAAGCGCAGAGAAGTCAGGGTTGCTGCCATGACAAAAGGAAGACCTTTGTTCTACATGCTTCAATTTGACATGGTTAGTGAGATGGGTCAGCATTTGTTTCAAAGAAAGAATTCTAATTAGTTTATTTGTTACCATTTTTAAATATAATTTCCATTTTCTCCCATTGTTTTTTTTTTCCTGAGGATCCTTAATTAGTCTTGATCTAGTCAACCCCTCCTGTCTCTGTTCATATGAGATGTGAATATTACTACACAATATATTTTGGTCATCATTGCGCTCTTATTCCACAAATGTATTTTGAATTAACAAATCAGAGTTAAACTTTAACTCGAAATTTCATTTTGATTTTCTGCAGTAATTATACTGGTATATTTCTCTTTTCATTTCTTTCAATCCCTTTCTTTTCTTCCCTCTCTTTCCTTTCTCCCTCTCTTCCTCTGTATTTGTCTGTCAAACACAGTGAAGTTATTGTAAAGTCCAGGCAGGCATTGCTCGACATTTTAATCCTCATATCTCAGCCTGTGAAGTAGCTGAGGTTACACAGAATAGAATGTACCCTCTTCTGAGCATCATATAGATAATTTTTAACTGAGTAGGCCATTAATGCCATCTTTCTACTTTTCAACCCTCTATACTCACCTGGTTATTAACAGTTTGACTTACTTGTTCAGGTAAAAATATTTCCATGACCTTTCTACCTTTTGATATTATTTTCTCATTTCATCTATCTATCTATCTATCTATCTATCTATCTATCTATAATCCAAGATTAAATTTGTTATTTCTTATTTTAAATATAAACTAAAATCTATATAGAAGATGAATTGAGAATTTTTTTCTTTTATTTTAAACTTTTTATTGGTACTTTGTGAATTTCACATGATGACCTCATGCACCCCAATCCCACTCATCTTCTCCTCCCCTCATGCCCACCCTCCACCTTTTTAAACTACCCCCCAAACAGAGAAAAAATCTCATTGTGGAAGTTGTGGTGTGTCACAGTGTGTCCCACAGTTTGTCCTTTTGACTATGCTTTTTTGCTTGTGAATGTTCATTGCAATGACGTTGTCTGGTAGGAGGCCCCTGGCTTCTGCTACTCTACCGGAATTTCACTGGACCTCCTGCTGGATACCCTCTCGTTTCCCTGTGTCATGGAAACCCTGTAGTTCTGGGTCTGTATGTCTGGCCCCGTCATGCACACCAGAACTTCATCGATGGAGTAGATGTTGGGGTGGGCCAATTTTGAAAGTTTCCTTAAAGAGATGAATGACAATGACTATGATGTCCATATGTAAGTATTTACCTAAAAACAACTAACTTTCCATTAGATTAGACAAATTAACTTCATAAGGAGGAGTCATCTTATTTCCCAACTCCTATAACTGTGAACTTTTGCTCCTTCATTTGAGCCACTGCTAGAGTGATACTGATACAATCTGAATTTAATAAAATATTCACTGACTGAAAATTCGATGTTCTTTTTACAGACAATGAAGCTGACTGTTTTTATTTCAATTCAAGGTGAATTTTAGTCTCTTCGTTGGTCTTTCATTCTTAGGAAGACTGCAGGAAACAATGTGATGATTGTATTATAAGAGAACAAGTCTCATATATTGAAGTTTTATTATAAATATTGTAGGAGATGACCCTTAATAGTTAAGCAAATGATTACTGCATTTAATTAAGCAGTAATGAACAAACAAGATAAAACATGGCCACATTACAAGGGTTTGTATCTACATTGGAATGATAAAAATAGAATATAAAACATTATCGTACTTTACCTTCAGGGTGATATAGAGACCATTAATAGTTTTGAGCATGTTTGTCTGAGTTGGAATTCTTGAGCATTTTGGCCCTCAGAGCTGTTGAGACTGCTTTCTTTATGCCCATTGGGAACATTCTGCAAACCATACATATGAAACTTGAGGGGTTCATTGTGTTGTTAAGTCACAGGCCCAGAAGGTGAACCCTCAGATGTCTGATTTTAAAATTAGTCAGTGAAGGTTTTCTGCCTTACCCTGCCATTGTTTAGTAAATTCACCCAAGAGAAGATAAAAGTACTCTGCACTTTAATTAATAAAACAAGCTTTTTTTTTGGGGGGGGGGAATTTGTCAACAATAAGAACTGACTTGACTGACTTAAGAAATAAAGATGTTGTAGAAATGTGAAGGATATTTCAATGTATAGAATGGTTCAGCTTCTTAGCCAGCTAAATTCAGCGTTGCTTTTTTTGTGACACCTTAAGATACCTATGACACTCAGGCAGGGTGAAAAGCTACCTTATTTAAAATAGAACACAAGATGAAAAAAATCCCATTCAATAAGAAAGAGTATGTTTGTGCACTTTTATTTTTAGGCTGTCTTTACTATATGCATATTACCTTGCTTTCTCTAAAACTATTGTTTTTTTGCATTATTCTACCTTCTTAGCCCTTGTGTAAGTCTAGTTTGCATGACAATTATTTATCACGTAAACTAATAGATGCTGTCTTTTCTTTAATAAATTAATTTTACCAACAAAACCTCCAAAAATGCATGCAAAGACTAATGTAGCAGATAATTATTAATGCAAATCAACATTGGAATCACTGATGTATGTAAATCTGAAACTAACTCTTTGGTAATCAAATATATTTTCCTTAAAAAGGGAAAAATGTGCAAGCATTCATGATGCCAAGGCTAGAAGTATGTTTTGTTCTAACATTTAGTCAGTAGCTGAGTTTAAATATTTATGTAACTCTATCTTAGGACTTGTTTTATCTTTTATTTTTTTATTTTTTGAATATTCAAAGATATTTATAGTAAGAAGGACATATTTTTACTAGCTCTAATGAGCTATTTTTAGAAAATGAACTGCATATAAACAATTATTGAAGATAGCCATATTAGGAAGGACATATTTTTACTAGCTCTGATGAGATTTTTTTTGGGGGGGGGATTAATTGAGTATAAGCAAGTATTATATTTGTTCTTTTTTATAAGAAAGATTTCAAGCTGCAGACCCTAGTCAGAGTTAAAAGGACCAATCTCATTCAGTTCTTGAATCTGTCTGTAAAAACCGAATTCTTAAACATATACACAAAAGAAATATGGTGCCCGCTGAATTTCAAATTGTGCTCAGGTGAACAATTATATGACTAAAACTATTTAACATTGATCAGAAAATGGTCCCTTCTATATATTTATAAACGCACACAGTGTAGGCTATCCGTGATAAGAGAGAAGTTGAGGGACAGTGGGGGTGGGGAAGAGTAACAATTGTGTTATGTTAAATCTGAGACGGACTTGCACTTGGCAGTTTTTCTTTGCAGAATGAAGGGAAGGCTGAAGGCTTTTGTACAGTTCAAAGAGCACATTCCACAGATACATCAGTTGTTGGTTGCCTGCAGGGATTCTCAGAATCTGGGGTGGTTGAAGAGGTCTGTATCACAAAAGTCCAGGCTGTTGTGCTGTGCATTTGTAAAGAAGAAAATTCTTGTAAGCCCTTGAGAAGTTATTTATAAGGTAGCTTCGCATTATTGCAGTGTATTTTCAACATAACACGTTTACGTCATTTTTTAAAATTGATGCAGGATCAGATGACATTATTGTTTACCCTATGCTGACTCTTGATCTTTAATAATTTGTTCTCAGATAAAGATTTATGTGTACATCTGTGGAAACATGGCATTACTCATTATAATAGCTGCCAGTTAAAATGTGCAGAGAAATATAAATGAGTTATATATCACCATTATATATTCAATTACCATTTATGCAATTAACATATTAAGCAATTTTAGCAATTTAATATGTCTCTTAAAGCTTTCTTTAATGGAAAATATGCCAAAGGGTAGCTTTTTGTCTGATATGTCAGGACTTGTACTGAATTAGCACACGCTTACCCTTTCTTTCTATATAGAAGATACAAATGACACGTGTTAATTGAAATAATGTAGCTCAAAGTTCTTTGAAAACTATACATTCTGGGACAGATTTAAATTAGCATTTCTAGGTTTCTTGAGGTGTCTGGTGCTGTGTGTCATGTAGATATTTGTACGGCTTTTTCAAATTTGGCCAAGTTCACCAACATTGTTTTCTTTGCTATAATTCTTAGATTTAAGAGCAAATGAGCAATTAGTGATGCACAGATATAATGAGGTGGTTTAGGAAAAGCCTTCAGTGCATTATCTAGACTAGTCATGTGTTCACAAGAGAATGAGACAAAGCGTGTTGTGTCTAGTGTGTTTTACCCAATTTGTCATGCTCAGTTGCCAGGTTAGGTGCCGTGGTATACAGAAAGATAAACATCAAATTTGGAATTACCTACGGAATATCTTCCTGTGCCCACTATAAACATTTTTGGGGTTTAAAAAATAGCTCAGTAGGTAAGATCATTTTGTCTGCTAGCGCAAGGGTCTGAGTTTAAACACACAGACCCCAAACAAGCGTGTTTGCACCCCTAAGCATCACTAAGTGTGTCTCGACTCAGGTTGTTAAGTGAAGAGGGGCAAAGGAAAACACTGAAGCTTGTGCTCTGGCCGCCACGCGTGCACAGAAGAGCATACCACCTGCCTGAGCGCTTACATATGGGTGTTCACTGCGTGCCTCCCCGCAAAAATGCTTTATCACGATGCCTTACTGTCAAATTAGTAAACACTTGAAACACGCTTTTTCTCCTCAAATCACCTACTAAGAGGTAACTGATCATTCATTATTATTATTATTATTATTATTAATTACAATTTATTCATTTTGTATCCTGGCAGTAGGCCCCTCCCTCGTCTCCTCCTGGTCCCACCCTCCCCTATCTGGCCCTAGCCTTTCAGGTCTCATTAGGGCTGTCTGGATCCTTTTTTCTGTAGCTTAGTAAGGCCACCTCACCAGGGTGAGTTTATCAAAACAACTTGCAACCAAGTTTATGCCTGTGACTGCCCCTGCTCTCCTTAGGAGGGAATCCCCATGGAAACTGAGCTGCCCATGGGCTATATCTGAGTAGGGGTTCTAGGTTACCTCCATGAATGGTCCTTCATTGATTCATCAGTCTCTGCAGGTTCCCCTGGGCCGATTTTTTTGGCTCTGTAGGTCTCCATGTGGAGCTCCAGTCCCCTCCAGGTCTTTCTGTCTCTCCCTTCTTTCATAAGATTCCCTGGACTCTGCCCAAAGTTTGGCTGTGAGTCTCAGCCTCTGCTTTGATACCCTGCTGAGTAGTCTTTCAGAGCTCTTTTGCAAAAGGCTCCTGTCCTGTTGTGTTTCCTCTCCCATTTCCAATGTCCACCCTGTTTGCCCCTCTGAATGAGGACTGAGCATCTTCCATAGGGTCCTTCTTGTTGGCTAGCTTATTTAGTACTATGGAGCCTAGTATGTTTATCCCATATTATATGGCTAATATCCTACAGACTGGAAGAAGATCTTCACCAATGCTACCTCTGACAGAGGATTAATATATAGAATATACAAAGAACTCAAGAAGTTAAATGCCAACAAACCAAGTAAAACAATTTAAAAATGAAGTACACCATGTGTGTTTTTCTGGTTCTGGGTTACCTCACTCAAGATGATCTTTTCTAGTTCACACCATTTGCCTGCAAATTTCATGAGTTCCTTGCTTTCAAAAGCTGAGTAGTATTCCATTGTGTGATCCTATATTCCTTCCTCCATTGAGTGATATCTAGCTTGTTTCTAGCTTCTGGCTATTATGAATAAAGCTGCTATGAACATGTCTGAGCAAATATTCTTGTTGTATAGTTGAGCATACTTTGGATTTATGCCTAGGAGTAGTACATATTCACCCATAAGTGGATATTAGACATATAATATAGGATAAACATACTAAAATCTATAGCCCTAAACAAGCCAAACAACAAGGAAGACCCCAGGGAAGATGCTCAATCCCCATTCAGAAGGAAAAATGTGACACACATTCAAAAGCAGAAGACAGGGAACAGGAGCCTACCACAGATGGCCTTTGAAAGACTCTACTGATTGAGGTATTGAAGCAGAGGCTGAGACTCATAGCCAAACTTTGGGCAGAGTGCAGGTAATCTTATTAAAGAAGGAAGAGATAGAAAGACCTGAAGGGGACAGGAGCTCCAAAAGGAGACCAACAGAGCTCTCTCCCCCCAAAAAAATAGAGCTGTGGGGCCCTGAAGAGGATGATACTCTAAGCAAGGACCATGCATGGAGAGGACCTAAAACCCTGGCTCAGATGTAGCCCATTGACTCAGTCCCCAAGTGGGGTCCCTAGTAAGGGAAGCAGGGACTTTCTCTGCCATGAACTCAGGGGCAGGATCTCTGATCACCTCCCCCAAGGGGTTCATCCTTGCCAGGCCACAGAGGAAGACAATGCAACCAGTTCTGATGAGACCTGATAGGCTAGGGTCAAATAGGGAGGACCTCCTCTATCAGTGAACTAGGGGAGGGAAGGAGGTTGGGATTGGGAGAAGACAAGGGAGGGGGCCACAGCCAGGATACAAATTGAATAAATTATAATAATAAAAATATTTAAAAAATTAAAAATGGAGTACAAAACTAAACAGAGAATTCTCAACAGAGGAATATGGAATGGCAGAGAAACACTTAAGGAAATGCTCAATGTCCTTAGTCATTAGAGAAATGCAAATCAAAATGACCATGAGGTTTCACCTTACACCCATCAGAATGGATCAGATCAAAAACTCAAGTGAGAACATATGCTGGAGAGGTTGTGGAGAAAGGGGAATCCTCCTCCATTGCTGGTGGGAATGTAAACTTGTATAACCACTTTGGAAATCAATCTGGTACTTTCTCAGAAAACTAGGAATAGCGCTTCCTCAGGATCCAGCTATACTACTCCTGGGCATATATCTGAAAAATGCTCAACCATTTAATAAGGACATTTTCTCAATTATGTTCATAGCAGCTTTCTTTGTAATAACTATAATCTGGAAACAACGTAGATGTCCCTCAACTGAGGAATGGATACAGAAATTGTGGTACGTTTACACAATGGAATACTACTCAGCTATTAAAAACAGGGAATTCATGAAATTTGCAGGCAAATGGTGGGAACTAGAAAAGATCATCCTGAGGGAGGTATCCCAGAAACAGAAAGATACACATGGTGTATACTCATTTATAGGTGCATATTGGCCATATAATATAGGATAACCATAATAAGATCTGTAGTCCTACAAAGCTAAACAGCAGAGAGAACCCTAGGGAAGGTGCTTAATACTGATCATTTTAATGTAAAAGCTGTAATTTTTATTAGGTCTTTGAAAATTTTGGACAATATATTTTGATCATATTTAAATCCCTCATTCAGATTTCAAGATCAATGGAGGAAATTACCTTAGTATAGATCTTCTTTAAAAATGTACCTTCTTTTGTATGTAAGATGTAGATTAAAAATAGACATGAGAGTAGAAAAGGAGCTACAAGGAAAAGAACCGGCAAGAGATGGAGAAAGAACAAAAGTGAAGGGCTGTGTGAGTGTGATGAAGCACATTATATAAAGTAAATAAGAATCTGAGCCTCTTCAGTGGCATAATCTCAACTCTCCTCATTTTCAGCAAGACCCCAGATGATTTTATTTTCCATTATTTTAGCTGTAGGAGAGTGTATGCTATCACTAAGCAAGAATACTTATGTAATGAATATCACATTAAGCCATTGTTAGCCATTATCATGCTCGCTTAGAAGATGATGTGATGGAACTAGATTCTATGAAGAGGGTGACTCCAAGAAAGAGATGCTTAGAGTAACGCTCACCTTTAGCACTTCATGATGTATATAAATGAAAGGGCCACATGAGCCATGGGGAAAAGTGTAATATAATAATAAAAAATATTTCCTTGGTGACACTTAGAAAGTTGTCTGAGCCCTCTGGCTTTTGCCATGAGTGCATGTGCGTATTTGTGTAGTGTACATGAACGTACGGGTTTGCATGTGCATACGTGGAGGAAGGTGGCATCCTCCATGATGCTGCACATCATCCTGTTGTGTTAGTTCATTGAAATAAGTGTTGGGCTACATGATGTTTATTGTTAGCCCTAAGATGATCACAGTGGTATTATCTCACCGCCTATCACAAATAACAAGACACAGACACCTGTCAGATTTATAGCTTCCTTATTTATCTTGGGCTTGGCAGATATTTCACTTAAACTCTCTTAAGAGCCTCACCATCCATCTCCCAGCCCCCATCGAATGCCATCCACCTTAATCCTCCTCAGCTGGACTACCTTCCATGCATAATCCCATGGTACTTGCTCATATTCTTCATCTGGGCCTTTGCAAGCCATGTTGGAGTCCTTCCTCGGCCCACATGGTGTTTTCTTCAGGCTAACCCATCCTGGCATCCTCCTCCTTCCTCTCTTCCTGTCCCTCTGTCCTTCCCATGATTCCTCTTGGGATCTCCAAAGCCCAGGAACCTTAGCCATGCCAACCCCATTCTTCCTTGCGCAGGTATAGGCTGTTTAATTAGCCAGTCAGGAATAATGACTTAGGCAGGTTTACACAAAGGGCTAATAATTAGCATCAGACAAACCTCAAAATCATCCTCTGCTGATTTCTAGCTTAATTTTGAAAAGAGATTCTCTGTATCTAGATTTGTCACTTGAGCTACACTGGCTGGCTCTGTTGCGGGTATAGGTTTCCACCACCACCACTGGTTTTTACACAGGTGCTACAGGTCTGACCTCAGATTTTGTGCTTGCACACCCAACAGTTTACCCATTGATCTGTGTCCCTGGCATAGCAGCTGTGTGTGTGTATGCATAGATGTTCCTTCACACATATCGAACTGGTAATAAGAGATTTGGGTAACAGCAGGGTTCTCACATCATTAAGCCTCGAGACTTGGGGTTCATATATGTCAAACTGACTTTCTGCCATTCACTCCATGTTGACAGGACTACGCTACTTTATAGTTCACTGCATTCATTACCAAGTCATCTTACCTTTACCTTTGAGCGTATTCGAAATGTACTTAGTCTTCAATAAATAGGTTAAATCTTCTACATACATGTTTTCCAGCATTTCTCATGAAAGAGTACTCCTTTTTTTCTGACTACTTATGCTGTACTACGCAGTGAACATATTTTTTATGGTCTTTTGTGACGTCATAGTAACGCATGTCTGCGAGAGTAAGGGTGGAGGGAAAGAGAGACGGAGGGAGAGAGGGAGAGAGAATGAGAGGCTGTCATTATTCTTTGAAACTGCCAGATTCTCAAGACCTTGGGTTGAAGTTAGTGTCCAGAATGCGTTCCGTAGCACTCAGCTGTGGGTTTCCTCCACGATTCAACTTACAGTTCTGAGTGTGACCAACTGTGTGCAATGGACAAGTAGCTGATTCTGTTGAAGCTTACCCTATCTCAGAGACATACTGTGGAAATGAAATAAGACATTATGATGTCCATTGTTTGTCCTTGTTCCTGGAACATAGTATGTCCTCAGTATATAATAGCTCCTGCTATCATTGTTTATCATTACTCTCAGTAAATATCCAGAGCCATGGATTGTGAACAGGTTAACTACTACTAGAAGAGCTATGTTTTAAAATTTGCAGTTGCATGTGACAAAAACAGCCTCCTTTAAAAACCTATATATATACTTATATATCACATATATACGATATATATATCAGAGAAAATTGACTTGCTGAAAGAAAAACAAAGAGATTTCATCCATGTTGACATTTGAATTTACCTGAGAAGCAAAGAATCCATAGCTTGTCATTTGCTTCTGTTCACATCTGCCTTCTCACCACTTGCATTCACTCATCTCCTCTAGCGGGCTCTTTCAGCTAGCCTCCCTACCTTCAAGGGCTCTAATTGAAGTGAAGTTCAGTGCAGGTAGACACCACCTTATTTGAAGCTTGAGGCCAGGGAAGCTTGAAGCTTGAATATATATACATATATATGCATAATATTATATAATATTTAAATATATAATCAAAAGCCAAAAATCTAAAACAAATGTATGCCTTATATATGTGTTTATATATGTTTTTATGTATTTTATATATGTATATATATGTACATGCAGTATTTGCATATGTTTATATGTGTTATATATATATATATATATATAATGTATATGTACAGAAATATCTTAGAGACAAAACTGAAGTCTAGGTATGACATTCATTTATGCTCCCTGTATACATTGTTTGAATGACTAGCAGATAACCTTGTGCATTGCTTTTACTCTGTGTGATTTGGATGTGACATATCCCCTTAAGTGACGCGTGTTATTCTCTGCTTGTGGAGTCTTGTTGAGGCTAAAAGTGTTTCATTGTTCAGAGCATTTTCTACTTCAAGTTATGGATGCTCAACCAGCGTATAATGCCCTCTTTACTTCTATTTATCTTACTCATTGCATTAAAAAAATATCACTCAGACCTAGAATCATGGATCTCTGCTTATTGTGTTTTTCTCTAATAGAATACTACATAATTGTAATTTAAGTGAAACATAAATGTACTCGCTCATGGTTCTGGAGACTGGTAGGTCCAATACCAAGCTGCACATGTTTAGAGAAGGCCTTGTGTTGCATCCCATATGGCAGAAGGCAATGACATGAAGATAGAGGAGGGCGGGACTCACGCTGTTGAATGGGTGCCCATGGAGTCTCTCCCATGTGAATGATGCTCACAGTGTATCTCCTGTCAGACAGTCCATAGGAGCTGTTAGAATGGCAATTGCATTTCTACATGTATTTCAGAGAGGACATTCATAAACTGCTGGTGGGTCTCATGGCACCCTAGTCAACTAAGAATCTGTGTCAGAAACCCAAATAATGTTCTAAAAACACATGATTAAGTTGCTCTACTAAAATGTAAATCATATCCCGTCAGTTCTCAGTGTCAAAGCCTTTATATGGAATAAAATTGGAAGTTTTGAAAGGTCCCCAAATCAGGCGCCTGTCTAGCTTTTCTAGCTCATCTATCAGCACTTTCTCTTTTTCTCTCTTTGCCTGACATTACTGGATTTGGGTTAGTGGGCCTGTGAGTGAGGGCATTGTGATTGTAACTCCATTGTGTAGAATTCTCAGATCCCTTTGTTTCCTTCAAGGGCTACTGCTCAGCTCTCTATCCCAGTTTATATGATCCCTTCTCTGTAATTTTGTGCTTACTGAACTGAAGAGTGAATCTCTTATGGCTTTATTCTCCTGTTCTTTTCCAGGGCTCATTCCTCCTGTTTCTTTTTGGTAAATAAATATGTTTATTTAGTTCCTATTTCTGTACTTCATAAATTCCATGAGGACATATATGTGAGTCTTGTTCAGGTGGGTTTAGCTGAAATCCAACTAATGAATAAATGAATGAATTTGGGGCTCATTGATCATTTACTATTGGGAATGTATGATGTAGTTTGTTTATACACAAGTTCTCTTACTCTTGGAAATTCAAACTCACACATCTGGTTTCAAATTACTTGTTATCATGTGTGTAACTTTCCTTCTTTTCTTTCCCCCTTTTCTTCCTACAATCTGGTCACTTCATGTCCAAAAACTCATGAAGAATTGCATTCAAAATCAGAACATACAGTCAGTCAATATAAAAGGGCAAATTAATGACAATACTAAAAGGACTTTATGCTTGAGTTGAGCATGGCTCTAGTCTGTAAAAAGAAGCCTACAGGAAACCATAATTTCTTCTCAGGTGAGGAGTCCAGTCAGATATTGCCCGAAGATTCCTAGAGCTGCAGATTTCAAATGTGTATGGAGTGAACCAGGTGGCTTTTTCGTTTGTCCCCAGCGTCATCCACAGTCTCAGCATTTTGTGATCTGCTTTCTCAGCTGTAACACGTTAGCTTTTTGTCTCTAGCTTTTCATCCTGGAAGGTTTATAGTTTCTTTGAATGGCCCTTAGCAGTCAATTTTACATGATTTATGGAAAAGCAATAAGTGTTCTGCATGTCTTCTGAGAACTTTATTTTATTTTTAACTATAAACATATGTGTGTGTGTCTATGCATACATGCATGTGCCTGTGCGAGCGCAGGTGTCATGTAGAGTCGGAAGAATGTATCAGATCCTGTGGCGCTGGTGTTACAGGCAGTTGTGAGCTGACCTCTTCGAGCTTTCTGAACCTAACTTGGATCCCCTGCAAGAGCATGGTGAGTTATTAACTTTAGATCTGTCTCACCAGCCTCCCCTGCTTTTTTTTTTCTGTAACTTTGTAAGCTATATTAGAACCTTCATATCCATGTGCCTATACATATATGTATTTGGTAGCAAGTTACCTTTGAAGGAAGAGAAAGAAACATTCTTTAACAGAAGAATTTCAAGTGTGGGATTTTGCTCTCTCTTCCATATTTGTTAATTTCCTACCTCCCTTGGCTACGAGGATGAAGATAAAAGCTTTGTGCTTTCACAAGTAGTGCATATCCATCTATTCTGTCTGTCTGCCCTTAAAGTAGTTTCACAGAGGATTAAAAACGTACAACTTTATAAGATATTTGTGCTTTGATTAATAGACACTTTAAAAATTGTGTTAGGGTTATAGAAAAATAAACACACCAAGTTCCTATCATTTACCACTGACCATGGTTTTGCCTATTATTGCCATCTTACATTAGTGCAGTATGTTAGCTGCTTTTCCATTTCTGTGGTAAAAATAATGACCAAAAGCAAATTATTGAAGAAAGATTATTTTGGCTTATGGTACCAGAGGGATAATTATCCATCATGATGAGACAGCCTGGCAGCAAAGAGCAGGCATGGTAGCTGAACCAGGAAACCAAGAGATCACGTCTCAACCATGAGCTTAAAGCAGAGAGCAGAAAGAGAATGCAATGAGACTAGGTGGGTGCACTCTAAAAGCCTTTCTGCAGGATCCAGTGAATTCCTTCCTCCTGCAGGGCCAAACTACCACCCCAGCACTGCAGTAATGCCTCCAGATGTAGACCAAGTGTTCAAATATTTCATTTAAACCACCACATGTAGCATGTTTACCACAACAGTGAACGCATAATGGAACATTATTGCTAAGTATTGTCCAGTGTATATTGCCATTCATTCTTTCTGTTATGCAGCTCTGTGGGGTCATAGGTTCATGATTATAGTGTCACATGGACAGTAGTCTCACAGCTCTAAACATTCCCCTGACCCCACCTTCCTGTTTCCCCTCTGAGTCCCTGGCAACCACTGAATCTGTTAGGGTGTAGTTTTGCCTCTGTGAGAGTAGCCTAGTGTTTCGCCTTTCACACTGACTAGATTGTCATTATGCATCTAAGATTGTTCCAGGCCTTTTATGCTATTATGTGCCACTTATTTTATTATTGAATAATACTCTGTTTCTCAGGTTTGATTTTTTTTACCACTCACACAATGAAGGCAAACTCACTGCTCCAATATGTTATAATTACAAATAAATTTTCTTAAAACTTTATGTGAGGAGAGCTTTTGTGGACATTCTCTTCCTTCCTTCCTTCCTTCCTTCCTTTTTTAACTTAAATACCTGTAGCACCATTAACTTTTATACTAAAGCCATGTTTATTTGTAAGAAGCACCCAAACGTCTGCTTTGATAGTCTGAAAAGCAGAGCCTTTCAGAGGCCCTCTGTGGCAGGTTCCTAGGTTGTTTCCTGTTTTCTTCTTCTTCCATCCTCTTTGCCTTTTGGGATGGGGATTGAGCGTTTTAGTCAGGGTCCTCTCTCTTGCTTAGTTTCTTTAGATGTATAGATTTTAGTAGGTTTATCCTATGTTATATGTCTATATGAGTGAATGTATACCATGTGTGTCTTTCTGCTTCTGGGACAGCTCACTCAGGATGATCCTTTCCAGGTCCCAGCATTTACCTGCAAATTTCATGATTTCCTTATTTTTCATTGCAGAGTAATACTCCATTGTGTAGATGTACCACAATTTCTGCATCCATTCTTCAGTTGAGGGACATCTGGGCTGTATAATAAGAGCTGGAGAGGACAGGAACCCCACAAGGAGAGCAACAGAACCAGAAAATTTGAACACAGGGGTCTTCCCAGAGACTTGTACTCCAACCAAGTACCAGGCATGGAGATAACCTAGGACCCTGGCACAGATGTAGTCCATGGCAGTTTAGTGTCCAAGTGAGTTACATAGTAATGGGAACAGGGACTGCCTCTGACATAATCTGATTGGCCTGCTCTTTGATCACCTCCCCTTGAGGGGGGAGCAGCCTTACCAGGCCACAGAAGATGGCAATGCAGCCACTCCTGATGTGATCTGATAGAATAAGATCAGAAGGAAGGAGAGGAGGACCTCCCCTATCAGTGGACTTGGGGAAGAGCATGCGTGAAGAAGGGGGAGGGAGGGTGGGATTGGGAGGGGAGGAGGGAGGGGCTTATGGGGGGATACAAAGTGAATAAATTGTAATTAATAAAATTTAGAAAATTAAAAATAAATAAATACACAAACTATAAAAAGAAGCACCCAAACATATTCTAATTGTTCTGCATATTAACTTCTTTTCATATTTTAGAAATAATCCATTTTATGAAGCAAAGTATAGAGTAGTCATGCTAATTTGCATTCTAGCAATCATTCTTTAAATAGGTAAAATCTTAATGTAAAAGCTTTATGAATTTAGTGTTTCCTGCTAGATCACATCTTATTGTTTTGAATGTAAACTTGTGAAAGAGAAATTATAATTCAAAGAACACTTAAAGTTCTCACTATGAACAGACTTAGTTTTCACTATGTTGGAAACAAAGACTTACTGAAACCTTAACAGCAATAAAGACACATAAATGAAAGGCTATGGACTGCAGTGGAGCCGTGCTGTTTTATTTGTTTTATATTCTTTTTTAATTCAGTAAACATTTATTATGCACTTATTCCTGGATTCACTATCCTAGTAGGTTCTTATACCTCAATTCCTACTATGCAGACCAATGGTCCTTAAAAGTTTGGAAATCAATCTGTTCCTTTCTCAGATGACTAGAAATAGTGCTACCTCAAGATCCAGCTATACCACTCCTAGGAATATATCCAAATTATGCTCATGTACACAACAAGGACATTTGCTCAACCATGTTTGTAGCAGCTTTATTTATAATAGCCAGAACCTGGAAACAACCCAGATGTCCCTCAGCTGAGGAATGAATATAGAAATTGTGGTACATTTACACAATGGAATACTACTCAGCAATTAAAAACAAGGAAATCATGAAATTTGCAGGCAAATGTTGGGATCTAGTGAGTGAGGGGTCAGAAAAGCAAATGAGTTGGACATCAAAAGAGGGAGAAAACAGGAAACAGAACAGGAGCCTACCACAGAGGGCCTCTGAGAGACTCTACCCAATAGGGTATCAAAGCAGATGCTGAGACTCACAGCCAAATGTTGAGCAGAGTGTAGAGAATCTTATGAAAGAAGGGGGAGAAAGAAAGACCTGGAGGGGACAGGAGCTCCACAAAGAACGCAACAGAATCAAGAAATCTGGGCCCAGGGGTCTTTTCTGAGACTGATACTCCAACCGAGGACCATGCAATGAGATATCCTAGAAGCCCTGCACAGATGTAGCCCATGGCAGTTCAGTATCAAAGTGGGTACCCTAGTAAGGGGAACAGGGACTGTTTCTGACATGAACTCAGTGACTGGGTCTTTGATCACCTTTCCCTGAGGGGGGAATAGCTTTACCAGGCCACAGAGGAAGACAATGAAGACACTCCTGATGAGACCTGATAGGCTAGGTTCAGAGGAAGGGGAGGAGGACCTCCCCTATCAGTGGATTTGGGGATGGGCATGGGAGGAGATGATGAAGGGAGGGTGGGATTGGGAGGGAATGAGGGAAGGGGTACAGCTGGGATACAAAGTGTATAAAATGTAATTAATAGAAAAAATAAAAAAAATTAAAAATTTTGTGTATTATAAATGGCATCATAGTGTGCGCTGTATGCTATCTTGTTTTCATTATGAAGTGATGGTGGATAATACTCTACAACCCATTTATCTTAAGTATTTCTTGATTAAAATGCTTATACATTTATGTATTAAATGTTTGTATGCATGCTTTGGGTAGCATTGAAAATAATAGTTATAGATTATAATTACTTTAAGTGATTTTACTGGATTTTCATATTCCAAGAATAATATAACTGCTGATTCATTGATATAATTTTGTAAAATAGTAAGCAACTCCTATTTAAATTTTGGTAAAACAAAATGTATGTCTTGAAGTATGTTAGTTTCATACCTAGGAACCATGTGCTAATATTATTTCATGGGACATGAATTAAGTTCTAGACCTGAATAACTGTACATATATTTTTAGTTGATACATGTCTATAAGAAACTATAGGACAGCTAAATACCTATTTCCTTCCTAATATAAGCACGACTTATTAATTACTATGATAAATTATGTAAAATGCAAATTTTTGTAACATTCAGAGGCACTAATATTGTTCATTATTTAAAAGTGAATTTATTTGTTTCAGTTTTCCTGTATAAACAATACATCTTTTATTTTACCATAAAATGAGCCCAACTTTTGAGAAATTAGATTTGGAAGCAGATTCAAATTACATGCAATGTGACAGAACTAGTCAGCTAAGAACATCAGAACTAAATCAAAGATTGCTTCCACATGGAAATTGGGAAATTGAGAGATACAGCATGGGATAGACAACAATAAGTTACTTGTTCAATGTTACAAGAAGCAGGACTTTACTTTTAGTAACTAAAACATAAATATGACCATGTGCGCTGGAAAAATGTCTGCAAATCTTCTGAGCACGAAGGCTGGTTATTATTTTATCAATACCACAGAGAATAAGTTGAAAAGATTGTCAGCCAGTTGTGCCTTTAGCAGGGAGCTGTACAGTGAGCGCGCACATGCTGTTGCCTGCTGCCTGTGTTCTTCAGAGCCAGTGTTTCTCTTTTCTTGACTACTTTACACCTTGCTGCAGTGCTTTTAACTATTTCCTCCCTACTCTTGGCATCTGCATAATTTTTAAATCCTTTACCCTTTGTCTTTCTTCAGTCTTTTTAGCAGTTCTACTCTTTTGATTTCCACCTAAGGGTTACTTAAAAATACTGCATTATTCCATTAGTTTATTTTCTTTTTTTTTTTTACCCTTATAAGTTGTGGGTTTTGTTTTTTTTTTTTTGTATATGACATAAGCCTAACATTTTTACACAAAGTGAATCAACAAGTTAATACAAAAAAGCATAATAATATTTATTCATTTGTTTTGCAGGATGCAGAAAGATTATGAGACAAGTATCTTAATTTTTTCTCTTGCCATTGATACCTTCTTTTTAATTAAAGTTGAAAAAGTGATATATATATATATATATCAAGTTCATTTTTTGTTTTCTTAATATGCCAGTTTAAATATGTACAAGGTATAGTTTTGAGACTTAATTAAGATAATAGAGAATAGCAATGTTGCCTTTTATTATATATATATTGAGATTGAGTGGAATATATTTATTATACTGTTAAGAGTATATGTAAGAAATAATCAAAATAAGGAGTGAACATGAAATTGTTATTCTTACTTCTTCTTTCAATCAGGTCATAAAATTTTATAACCTGTTTTTCATGTAACTTGAGCGGTTCTTAGGCAGTATTATTTAGAAAGGTAGAGCAGGAGATATGCTTTTGCTCATACACAAAATTGTAGTTTCATACATTGTCTTACCTAAGCCTAGTATACATATAAATTATGAACCTTTAAATGATGATTCTAGTAGTGATCCTTTCTGTGCATATCCAGGTCTAATATTGCTTAATTGCACTCAGTAGACAAAATGAAACATTGTAAACTAAGAATTTTTTCAATACTATTTGTAATTCCTTTATGTGGATATAGTACATGTTATGTAACTTACATGTAGATAAGTGTGTGATTCACTTGATATTACTCACAATACTGACTTCCAGCAACTAGTTTCAATAATAATAATAATATTAATGAAAACAGTGAGGACATTGCTGAAATTCTCTTTTTTTCTGTTCTTGTTGTAAGGGGGATTGAACCCATGGACGTAGCTATCTCACACAAGCCCTCTAACATTTCATTTCTTTTTCTTCTTCCTCCTTGATTTGAGTGCCCAGGCTGGGCTTTACCTTAGTCTGGATCCTAGACTGGAAAGATCTGGAAGAAGGATATATAAAATGTCAATTGGGATTCCTCTTGTCAGTCTCCTCAATAGCTAGACTTATCATCCATCGTGTGAAAACTAATGCATATTAGGAATGATAGCTTGACATTTCAATATTGTATTTATAGTAAGAAAGTTTTAGAAGGAAGTTGCAAACAATAATATTTTATTTGCAGATTTTCTATTTTATCTAATTAAAATAATGAAACTTTTCTCACAATTTGATCTTTTTTGACGGTTAAACCCCAATCATCATAATTACTAAAATAATTTGACTAAATAAACAATTATTTGAAGGAACCAACTCCCACAAGTGAGTCCACAGACAGACACACAGAGATGCACAGAGGCACACATGCACAGTCACACATAGAGAGATAAATCTAAAACGTAAGAAGTTCTTCAAGCTCAGTCTCCAAGTGGGTTACCTAATAAGGGGAACAGGGACTGTCTCTGACATGAGCTCAGTGGCTGGCTCTTTGATCACCTCCCCCTAAGGGGTGAGCAGCCTTTCCAGACCACAGAGGAAGACAATGCAGCCAGTCCTGATGAGATCTGATAGACTAAGATCCCTTTCCTAAGAGTTTGCTGAACCCAATTATGAAAGACTGCATTTCCAAATACCATGATGTAAACGCTGGACTGCAGATAGGCCAAGAATCAGCCTGGTGAAGACTTTGTAAGTTTCCTTTCAGTAAAATTACCCAACAAGACCTATGAGGTTACAGAAGTAGAAAGACCCACTAGATTTGTTTTCTGCTCCTAGCCCTGCCTGGCTGCAAACCCATGTGGCACAAGGATAGTCACAGAGGATGAGCAAGCTGCCAGGCACAAATTAGCCCCAGCTTCCTTGCTCTTCTACAAGGCTATGAGGCTCACTCTCTGCCACAGAGAACCAGATAGTATAGCATGTCTTCCCTGATAGCCCAGGGTCTTTGTTGCCTAACCTTCTCTCTAGTCTGTGGCTGATGCTTTGCCTTTCCATGCACTCCCCCTTGACTGTCTCTTGCCTCTGCATTTTGAAAGGGTGTCACCATGCTGCCTGACTGGTGATCTTGTCTTCATTTAGATCATCATTAATGCTCAGGCTAGCAGTAAGCATGCTCTCTCTACCCGACTATAGCAGTCCACGTTATGGTAGAGGGTGCATTGGATTTCTTCTGCAGTGTTGCCCTGCTGGCCCTGTAGGAAAGTCACAGTGCCCAGGACTACCGGAGTAAAGCAACATCCTGCACTCGCCAGAGCTGCCAGTCATCATCGCTAAAGCCACCTGGTCTGGATGGTTACATTTACATCAAAATACTTTATCTCTTTTTAAAATTATTTTTATTAATTACTTTTTATTCACTTTGCTTCCCCCTTGGACCTCCCTCCCTTCTCCCTTCCAACCCCACCCTCCCTCTTCCCCACCTTTGTCCCTCTCCCAGTCCACTGATAGAGGAGGTCCTCCTCCCCTTCATCTGATCCTAGTCTATCAGGTCACATCAGGAGTGGCTGCATTGTCTTCTTCTGTGGCCTCGTAAGGCTGCTCCCCCACTCATGGGGAGGTGATCAAAGAGCAGGCCAATCAGTTCATGTCAGAGACAGTCCCTGTCCCCATTACTATGGAGGCCACTTGGACACTGAACTGCCATAGGCTACCTCCGTGCAGGTGTTCCAAGCCATCTCTATGAGTGGTCCTTGGCTGGAGTATCAGTTTCAGAAAAGACCCCTATGCCCAGACTTTTTTTTTTTTTTTAGTTGTTTTTTTGTGTTTTTTTTTTTAATTTTATTTTTTTTTATCAGTTACATTTTATTAACTCTGTATCCCAGCCGTGTCCCGATCCCTCATTCCCTCCCAGTCCCTCCCTCCCTCCCTCCCTCATCTCCACCGTGCCCCTTTCCAAGTCCACTGATGGGGGGGGACCTCCTCCCCATTCATCTGATCCTGTTTTATCAGGTATCTTCAGGACTGGCTGCAAAGCCCTCCTCTGTGGCCTAACAGGACTGCTCCTCCCTTCGGGGGTGGGGAGACCACAGAGCCAGTCATTGAGTTCCTGTTAGAAATAGTCCCTGTTCCCCTCACTTTGGGAAACCAATTGGTTACTGAGCTACCACAGGCTACATCTGAGTGGAGGTTCTAGGTTATATCCATACATGGTCCTTGGTTGAATGTCAGTCTCAGAAAAGACCCTGTGCCCAGATATATTTGGTCCTTGTGGAGCTCCTATCCTTTCCCCATCAGACTAACTCCCCTTCTTTCTTATGATTCCCTGTACTCTGCCAAAGGTTTGGTCATGGGTCTTTGCTTTGAAAACACTGCTAGTTAGAGTCTTTCAGATGCGCTCAGTAAACTCCTGTCATACGTTCAATGCACATCCCATCTGTATTTCTAAATGAGGATTGATCATCTTACCCCATGTCCACTCAATTGATTATCTTTTTTAGGTGTATAGATTTCATTATGTTTGTCATATCTTATAGGTCTATATAAGTGAGTATATCCCATGTTTGTCTTTCTCCTTCTGGGATAATTCACTCAGAATGATCTTTTCTAGATCCCACCATTTGCCTGCAAATTTCATGATTTCCTCCTTTTTGATTGCTGAGTAGTATTCCTTTGTATAAAAATACCACAATTTCTGTACCCATTCCACCATTGATGGACATCTGGGTTGTTTCCAGGTTCTGGCTATTACAAATAGAGCTGCTATAAACATGGTTGAGCAAGTGTCCTTTTTGTGTACTTGAACAAACTTTGGGTATATACCTAGCAGTGGTATAGCTGGGTCTGGAGGAAGCACTATTCCTATTTGTCTTAGAAAGCGCCAGATAGCTTTCCAGAGTGGTTGTACCAGTTTACATTCCCACCAGCAGTGGAGCAGGGTTCCCCTTTCTCCACAACCTCTCCAGCATGTGTTATCGCTTGAGTTTTTCATCTTGGCCATTCTGATGGGTGTAAGGTGATATCTCAGGGTCGTTTTGATTTGCATTTCCCTGATGGCTAATGAGGATGAGCATTTCTTTAAGTGTTTTTCTGCCATTCGATATTCCTCTGTCGAGAATTCTCTGTTTAGCTCTGTTCCCCATTTTTTAATTGGATTACTTGGATTGCTGCTTTTCAGCTTCTTTAGTTCTTTGTATATACTGGATATTAGTCCTCTGTCAGATAAAGGGTTAGTGAAGATTCTTTCCCAATCTGTAGGCAGTCGTTTTGTTTTGATGACGGTATCCTTTGCTTTTTATCCAGAAACTTTTCAGTTTCATGAGGTCCCATTTATTGATTGTTGCTCTTAGAGCCTGTGCTGTTGGTGTTCTGTTCAGGAAGTTGTCTCCTGTGCCAATGAGTTCTAGGCTGTTCCCCACTTTTTTTTCCAATTGATTTAGGGTATCTGGTTTTATGTTGAGGTCCTTGATCCACTTTGACTTTAGTTTTGTGCAGGGTGATAAATATGGATCTATTTTCATTTTTCTGCATGTAGACATCCAGTTGGTCCAGCACCATTTGTTGAAGATGCTGTCTTTTTTCCATTGAATGGAATTGGCTTCTTTGTCGAATATTGAGTATTCATAGGTGTGTGGATTTATTTCTGGGTCTTCTATGCGGTTCCATTGATCCTCCTTTCTGTTTCTATGCCAGTACCATGCAGTTTTTATTACTGTTGCCCTGTAGTACAGCTTGAGATCAGGAATGGAGATACCTCCAGATGATCTGTTGTTGTACAGGATCGTTTTGGAGATTCTGGGTTTTTTGTTTCTCCATATGAAGCTGAGAATCTTTTTTTCAAGGTCTGTAAAGAATTGAGTTGGTATTTTGATGGGAATTGCATTGAATCTGTAGATTGCTTTTGGCAGTATGGCCATTTTCACAATGTTAATCCTACCAATCCATGAGCACGGGAGATCTTTCCATCTTCTGATATCTTCTTCAATTTCTTTCTTCAGAGACTTGAAGTTTTTCTCAAACAGGTCTTTCACTTGCTTGGTTAGGGTCACACCAAGGTACTTTATGTTATTAGTGGCTATTGTGAAGGGTGTTGTTTCCCTAATTTCTTTCTCAGCCTTTTTGTCTTTGGTATATAGGAGGGCTTCTGATTTTTTTGAGTTGATTTTGTATCCTGCCACTTTGCTGAAGGTGTTTATCAGCTGAAGGAGTTCTCTGGTTGAATTTTTGGGGTCGCTCATGTATACTATCATATCATCTGCAAATAGTGACACTTTGACCTCTTCCTTTCTGATTTGTATCCCCTTGATCTCCTTTAGTTGTCTTATTGCTCTGGCTAGGACTTCAAGTACTATGTTGAAGAGATATGGGGACAATGGACAGCCTTGTCTTGTCCCTGATTTCAGTGGGATTGATTTAAGTTTCTCTCCATTGAGTTTGATGTTAGCTATAGGCTTGCTATATATTGCCTTTACTATGTTTAGGTTTGTGCCTTGTATCCCTGATCTCTCCAAGACTTTAAACATGAATGGGTGTTGGACTTTGTCAAATGCTTTTTCGGCGTCTAAAGAGATGATCATGTGGTTTTTCTCCTTCAGTTTGTTTATGTAGTGGATTACATTGATGGATTTCCGTATGTTGAACCACCCTTGCATGCCTATGCCCAGACTTTTTTAAGAGCATTTTCTGTCTCTTTCTTTGCCATGTGAAAATTCCCAGATAACTCAGTTTGTTCACTAGTATTATCATAGATATGGTCATAGGGTCAGATTTTGGACAAGCTGTTAAAGAGGTCAACTATTATGTCACCATCAAGACTAACAGGGTTAGAGAAGCGGCTTCATTTTAAACTATGAAGAGGTAGTCATAAATTGATTTTCATGCTTCACTGATAGCCTCTTAGCTTTCTACTAGATGTGCTGGTTTGACTGGGCTTTGCTCTAACTTTCTTGTCAATCAGTTTATCATTAGTGATTAATGTTTTAAAGTATTCCAAAGTCACCTGCTGATGACCATGTGTAATCTGAATAAGCTAGCTTTAACTGAAGGCTAATGTTTCTGAGTTTGAAAGATTGACTAATGGATAACGTTTATAATTTAATGTGAAACAAATGAAAATTTAAATGTTGCTAATATGAAAGAGATTGTGAAATAATTTGAATAATGATAGTGCACTCGAATACTGCTAGTGCAAATGTCAGAACTTCATCCTGGCGTGATGGTCCTTAACTGTAATCTCAGGATTCAAGATATACAAGATATACAAGTTCCAGGCCAGCTTTGGTGCCTATTAGTTAAGTGGCAGCCAGAGTTATATACTAAGAGCCTAAAAACCAGTCAAAAGCCAGCAGCTAAGATACAGTTCAGTCATGGTATATGACTGTAGCCTGTGTAACATTCACTGGATCTAATGACCAAGAAGTTGACACACTGCTCTGTATTTCCGGCCACTGCCAAAGATTAAGATGTGTCTTGTTTGAGAGTTTTCCCTTACTTTGTCTTTAAACCAATTTTAGCCTTTGTCTTGCGATGACTCTTTGACCCTACTTAGTAAAAGCTTTGTTCTTACCAAGTACTGATCTTCCCTAATGAAAATAACTTAATGGAAGCATGAATCAGATTCTCAGACTCTTTAGTTAGTTTACTCCTCTGGTCATTTCTGTTTGTTTATTCATTTATTTCCTCCAACTTGCTGTTAAAGAAGTATAACTATTTTCTGGTGAGTATCTATAAGGAATTTATTTTGTTTAATAATGCAGACACTTGGTGAGACAGTGCTGTTTTTATGGCAGCTTCACTTCCTGCTTGAAAAAAGAATGAAGCAGATGCAACAGTGAATTTCTTTAGCTGGCCAACACCTGGTAGTTCTTTAAAGAGCAAGAGGGTAGGTAGAGTGTCAGTCAAGCAGCTTTTCAAGAGGCCAGTTTATTGTATTTCTCATCTGAAGACAACCTCTGAAATTTTGAATCCCAGATTTTAATCCTGGCATTGTCACTGATTAGCTTTGAGATCTAAAAAAAGTCATTTCAATCCCTTTGGCCTCCATGTGTTTTCATTTTAAACCAACAGCCTTGTTGCCTTTAACAATGGAGATTTCAGATTAACCTCACAGAAACATGGGAGACTTGGTTAAATGGATAGAGACAGACAGCAGTGGATTTGAATCATGTCTTTGTAGTAAGAGGTCAAATTACTTAATCTCTAATTTGCATATGTAATATACAGATATATAATTATACTTCCCTAATTAGATGTCTTGAGGATTAAATGAGACAATACATATAAAATGCTCAGCCAGTGCCTGCCTCACCCATAATAAGAACTCAATAAATTTTATATAGTTTTATTACTATTTAATGGACATTTAACAACTCCCACCAATGCTTTTATGGCTCTCTATTAACTCCATTTATTCCTTTCACTTCTGTGGCTACCACAAATTCTTCTCTATGATTTTTAAGAACCCTGTTTACATTTTCAGTCATTCAGGCTCTAGTATCATCACGTGATTAGTAAAGCCATGATATGTGTAGACTCCCCTGGGTTTCTGCTGAGCAGCTGCTTGCCTCCTATCTGTTTTCTGAGACCAAATTGCAAACAACCTGTCAAATAAACTTTATGCTCTCATTACATTTAAATCCTTACAAAACGATTATTAAAAAGATAGTGCAGGTAAACCTCTGCACATGTATCACTTTCCTTCTTTGTCATTTCCAGGCCTTCCCTCCCACTTTACCAGTATTGTGTACAGGCCAGTGGAAGGTATGTGTTTGTCAACCTTTCGTTAAAGTAACAAACTCTCATTATAATCAGTTTATAGAAAGGGAAGACTGCGTTGGCTTAGAGTCTCAGGGTTTCCATCCATGATGACCAGCCATGTGGCTTTAAGTGTGTAGAAAAGTAGCAGAATGTGGTTCAAGCATGTGAAACAGCAAGGCCAGTTATTTGATGGCTAAATAGAACAAAAGAGAGGAGGTTTACAGGACTGGGATCCAGTTGATTTTTTTTCAGGGCAAACACCAGTGGCCTTCTTCAAGGCTTCACCATTTTCTAAGAGAGCCATTTCCCATAGGACCAGGCTTTTAACGTATGGACATTGAGTATGTTTAAGAGCCAAACTATTACAAGCTTTACAAATTTAAAAACAGGTTTTTATGTCTAAGATCTTTTGAGTAAATGACAAAACCTGTCATTTGGTTTGCAAACTTTAGAAATATGGTTCTTTCTCTTTTTTTTTTTTTTTTTTTTTTGTTCTTACTTCCAACTTCCTTAGCTCCCAGTCTTTGCTCTAGTGCCACCTGGAACACATTTCCTCAATTTGAAATATCATTTTAATTTTTATTTATGTCTCTTCCTTAATATTTAGCTTAATCTCTGTTTAAAATGAGTATAGATAGAATTACTTATTTTTGTTAGGGGATTCTAAACTGAATCTGTGCTGTACTATGAATAATTTTTATATTTGTCACATTAAAACGACACCACCTCTTCCCTTTTTTTCCATCACTCTCCCAGTGACTATATCCCTTTGTTTATCACTCCTTGTAAATCAGTGTACCTGATAGAAATACTGTAACCAAACATGTAAGCTAGCAGCTGAATAACACTATTGAACAAGCATGGTGATTTGAGTAGTACATTTATTTGATTACTACATCCATACATCCAAAACATTATCAATGTATAATCAAGGGAAACTACTATTGAATTTTTAAAATAATTTCTAATAGTTGTTATTTTGAAATCCCATGTGTTTTGTACACTCATAGCTTGACTAGGTTCACTCTCGGCACTCTGTGCTCAGGGCCAGCTCTGGGGAGCCTATTGTACCACCCTGCCATGGGAAACTCCATAAGGACTGAGAGTCAGAGAGCCAGCATTGGATACAAGGCTCTGCGGTGTATGTTCTCTGACCCTCAACCCTTCCCGTTTAGAACATGGGGTGAAATCTCAGAAAGCTATTGAAAACTTTAGAAGCCAGCGTGTTAGTCCACATGACATCTAACTTTCAACACATTTTTACCTGCTTCCAGGATGCCCTTTCCATGTCAAGTCCCTATACTGTTTCTTTAAGACCTACTGTAAGCTAATTATCTTTATACTTATTTTTTCATATATTTTTTGTTTTCTCTAGTTAGAACCAAATGTTTATGTTTCTTTTGCCCTACTTTTCCACTTTTTTTCTGTGATGAAATAGATGGTTGATAAATTATATTATTTGCTTATAAATGAAGTCTTGACCTATCTCAATTGGACCACCTGCATTGAAAAAAATAATTTTATTGGGCTATAATTTGTATACCGTAACTTTCATCACTTTAAGGTATAGGAGTCAGTATTATTTCAATATATACAGCATGGTACAGCCCTGCTTGAGGAGTATCAAAAATTCAGAGGGGACGGGAAAGAATATGATAGATATATTGTATGTGACTTTTCCTGGTTTTTAAGAAAGAACTTCTCTGCGTGACAGAGTCCTGACTATCTTAGACTTGCTTTCTAGAGCAGTCTGGCCTCAAACTCTCAGAGATCTGCCTGCCTTTGCCTCCCTGGTGCTGGCTCTTAAAAAAAAAATTAAAACATTTTCTATCATCTCTGAATGAAGCCAAATACCCATCACAGTTCTATATTAACTCTCTCTGCCTCCTGGTAACTCTGTTCATTCTTCTTTTCTGAAATTTTCTCTATTTCTATTTTCAACTTTAAAATTCTTCTCTCATCTATGTATCTCAACAACAGTCTTTCCTCCCACCTCCCTCTTCTCCAAATTCACTCCTCCTTTTCCCTTCAGAACAGGGCAGATTTCCCAGAAATAGCCAGCAAATATTGAATAACAAGGCAAAACGAGACTAGGCACAAATCCTCATATCAGGGCTTCAAGAGGCAACCCAATAGGAAGCAAAGTTTCCCAGGAATAAATGAAAGAGTCAGAGACTCTGTTAGGAGTCCCACAAAAACACCAAGCCACACAACCATAGCATATATGCTCTCTCAGAGCCACGTAGGCTCCAAAGCTGTCGCTTCAGTCGCTGAGAGCCTCTATGAGCCGTGACTGATGGATTATGTGGGCCATGTTCTCATGGTGTCCTTATCCATAGGCTAATCTTTCTCTGGACATTTTTATAAATGCAATAATACAGTGTTTCTGATTTTAAAAAAATACAATTTAATAAATTTTTCCTTCCTTCCATCCTTCCATTCCCTTCTGTACCTTCTCACTCCAACCTTTCCCATTAACCACCATTCAAATTGATGGCCTCCTTCAATTACTGTTGTTAAACACACACACACATATTTATGTATATAGAAATACAACCTTCTGCATCCATTTAAGGCTGACCACTTGGTATTAGAGAATCAGTCAGGGAGCTCATCCCTGGGAAGACCAATTCTACTCCTCAGTTGTCATAAGTCTGCTACAGTTCTTTGTCTAGAGGCAAGGCCCTGTGAGATCCCCCACCCAGAGCCAACACACGTGCGCACACACACACACACACACACACACACATTAACATACCTGTTGGTATTGTCATTGTTCGTGGCTTATTTAGATAATCGTACTATTGAGCTACTATGGGTGTAGCTTCCTTGTCATGTCTAGGAGACAGAGCTCACAGAAGATCCTGGTCTTGTGGTTCTTAATGATATTTCTTCTCCCTCTTCTGTCATGTTTCCTAACCCTCAGGTGTAGGGATTTTGCTGTAGGTGTATGCACTGGGGATGATTACTGCATGATTACCTGATCTCTGCATTATGACAAGCTGTGGTCTTTTTCTGTCGTAAAGAGGAACTTCTTTGATGAGGCCTGTTGGTATAAGGGTATGCTTTAGAAAATAGTTATGTTTTATGCTAATCTGGTAAGGTTGTGATGGCAAGTTCTCCTGGAACAGTGGTTCTCCTTAATGCACTTCTACTTGTGGTGAGCCCCAAACATAAAATGATTTCTGTGCTACTTCATCACTGTAATTCTGCTACTGTTTAGAATTGTAAATATATGATACTCAGGATTTGTGGTATGTGACCCCCAAAGTGTTTGTCACCCACAGATTGAGAATCTCTGTTATTTAGGTAGCTGAATTATTGAGCTACTTATTTTGTAGCTTCCCTATTATTTCTAGAAGACACAATCTCACAGAAGACTTTACTGGTCTTTTGCTTTATGAACCTTCTGTTCCCTCTTCTACCAGATTCCATGGAATAAGATTCATGCCATCACTAGGTCCACATAGTTAACTAGGTTTTCAGTACCTGGAAATGTTCTCTCTTATTGAGTGGGCCCTAAGTCAAATTACACAGCTGTTGGCTACCAGGAAGATATGAGAGACACTGTTGCACCTTCAGAGATATCTTGACTTGCTGGACATTGTGATTTATAGGTATCATAGCCCCTTGTCAGCTGCATAGCACCTTCTGGTACTATGAAAGGTAGACTGCAGAAAGGAGGCTATGAGGCTAGACCCATTTCTAATCTTCTGAGTTCCGTCTTAAGTGTGTGTTGTCTTCAGAATACCCTAATCTTCAACCTGTTGGAGGCAATCAATAATAGCCTCTATTGTTGGTAATCACTTGGAACACTTTGACCAATAGCTAAGATCGAGTTTCCCCATGTCTGATACCGTTGTTTTAGTGGACAGGCTATGACTTTTGTGGAGAATATTGTGAGCCCACTGGATGAATTTGTTTAAGCTGATGGGTTTTGTATAGTTTGACTTTTCAAGACACATCCACTCTGCAGCAAGTTTTAGTGTTTAATTTTATTTTATGGCTAATATACACTGCATAGAATTGTCATATTTATTTTTTCCATCTTTAGTTGATTGATATTTAGGTTATTTATGCATCTTGACTGTTAAGACTAATATGTGGATAGTTATTTTCCAGTAAACCTTGGTGTTTACTCAGGAGCCAAAGAACGCTGAGCTTAATAATTAAGGAACTGGGAGACTGTTTCTCTTTTTTTTTTACTTCTCAGTTCTTATCTTTATTTAGAAGACCACTCAAAAACAGAACAAAAACAAAGCAGAAAAGCAAAAACAAAAAAATAATCCAAACCAAACACGAAACCTAAGCAGAGAAGGAAAACTCTAGCAACCCAGATGCTTCTCCCTTTGTCTGTTTTAATGACAATATTATTTGCTGGACTCTTCATTACTTTTCCAATCCATAAGGCTGGCTTTTCCTGGGCTTTGCCTACCTGTATTACCTTTAAGCAGTTTATCTAAATGGAGAGTACACATCACTTCTTACACGAACATTTTCAGTGCTAGAAGATCCAAAATATTGCATGCTCTGGGCAACAAGATTGAGCATAGCTAAAATTGTTAAATGATAAACTCAGGACCATGTCAGAATTCAGAGTCCTGGGAAGCAGCTATAGACACATATTCCAGAATTCCGACTGGTCTCACTTAGCAGAGTTGAATAAACCATGATTCAGTTGCCCTGTATGGAAAGAGAGGGGTGGGTTTAGATCAAGAAGAAAGGATGATAGAAAAACTGCTTTTGAAATTATAAACAATCATAAAAATTCCACCAGATAGATAAAAGACTGAGATTTTTCCCAACTTAATCAAACACACAAGTTAATTGCTTGGCATTAAGAAGATGCACTGACCAACTTTACCACATGGTCATCAGCAAATTTTAAAATAAGTTACATCCATTTTATTGCTAACAAAGCATGTTAGTGATAACAAAACTCCTGATTTTTGTGGGTCCTTGTCCTTAGCAAAACTTGGCCAAAAATTAGAATTCTGTCATTCTAGAAAGCACAAAATATTAAAGAAAAGAACTTTAGTCAGAAAAAAAAAGTAAATTAATCTAAGAGACTGTTTTTCAAAGTGACTGAACTGATTTCCAATCAAACCAGAAATACTACAGGGTTCTCTTTATCACTCTTTAGCTTTTCTTCTTAGCCATCTACATGGTGCAAGTAATACTTCATTTGATTTTAGTTTCTGCTTCTCCAATTCACAATTCTGCCTGCAACTTTTCATAAACAAATGAAGAGTTTTATGATTCCTTGAAAATTGGGGAAATTGTTTCCATCTTTTTATTGTCGAATTGTAATAATTCTGGACATATTCTGGATGCAGATCTTTTGTAGAGAATCTGATTTTTTAAAAATTCTCCAACTGTGTGTCATCGTTCTTTCTTATTATCCATGTTCTGCAAGCAAAAATAAAAGTAAATTTTGTCAAAGTGCAACTTAAATACTTCTTTTACATCATATCTACTTGTGATGTCATATCTCAGAAACTGCACCTAACCCCAACTCACACAAGATTACTCTTGTGTATTTTTATAATACTTAAATAGTTTTAGCTATTACATGCATGTCTATGGTTTGGTGGGAATTTATGTTTGTGCATTTATATAGTAGGATCCCAAGTTCATTCTTTTTGATCTGAAATTGTGTCTATGTCTGTATAGTCAAGATTCTTCTCTCTTGTCTGTTGCTTTTTGTGAAGTATTTTCTGATCACCAGTGTAATGTCTGCCTTCCTTTGTATTTTAAGTTCTATTTTATTAGCCTGTGTGTGTCCCTATATTAGTACTGAACTATGTGAACTTTGTAGCTTTGTAGTAAACATTTTTAAGTTCTTTATTAATTACACTTTATTCACTTTGTATCCCCCCCATGGTTCCCTCCCTTCTCCCATCCCAATCCCTCCCTTCCTCCACCCTCTGCATACATGCCCCTCCCCAAGTCCACTGATAGGGGAGGACTTCTTTTCCTTCCTTCTGATCCTAGTCAATTAGGTCTCATCAGGAGTGGCTGCATTGTCTTCTTCTGTGGCCTGGTAAGGCTGCTTCCCCCGAAGGGGGAGGTAATTAAATAGCAGGGCAATCAGTTCATGTCAGAGACAGTCCCTGTTCCTATCACAGTGGAACCCACTTGGATACTGAACTACCATGGGCTACATCTGTGCAGGGGTCTTAGGTTATTTCCATGCATAGTCCGTGGTTGGAGTATCAGTCTCAGGAAAGATTCCTGTGCTCAAATTTTTTGGTTCTGTTGCTCTTCTTTTGGAGCTCCTGTCCTCTCCAGATCTTACTGTTTCCCACTTCTTTCATAAGATTCCTTGAACTCTGCCCAAAGGCTGCCCATAAATCTCAGCATCTGCATTGATAGTCTGCAGGGCAAGGCCTTTCAGAGGTCCTCTGTGTCAGGCTCCTGACTTATTCCCTCTTTTCTCCTTCTACTGATGTCCATCCTCTTTGTCTTTCTGGATAGGAATTGAGCATTTTAGCAAGAGTCCTCCCTCTTGATTAGTTTCTTTAGTAAATTTTAAAATCAGGAAATTTGAATCTCTAATTTTCTTCTTTTTATTATCCATATTGCTTTGGTGTTTCTGCATTAACTTTAGGATATGTCTTTTATTCCTTAAAAAAGAAAAAAGACGTTTGCCATATACAATGTATACACTAACATTATATAAAATTTACTATACATATAATGTATGTGGTATAGATCAGTTTGGATCATTACCACATTAATAAATCAGAGTTTTAGTCTATAAACACTAGACATTTTTTTTCATTTGCTTGAGTCTTATGTAATCTTTTCAGTGATATGCTTAAGTTTCACCTTACATTCATAATGTTTTTATAAGCATTTTGATCTTTTTGTTGTCATTGTAACTTGTTATCATAGTATTTTGTAAGTTACCAATTGGAAGCATAGGCATTTATGACTGATTTTTACATGTCTCTATGCACTGAAACTCTACCGAAGTGGCTCATAATTAAAGAAAGTATGATGTATGTGGATTCTGTAGTACTTACTATCTACAAATTTATGAACTATGAATTCCAAGAATTTTTTTAGTGATGTTTTTTTATATATTATGTTGATGAGAAAAAAATACTTTATTTTTACAAAGTTCCCTTTATCAATGTTAAGTATATTATCCTCTGATATTATATGGAATAATTTTAACTTTTTCGTTTCCAGTTTTGATTGCTTCTGTTTCTTTTTCTTGTTTGATTTCCCCTGGGTAAAGTTTCTTGTGTGAAATGAAGTAGACATAATAAAAGCTCACTTACTTTTCTTCTTTGTGATGACAAAGTATCCATCATTGTTGTGTTTAATTGTGTTCATCTGTGGCCTCTGTATTGCTCCTCCCTTTATCTCCCTGAAGCATGTCAACTTCCCTCACAATACACATAGGCTACTCCAAAAACAACTCCTGGAATGGTTCTGTTCAAGCTTGTGTTGCTTATTTTTCCATTCATTTCTTTTGATCAAAAATATCACACTACAAATTCCAGAAAATTGTAGTTATCTTCTGTTGTGATAATGCTAATTTTTTAGTGTAAAATTATTAATATGGGTGGTCCATCTGAGGTTCAGGCTTGGCCATGCTCACCTTTTTTATTTATACTGTAACTTTTTTTCTGAAGTTGTAACAGATTTTTAGCAGTTCTCCCCTTTACTGTCCTCTTTCCAATGCCTCCTATCCATCTTCCCTTGCAGTCTCTCACAATCATGGCCTCTTTGACTTTGATCATTTTTACACATATACCCATTATTTGTCTTTTATTTTTTCTATTTTATTAGATTTTCTTTTTAATTTTTGCATTAATTATACTTTCTTCTTGTTTTAGTCCCAGCTGTAGCCTCCTTCCATGGCCTTTCCCAATCCACTTTTTCTCCTTCTCCTCCATTCCCCTCCTCAAGTCCACTGATAGTGGAGGACCTCCTCCCCTTCCATCTGACCCTGGTTTATCAGGTATCTTCAGGACTGGCTGTAAGGACCTCTGTGGTAGGCTTCTGTCCCGTTTCCTGTTTTCTCCCTCTTCAATTGTCTGTCCTGTTTGCCTTTCTGAATGAAGATTGAGCATCTACAGAATAGTGGATCAATGGAATAGAATAGAAGACCCAGAAATAAACCTACACACCTACAGACACT
The DNA here is from genome assembly GCF_030254825.1 of Meriones unguiculatus. Classification (NCBI taxonomy): domain Eukaryota; kingdom Metazoa; phylum Chordata; class Mammalia; order Rodentia; family Muridae; genus Meriones; species Meriones unguiculatus. The sequence continues at coordinate 43,842,001 of NC_083368.1, forward strand.
TGATTTTTGACAAAGAAGCCAAATCCATACAATGGGAAAAAATATAGCATCTTCAACAAATGGTGCTGGTCTAACTGGATGGGTACACATAGAAAAATGCAAATAAATCCATATTTATCACCCTGCACAAAACTAAAGTCCATGTGGATCGAAGACTTCAACATAAAACCAGACACATTAACCCAATTAGAAGAAAAAGTGGGGAAGAGCCTTGAACTCATTGGCACAGGAGATAACTTCCTGAACAGACACAAACAGCACAGGCTCTAAGAACAACAATCAATAAATGGGACCTCATTCATGAAACTGAAAATCTTCTGTAAAGCAAAGGACGCTGTCCTCAGAACAAAACGACAGTTTACAGACTGGGAAAGGATCTTCACCAACCCCATATCTGACAGAGGGCTAATATCCAGAATATATAAAGAATTCAAGAACTTAAACAACAACAAATGAAGAAATCCACTACTTATCTTTTGTTAAAAAAAAAATGTGCTAGCCCATGTAAATAAAAGCGGGAATAGTGTCCTGTTTAATGAAAGGAATTTTAGAGACCATTTGCATAATTATTAAATCTAATTAATATATTTTATATAAGTTTCAACCCTGGACAATCTTATATAAATGATCAGTTAGCTTCTGTTTTTGTATCTGTATGTGTCTGTGTGTTTATATCTCCATTATATGTTTATGTGCGTATGTGCCTGTGTATGTGTGGAGGCCAGAAGTTGATGTTGAGTGTCTTCTTGAGTTTCACTCCACCTTATTGCTTGAAAAGGATTGCTCACTAAATGTGAAGTTCATTAATTCAGTTAGACTGGCTGGTCCAAGGTCCCCTACCCCGGGGAATTTTCTGATTCTGGATTGCTAGGGCTATGATTACAGGTGCATATCATTGCAGTGTGAGTATTTTAACATACGTGCTGGACATCTGAACTCGGGTCCTCATTCATGTGTGGCAGTCACTCTTCTGACTAAGCCATCTTCTTAGTTCTTTATTTTTTTTCTCTTTAGTTAAAAAAAATGAAACAACATGTGTGTCTGTGTGTGTGTGTGCTCATGTGTGTTTGCGCATGTATGCTATGGTGAGTACATATGCATAAACTGAACATGTGGGCAGTTGGGATTGAACACAGAGCCTCACGCTTGAAGGAAAGCACTCTCACCCACACAGTCATTTTTTTTCCTGTTCCGGTTAATAATAATAACAAGCAGCCTAGTTCGTGGCACAGATGATTTGTTAAGAATGGCCCTCATTTTACTCTGCTTTCAGTCACTCTCACTTAGAAGTAAGCTGTTGTTTCAAAAGCAGTTTTTCAGTGTATTGGTTGCATTCTCATTTTTATTAATTTATTTATTCTTATTAAGAACTACTCATGGAAGTTGCACCCTGAAGAGCATTTTGCATGTCATTGAATATTCAAAAACTCAAGTATTTGAAACAGTTATTATATTTCCATTTTGCGCCTCTTTTGTGCTTCATATTTTAAACTAATAATTAAATAATCTTTGCTAAAAATGGCATATAACTTTACAACTTTGCATGCTAATTTCCTTTTGCTTTAACAGCTTTAATGGGGAATAATTTCATAGCCTAATAACTATTTTAAATTGTCTATCTTACCATAGCAATTGATTTTTCCACATTTCTGGTTTTACATCTTGTATTAGTTACTTTTCTGTTGCTGTGATAAAATATCATAATAGAAGCAGCCTATAGAGAGAAGAGTTTATTTGGCCTTAATGGTTCCAAGGGAGAAGGGTACATCGTGGAAGGGCAGGATAGCAGCAAGTGGCAGACATGGCAACAGGAAAAGAACACAGAGAACCCACCTCGTCCGACACAAGCACCAAGCAGGAGGAAACTGAAGATGGGGTGAAGCAATGTAACCTGAAAGCCTTTGGCAGTGATATACTTCCTCCATAAAGGGCAGTTGGGGGCCAGGTTCGTAAACCTGAGTCTCTAAGAGACTCTTCACATTCAAACTAACAGACAGCTGTGCGATTAGTGCCAGCAAGGCTTATCCCGTTGCTGACTAACATTTGGCTTTAATGTTAATTTTTAGATAGCTCCCTAATTTGTAAAGGAAGAAGATAAAATCGATTGTTGTCAAACATCTTGATGCTAATTTACTGAGTAGCATATAAACAGAGTCTTTTGGTTATGGCACATTTTATTTTCACAGGAGAACAAACTGAGCCTTCTGAGAGTTGGAGACCTGTGGAAATGCCATGTCTTATCTTTTAAAGTAGCCTAGGTATTTTAACTCAAGGCTGATAAACATGCTGGAGAATAAGAGGCTTTGACATTTAAAATTTGAACTTCAAATGTGTCCTGAGACATCTTGACTCTCTTCTAAATGTTTTTGTTTTTGCCTTGCCTCATTCTAGAATGATCTTAAAGCAACTTAGGATACATAAAATACAACAAGATGGCATAAATTAAAAGTAGGAATAAAATTAGACAGAAAAACAAGGGTGGGGAAAATTCTTTTCTAAGAAAAATAACAACACATCCTGAATGTGAATATTGCCTGGAGACTGGAAAAATGAGAGTGGGAAAAGGCTAGGGAAGTCAACATGTCTTGGAGTGTCTGCCTAAGTGTCTGCTCTGGTCAAAATATATGTGGGAAAGTGAAGTCTTCCTTCCCCTCTGACTAGCCACCATTGTCTCGCTTGTGGTAAGCCCACTCCCTCCTTAAAAAAGTAGAAATAATAGCTGACTTTGATTTGCTGAAAACTTTGTGGTCAGTATTCAAATGTGACTAAACTAATTAAACATTTTTTTTTTTAAAGAAAGCATGGGTTTAAATGTCCTCTGTTATTGGTGTTTGTTAAAAGCACCATGCCTTTGTTTCTTTAGTGAGCACTTTGGAAAATGTTCTTTGCAGAATGCTTATTGCTTATCTTACATATTTACATATGTTTACAAATCATCTTCTGCTGATCCTGGGAGTCACATGTTCCTCTAGCTGACTATGTCTATATATTTTGCGAATCAGAAGGTTCTACACAGTACATTTGTTCTTCATTTAACTATTCATTTATTGTGCCCTAAAACAAAGACTGTATATTTTATAGAAATTAATATTTATTAGTATTAAACATTTCACTTTGTGAGCATATGCAGAATATCAAAAGTTATAATTTTATGTAATAGAAAAATATTCAGAGAGCACACTGGTATCATATACATTCCTATTTGACCTACTTAATTTGTAAACACAGAATTAATTTCTTCTCATGAATTGCATTTTGTCTCTGAACTTACTATCTTTTCTAGATGCATTAATCATCTAATTAGGTTCATAGAAACTTCAGTTTTCCTTTTTGAGAGCTCAGTATTCACTGTGTATTATGGGACACTCCCATAATCCCAGCCTTTGGAAGGTCAAGGCAAAAAGAGCAGGCATTCTAAGAAAGGCTCACCTGTATAGCAAGATTGAAACCAGAATGAAAAATATCTTACTGTATCTCATAAAACAAAACAAAATAAATAAATAAGAAAGAAAATTTATCTGAGAATTTTTTATGAAGTTATCCTCAAGTAGTAAATAACCAAACTACTAATTATTAATGGATAGCATTCATTTTAATTAAAACTTCTTTTTAATTTTATGATTAAAGGTGGAAACAAATTATGCATACTATTCCAAATTTTGAAAGTCAATGATAGAAAACGTAATAATAAGAATTAGTTTCAGGTAGAATCTTAAATGTAAGCAAACCTTGTTAAGCAGAGTTTCAGAAATAAACCACACAGGATGGTTGCCTGCCCAGACGCTTAATGAATTCAGTCTTGCCCCAGAACAGATTATGTATCTGCAGTATGTCTTTATGTATTTTCAAGTAATTGATAGAAAAGAAAATAGTAATGTAAAAGACGACTACAAATTCCTGCATAAGATTGTAATTTCAAAAACTATTATGACATTTCTGAGTGTTACCATTTTCTTTCTAGTCTTTAGATGTCTCTAGTGATTTAATTGTATGAGGTTTGAGTATGCGTTCTATGTAAGATTCCAGCTTTCACATTGAATGTGCTGCTGACTGGTCTTCATATTGTTATTGTTTATTCCTTAGGTGAAAGGAGACCAGACGATGTAAGGTCACGGGGGATGTAAAATGGAGCATTTCACCAGGAGCTCACACTCTTAACAAAGATGCCCCTTGCAATGGGTGCTTTTGAAAAATAAAATGATTACTATCAAGCACCAGACTTGAATGTGTTATCCCAATATGATAGGTGAATCTTCCCTGTCATTCCTGAGAGACACATCTCCCTGCAGCTTTCCTGGTATTCCGTCCCCTCTTCCTCAGCATTCCCTATAGCTGGGGTGCAGGAGTTGTGTCATGGGTGTATCAGCTGGGACTGGGTCCATCATGAGCACCTGTTCTCTGTATTTTCACAGGTTGTGGTTATATGTATTCATCTCCTCCTGCTGCAAAGAGAAGTTTTCGTTGATAAGGGGCAAGAGCTACACTTATCTGTGGGTACAATGATAGATATTTACAACGCAGTAAGGAATTACGCAGGTTTAGTAATGTGGCATTGGGAAGATCTCCTTCAGGATCCATGACCTCATTCACACTGGATGTTTGGCTAGGTTTCCAGTGCCAGGTATGATTTTCCTAATGGTAAGCAGTCCTCAGTTCTACTTAGAGAGCTTATTGGTATCCACTAAGTTTGAATACAACCACTGCACTCTTAGATTATTGTGCCTTGTTTATCTTCCTTGTGGTTCATAGGCATTGCAGCTGGGTGGAACTACTGCTTGGATGCTTTTCTCCATCAAAAGCTTTCATAGCATCCTGTGGTACTACATAGATGAGATCTGTGTATTAGTACGGAGGTGTCAGATCCCTTGGAATTGGCATCACAGAGTTGTGAGCTGCCATTTGAGTGCTGGGAATTGAACCGGAGTCCTTTGGAAGAACAAACAGTGCTCATAACCACTGAGCCGTATAACATCAATAGATATGCTATAATAGAAGGATGAAATCTCACCCACTGCCTTTCTCATAAGGTAAAGAATTATAGGCAACAAAGGAATGTTGAAACAGAATGAATAGTCTTGACTGTTGGATAAATCCTCTAATTAGATATTAAATACCAAATGGTATTTGATACCCATGGATACATATGGATATATGGATTTTCTAAATCCATAACAATAAGTAACAATAACAAAGAAAAAGATGTTTTGAGTTTGACAGAGACAGAAAGGCATGGGAAGGGTTTGAGGGAGGAAAGTATGTTAATAAAAATAATGTGATTATAGTTTTAGGTTTAAAAATAGCTTTTAAGTGTTGAATTTATAGTAAGACCTTTTCATTTAGGTTTTTTTCGAATCTTTAATTTGTTAAGTCAAGTATTATCTTTGACTTAGTTTTTTGAAGATTCTTTATATGAAAATATTTTTGAAAACTTCATGAAATTTGTCATTTTCATATCCTTGCCCGACATCCCACATTCAGATCCCTATACCTCCCTCAACATAGTTTCCATTTCTCTCCCAAATTCATGTCTTTGCTCTTAAAATCCACTAAGTGCAATTAATGCTGCCCATATTCCCGTTGTGTGGGCTCATACACTGGGGCATGAGCTATCTACTTAAGGCCTTTCCTGCTTTTCCCTCATCCCCTATCAACATCCAGTAACTCTTCAGATATGGCAAGCTCTTTCCCCCTCCATACCGTAAGTTTTAACAACTTGATCACGTGGCGGTCTTGGACAGGAGACCACAGTTGCTGTGAGTTTATGTATGTAACCTCCCTGCCATGTCCGGAGGCCAGCCTTTTAGGACACTTTTTCCCATGCTCTGGCTTTCACATCATTATGCCTGCTCATCCTTGATATTTCCTGAACCTTAGTTGAGAGAGGCGCGTTGATATAAATGTTCCATCAATGCAAGAGTAATCACAGTCACTTATTCTCAGCCTGTTGAAAAGTTATGAGTTTATGAATTAGCCACTACCCTCTCCAAAAAGAAACATCTCTGACTGAGGTCGAAAACAGCACAAATCTACAGATATAAACATAAATATTTAGAATAGGGTTTGACAATAGATCTATATAGCAAAACAACATCAATAGATATTTTTTTCTCCCTTGAACTTATTTCCTCCCTAGTCATGGGCTTTGGCCTTGTTTATAGTAACAGGTATGAACTCACTGCTCTAGAGCAAGCCTCAAGTCTGGTGAAGACAGTGGTTGATAAACTCGTTAAGGGTCTTACTACTTATTCAGCCGGTGGGCCCATCTTGCCTGGAAGGCTATTATTTTAGCATATAAGATCAAACTCTAGATAAGACACGATGCATTTTCTTCTCCAACATCTTATCTGCCATTTTCTAGCACTATGAAAGCTAGACAGCATGAAGGGAGCTTCCTGAATTCTGTGTCCTGCAACCAAAATTTTTGGTGTCTTCCATAATAGGTTCTAGGTTCTTAACCTGTTGTGATGAGAAGCCAGGAACCACCACTCAGTCTCTTTTGGGTGCCCGGGGCCTCCCAAGCCAATAATTTGTACAGAGGTAACCTGTGCCTGGGGCTGAGATTTTCATTTAAGAATCTATGTTGTTTTGGAACAGCATTGTTTGCCCATTTAGTGTATCTTCGTTAAAATCCTTTTACTCACTTAAATTATGCTTCAATCAGTTTTATGATCAAGAGACATTTCAGAAGGCTTCCTCACACACCCTTAATTTTGGACATTCCCTCATTCTTCCCACACCTTATCCTCAGCTCTGCTTAAATAGTTAACTCCCATTCTTTCTCCTTCCCTCATTCTTTCATACTCACACGAGTCCCTTTTATTGTATTTTTAATTTGGGTTGCACACTCCTACATTCCCATATCTCTCCTTCATACATGCTTCATTATGGCCAACTTGCCCTGAGGATTTAAAGATGAAAAATAATGTGATAAATCCAGCAATTTCTGCTTTTACTAATGTTTAAGGAAGTTATCTCTTATCTTATTTGTTGTTCAGTCCTGAACGTAAGACACCACAATAACACAAAGTAGTTTTCTCAGTGTACACAGACTGGCACGTCAGTATATGACAATGGCCAAGAGACTTGGGACACTGAAGAAGGCATGAAGCTTTTGCAGACCTAAGACTCCTGCTCTAGCTTTTGCTCAGTAACTGCTTTTTGTCTTTCATTGACAAATGATTCTTCCTTCTGCGTATTTTCACTACCTAACTTTCACATGATATTTGAGTGAATATGCACTTTAATTTTAAATTACAGTAACTACTTAGATAGCCAAAACTAAGGCAGTTTTTGGGAAATGGTGCTTCTTCCAAAATAGTAATGTAGCATTTGTAACCTCCCAGAAACACCATGGCGCTTTGTCTCTATCTCTATAGGGTAATAGGAGATGTACCAGGAATTGTGAAGAAGCTCAATTTTCAGATTCTTAAAATTACTTCTGGCATTGAGTACATCCGAAGCATATGAAAATTATGTTCTCTGGATTATACTACTAAGAAATTGAAGCTAATATTTGTAATGCACATTTGGGAACTTGTAAGAAAAAATATTGCTGTTATTATGAACTACTAATATTGAATTATAGTATATCATAATAAGACAGATTATTGTTTTTTAATAGGGGGAAAGAACTGATCTTGAAAAGAGCTTCATTAGAGCTGACGAGACCCAGTCGGCCTGGAAAAGTACATTCCCACAATCTAGTCCGATTAGATATTAAAATTTCCTTCTTGATACTTTTTATTTAATAAATTATTAAATGCATATTTTACTAATACAGCAGATTTTTGATTTACAGTCTCTTATGTAGTTCTAAAAGGATGAAATTTACTTATTTAAAAATAATTTTATGAACTTTATTTCTATTGAGAATTTCATACCTTCATAACATGTTTTCATCAAATCCATCCTCATTTTATTCTCCCAGTTCTTTTTCTACCTCCCCCATTATTTTTCCCCTCCCAAGTACATGTGATTTTTTTTTTAAACTCACAAGGACACTCAGTGATTGCCGTTCTACATGGGTGGAGGACTATGTTCTCGAGTGTGGGTTTCTTTTCAAGGCCTGCTTTCATGATGGAAACTTACTCCTCCTCTGCCAGCAGCCAGCTCTGAACACCAAATTTGCTTATTTTTATGTCAATAGAAATGTCATCACCATATAGTTATAGTTAATCAACTATATAAAAACTACTGGAGGGTTTTTTTTTTTTTTGGCTTTTTGTTTTTGTTTTTAATTAAAGTGGCTGAAAACCTAAGGATTAGATTCTCTTGTTGTTTTGTTGTTGTTGTTGTTATGACCAATCTCTGGAAATATTTTATTTCATATTCTGAAATTTTTGAAAGGAGCATACACGTTTGTTCCTTTTTGTTTCTCTGCTGGTGGGTCCTCAGCATGGTTTGTGCTTAATGTTGTTTCCTAAAATGCAAGGTTCTGTTTACACAATGCAGAGTTTCACTTTATATTCAGTGAGTGAATGAATATGAGTAGATAGTTTTAAAGTCCAGAATGTGTGCAGATCTCTTCCTTCACCTCATCACCACTCAGAAAATCAAATAGACTTCTATTAGTATTCAGAAACTTCTGAGAGATAGACACAGGTGTCAGGCAGATGGAGATCAAAGTAGTGGTTTTATTACTGGAAGAGGCTGAATGGGAAGGCTAGCATTATGCATGCAGATACAATCAACTTCATCTATAAATTAGTATGTCTTCTCAGCTCTGGCACACATGGACATTATCAGGTCTTCACCACAGAAGAACGGATAAAACAAGTTTGAATCCATCTTCCAAGCAGACAGATCTCAACTGAGTAAAAAAAAAAAAAAACGGAGCAACATGTGTTTGGTACATTTTCTGGACCTCAGCATTCTGGGGATTGGCATTCTCTAGAACAGTAAAATGTATGAGAAGAAACAGAACGAAGGCAGTAGACTTTCATAATTAATAACTCAATCCCCTCTTGAAAATAGGAGAAAGGAATAAAAGATCCACATAAGATAATATAATAAAAAAGAAATTTCTCTAAGTAAGTATGAAATGGCTTTATTTCAGATATTTTTCTCTGTTGAGCATTTGTAGTGTCTATTTTTTCATTATGATATACATCAACATTTGAGAATAACTAAAATAAATCTTTTTGCTGTAGTCAGTGCTGATAAACATTGAATTAGCTTAAGATAACTTACAGTATAAGATATGGAGGCTTGAGTAAGGCAAATGTAAATGTGAAATTAAAAAAAATCGTAGTTCTATTTTTAAATATTATGTATGCCATCCATATATTTGCCACAATTTTGTACGTTTGTAGAGAATTTGCCACAGGATGAATAGATAGCTGACATGAAAAAGCATTTCCTTTGGTGTCAATTGTTCATCTCTGATATTTGGTCACACTGCTGGTGTTTTGCGGGTCATTCCTGTGAGATGTTATAGTGACTTCTTTATCTTTTATTTTCCCACTTGTCATCTTAAAGAAGATGGAACAAAATAAAATGTTATAAATTTGATGGAATATATGACTGAGGTCCAATGTTATCTAGAGGCCCTGTGTAAATTATCTTGCCAAACGTAAAGCAGGTTAATTAAACATGTATAAGAAAGTTCTGATAATGTACTGGTACTAAAACACCACTTCTATTGCGTGGCAGATATATTGATAAAACTAGATTGGATATTGTTCATCACAAAATCGAATAGAAATTGACTGTTTCCAAACATCTATGTGAAGGGTAGGATTTTAAATTATTTCATTTTAGGAGAGCTTGTCTTTCAGTCTATGTCTTGGGATTAGGAATAAAGGCGTAAAAAGGAATGATGTATAGAAATTAATATTGACATCTTTTTGCCATAAAAGGACAAAGCTCCAGGATTCTCCATAGACCTTTAAGATGACTAGTGTTTCCTGTGGCCTGTCCTGCTCTACCTTATGATGTGCATTCTGTACTTTGAGAACTGGCTCTGAAAATTCATGCTTAAAACTAAAAATGTTGATCCCCTTGTGGCGCTCCTGTTCCCTCCGGTTCCTTCCATCCCTGGCCCCCCTCTTCCATAAGACTCCCTACACTCTGCCCAAAGTTTGGCTGTGAGTCTCAGCATCTGCTTTGATCCAACAAAACTCAAAAACAGCCCACTGGACCCTGCAGAGACTGAAGCACCAACCAAGGACCATGCATGGAGAGGACCTAAACCCCCTGCTCATAAGTAGCCTGTAGGCAGTTCAGTCTCCGTGTGGGTCTCTGAGTAAGGGGAGCAGAGGCTGCCTCTGTCATGAACTCCATTGCCTGCTCTTTGTTCACTTTCCCCTGGCAATGCATCCTTGCCAGGCCACAGAGGAAGATGATCCGGGCAGTCTTGAAAAGATAGGGGCAGATGGCAGGGGAGCAGAACACTTCCTTTCCGTTGACTAGGGAAAGGGAATGGGAGGAATGAAGGCGGGAGGGTGGGACCAGGAGGAGATGATGGGCAAGGCTGCAATCGAGATATAAAATGAATAAATTGTAAAATTAAAAAAAATTAAAAAAAACTAAAAATGTTAATTCCCTAGCATATTGCGAGATATTCTTCTACTAGAACCAACTGAAATGCTCAGATTACACATGGTGTTTGTGATTTCTGTGTATCTGTGGACTTAGTTAATTAACCTAATGATGGCTTTCTTCACTAGGCACAATTTCCTATACAGACGCGAAGCGCTAGAAGTTACACAGCATTTGGAGCCACAAGGTTTTTGGGGGGTTGTGGAATGAGAATTGAGATGAGGTTGGTACAGTTGGTGTTTCAAGGCATGAAATCAAAAGAATCTGGTGTCACTCTGTCCACCGCAGGTATGTCTTTTCACTGGAGACAGGCTAATGAAGTCTCTTGGTTAGATTTCCTGTTAATTACTGCTGCCACACTCCAGGCCTGGTGTGGAAAGTGCTGTACCCCAGTTAATGCTTAAATGACTATTTCAGTTTCCTCCGTGACTTGTTTTCTTCTGTGCTTCCATGCATATAAATGAGATGTATATCGGAAAGGAGACAGAATAAAAAAAAATAAAAACTTATCTAATTTTAGCAAAATATCCGAACAGTGTCACACACTGAATACATTAAGCTAAATAAATAAGCTCTGCTTCGCTGGCAGAATCTCCGTGTGTGCGTGTGTGTGTGTGTGTGTGTGTGTGTGTGTGCGCGCGCGCGCGCTATTTCTGTTGCTTTTATTGGACATTGCCATTTATTAACATTGACCCATGTCCTCTGTGTTTTTGGATTCATAAACATGCTAATAATGGATTATACCTCTTGAACTCATGCCAGTGCAAACTAGAAGGGAACATAAGGAGGGAGGGGAAATTCTCATGGTATCATAATATACCACCTTCAAGTGTATTATGCAAGGAATTAAGTGTAGCCAAGTTAACATCAAATGTATGTTTACTGTGGCAGGCTTTGGCACTTTGACTGGCAATTAAACAATGAGTAACATTGTTTTCTGTAGCATGCTTTTTAAAAAAAATTATTGTTCTTGTTTATTGTTTTTATTATTAATTACAATTTATTCACTTTGTAACCAGGCTGTAGTCCCCTCCATCATCTCCTCCTTGTCCCACCCTCCCTCTTTCTTCCCTCCCCTATGCCCCTCCTCTAGTCTACTGACAGGGGAGGTCCTCCTCCCCTACTCTGAGTCTAGCCTATCAGGTCTCATCAGGGTTATCTGGATCCTCTTTTTCTGTGGCTTAGTAAGCCCAAACTGGCAGGGGGAGGTGATCAAAGAGTAGCTGACCTAGTTCATGCCTGAGACTGCTCCTGCTCCTCTTACTAGGGAACTCACATGGAGACTGAGCTGCCCATGGGCTACATCTGAGCAGGGGGTCTAGTTCCTCTCCATGCATGGTCCTTGGCTGTTTCATCAGTCTCTGCAGGAACCCCTGAGCCCAGATTTTTTGGCTCTATTGGCCTCCTTTCAGATCTCCTGTCTTCTCCAGATCTTTCTATCTCCCCCTTCTTTCATAAGATTCCCTGCACTCTGCCCAAAGTTTTGCTATGAGCCTCAGCATCTGTTTCAACACCCTGCTGGGTAGAGTCTTTCAGAGGCACTTGGTTTTAGGCTCCTGTCCTGTTCCTGGTCTTCTCCTGCTTCCAATGTCTATTCTGTTTATCCTTCTGAGTGAGGATTAAGCATCTTCCCTAAGGTCCACCTTGTTGTTTAGATTCAATAGGACTACAGATATTAGTATGTTTTTCCTCTATGATATGTCATGCTTTTACCCATTGCAGTATCACTAATTTCATTTGACAGATACCTTAGTAGAATGTGGAGAGTACTGAAGAGGGACAAGTCCAAAGTATTGGGTAGGCAAGGATGTTTTTTTCTTGATAAGAGAACAATAAAGTTGAAGCATAGAAGGTTGGAATGGTTATAGAGGTGGAATTCAGTGGTACTAGATACAGATGAAAAAAATGTGATCAAGCTAAAGCATGTAACCTCTTTTGAGGAAAATGTCAAGCAGGCTTTTGGTTACAAAAAATAGGATGCTTACAGAAGAGGTATCAAGTTTGCTATGGTAAAGCAGTCATTATAGAAGAATAATATGGCATGTGTAGGCCTTACCTGCTCACACAACTAATTATAATGCTGTGTGTAAAGCACAAGATATCTGGATAAGATAAAGTTTTTGACTTGCCGGGGAATTCTCAGGCTAGATCACTGACACAGCTTAACAGCACATGTTTCAGCCTGAGAAAGTTTTGATGAAGTACAAATTATTTGAGAGGATATCAGTAAAAGCTGTAGCCTGTGAACCGACCCGGAGTAAAGCTGGGCCAGGGTAGAAGCTGCATGGTCATTAAGGACATTAGTTCAGCATGTTTCATGTGAGATGGTGAGGCTTGCCTGGTCTATGTGATTAGTCAAACAGAGCGGAGAGGTGTGAGGATAGAATACCAGGAGGAGGCTGCGAGTATTCATCTGTGCGGCATCAGGAATTAGATGAAACTGCAGTCAGACATCAGGATTCAAATTCTCTATCTGAGATGTATTATGTTTCGTTCTCTTGCAAGTTTATTCTGTTATCAGTTTCCTCCTATTGTTAATAAATATGATTATCAATTCAGTGGTATTGATGGAACTGAAATTATACAAAGTGTAGAACAAGAACCTTTTCTACAGGCAAATGTGAATCTGGTATCCTAAGGCTGATACCAGAATGTTAGTAAAGAGGATAAAAGCAAGCAAAATGGGGATGTTACATTTTTTTAGTCCAAACCCGCTTCTTCGGTTCATACTATTGAAAACATTTAAAGAGGCTTGGACTAATTGAATGCTGTTTTCGCAGTCATTCCAATAGTTTAGGACAGGTTTTTTTTTTTTTTTTTTTTTTTTCTTAGCTGAAGCTTTCAAGTCCTTCTGTGAGGAAGCCCCTTTCTCATTTTATGTCATGGTAACTAGCATGATTTTAAAAGTATACTTAATATATATATATGATGTCTGTAATATAATTAAGTCTTACTTTACCATACCATGCTCAATCCACAGTGTGCTAACAAATAAATTCATAAAACCTTATTGAACTTGCAGAGTAATTAGCATGCATGAAACTAACAACCACTATAAAAGAAATTATTTTCTTTCTTTTTATAAGGTCTAAATTTTTGCAGGTTCAGGTTTATGCATATATATATGATATATAGATATATATATATATATATATATACATATATTGAAATCTTATTCTTATCCTTATCCTTCTTCTTGTCTTTCTTATCCTTCTTCTGCTGAAACTGCTGATCCCTAACTGGTTTGTGTAGGTCTTTGCAAGTAGGCATGGTTTCATGATTGCAATTATTCGGCCACATCAAGAGGATAGTGTTTCATAGTGTTCATCCCTAACCCTCAGCTTTTACATGTGTCTACTTTCCTTCTCTGGTGTTCTTTGTACTTTGGGTGGGAGTGATGTAGATGTCGTGTTTAAGGCTAAGAACTCAACAGTCAGTTACTCGCTGCACTTTAACCAGTTATGAATCTCTGCATGAGCCATCACTTACTGAAAACAGAAACTTACCTGCTACAGGAGGGTAGCAACACTGGGTATAAATATAAATATTCACGCAGAAGTTTGACTGCATATCCATTAAGACCTCTGACCTTTCCAACCATTGGCTTCGACTGTGTTTGGAGTTACAGTCATGCATTCCCTCCTGTAGAAAGGCCTCAGATGCAATCAGTCGGCAGATTATCCCCTAAACAGTCCTATTACTATTTCATCATTGGGTACATTTTGCTTAGTAGGTTACTATTTTAGTTTGCATGGTTCACAGATGAGTGAGATGTTTGATGATATTTTTCTTCTAGCATCTTTCATCTCCATTCTAGCTTGATTTCTGTGCTGTGTATCCAGTGTGTGTAATGACTTCTGAAGTAAGGGAGCCTCCAGGGGCTTCCTGACCAACAGCTAATTGGATGGTATTCTGCACCTGACACTTAGAATTTAATTTAAAAACCTATAGATTTTAGGAGGGGCACTGTCCATTATACAGAAAACAAATCCTTTAAAATTCCTACATATATGTTATAAAATAATAGTGGTCCATACATATTTCACACACCTTCTTAGTTTTGATTTACTTACTGAAACTTATTTTTCACCCATTTTTCTACACTAATCTCCTACAAATCTTTTTACTCCTAACATTTTACTGTCCTGTTGCCAGATATTTCATTATTATTACCTACTATACTCCAATTATCCCATTTCTTTATATATATATATATTATTAATTACACTTTATTCATTTTGTATCCCCCATAGGCCCCTCCCTCCTTCCCTCCCAATTCCACCCTTCCTCCTCTTTCTGCATGCATGCGACTCCCCAAGTCCACTGATAGGGGAGGTTCTCCTCTCCTTTCTGATCTTAGTCTATCAGTTCACATCAAAAGTGGCTGCATTGTCCTCTACTGTGGCCTGGTAAGGCTGCTCCCCCCAAGGGGGAGGTGATCAAAGAGCAGGCCAGTCAGATTATGTCAGAGGCAGTCCCTCTTCCCATTACTATGAAACCCACTTGGACACTGAACTGCCATGGGCTACATCTGTGCAGGGGTTCTAGGTTATCTCCATGAATAGTCCTTGGTTGGAGTATGAGTCTCTGGGAAGTTCCCTGTGTTCAAATTTTCTTGTTCTGTTGCTCTCTTTGTGGAGACCCTGTCCTCTCCAGCTCTTACTATTTCCCACTTCTTACATAAAATTCCATTCACTCTGCCCAACAGTTGGCCATCAGGCTCAGCATCTGCTTTGATAGTCTGTAGGGCAGAGGCTTTCAGAGGCCCTCTGTGGTAGGTTCCTAGTTTGTTTCCTGTTTTCTTCTTCTGGCTTTCAGTAGTCCTCTGTAGAAGGTTCCTAGGTTGTTTCCTGTTTTCTTCTTCTTCTGATGTCCATCCTCTTAGCCTTTCAGGATGGGGATTGACCGTTTTAGTTAGCTGACAGATGTCACAGTTGCCTCTGTCCCCAGAAAGTAGCACATCCTTTGGGTGTCCACCCATCCCAAACCCATGTGTTACAAGCATGTGCTGGTGGAGCAGTAGAGGCAGGCTTCACCACATCCCCACAGTATTTCCACCTTTTCTTCAGCCCTCCTCCTCAAGTAGCAGTATGGGAAGATGGGGCTTGCTGATAGCATTACAGAGGGCACAGATGCCTCTGGGGTACAACAGATAATAGTTTTCCACAGTTGGAGATGCTTCAGAGCTCTGTAGTATTTTTCGACCAGAAGATAGCCAAGAAGGCCACATTCTATGCTCCTATGCATCATAAGCAAAAAAAAAAAAAAAGGGGGGGGGGGGGCGGTATCGGTATGGTAAAGAGAATAGAGGAAAAACTCACGAGAATAAACTGTGGTAAGCAAAATCCGAATAGGGTCAGGCATGGAATACATTAACAATGAAAACAGTAATCCTCACTTCTCTGGCGGAATTGCAGCGTGATTCCAGTGTGCACTGTTTCTGTGGCATGTACCAGACACTGTCACACATGCGGGGCCGTGTTACTTGGTCCAGCTGCCCGCATTACTATAGCAACAGCATGCATCTTTATCCTATTTTATCCCATTTTATCGACTGATATATTTTTGTACAATTTGTTGTCCTAAACACAACTGAATTTGTATATATTCTCTGGCCAATCGTGATTAGTGATTTGCACTGTTTCCCATAATTCTATGTAAAAAAAATGTGGGAATCAAAATACCAATATTTACTACTGAAGCTGAATCCATCCACTGAAGTTTCATTCCTTTTTGTGTGAGAGCTGCTAGTCTTTGAAATAGATTAATTGTTCTTATTCCCAAAATAGTTACAGACTAATTAAAGAATATTCCTATAAACTATCCCAAATACAATGCAATGTAAAAATATTAACTAAATCGTGATATAAAACAGATTTTTATCAATGATGAAACATCTGTTTAATAATAAAAACATAAATTGATATCTGTAATACTGATGTAAATAAAGACTAGATTTTTCCCTAAGTAAAATAGGAAGAGAAGTTTATCAATTTCTTCTTTTCATTTTTTATGTGTTTGTGTGGGTGCACAAGTCCCTTATCATGTGTGTGAAGGTCAGAAGTCAAACTGTGGAAGTGGGTTCTCTTCGTATATTTTGCAGTTCCGGGAGACCAAACTCACAAGGACGTGTTTGGTGGCAGGAGCCTTTATCCACTGACCTGCCTCGCCTTTCAAGAGACCAGTGTTAAATGGGTGTAATAACATATGATCTTTTCTTTTCAATGCAACTTATTTTTACTCCAAATGTTTTCTCTTCTCTGCTTTTGAGTTTCGTATGTCAATGATAATAGCTATATAAATTTCAGCCTTTACTCCCACTTTACCAGAAACCCACACAACTTCACTAGAAAAATTGTCTTCTGCTGTTTCTACTTGGACCTTTGGCTTATCTTAATTTATGAATACAAATTGTTATTTTTGAAACAATGCTTGATTAATCTTATTGCCACTGCATTCATTCATTGTTTCTTTTTTTGTCTTTGTTTTTGCCTCTTCTCCATAGAATCTCTTTATGTATATGTGTATACACTCATCATGACTGCAGTAATTTCTATAGAAGCATATTTTCATTCTTATTTTTTCACATTATAAAGCATATCAACTTCTTAAGTAAGTGTGCCTCATCCCATATTATGAAAATATGATTCAAGTAAGCTGTATTTTAATAATACAGTTTATCTACAATGAGCGCTCAGGAGACTTCCGTTGCCTTTGGTGTTAGGTTTTTTTTTTTTTTCAATTCAAATTGTCTTTCCGTATAGGATAAAAATGGAGGAGGAGTTGACAGACTGACATGATTGTCATCCTTCAGCTGCCTTCTTTTTCTTGAAGTAGTATCAAAAGGTATTATTGATGAAAACTCCCTCTGAATAAAATAATTCTCTTAAAGCCCTTCTACATTCGAAATGAAAGTTGTGTTGATTGACGAGGTGTGTAATAACCTTCATCATCTTACAGAAATGTGATAGACTATTTTTAGTATAAATTTGTTATATTGGCAGTAACAGGTAATGCTATATACCTTGTAAAATATTGTATAGGTAATCTTTTAATAATCTGTTACAAATCTCTGATAATTTAAATATAATATTGTAATATTTAGTGGTGGCACTTGCTGACTCTAAATTTTAGTTGTACTGACCTAATTTTTGTTGTTGTTTCTTATACATTGACTCTAAGCTTTTTGAGTCAAATTTAATTTTTTTAATTTTGTTACCCTTCATAGGGGTAGAACAGTGTACTCTGTGGTTTTAAATTTCATGACACAGTTTCCAGGAACTCTGTGGAGGACATGCACTGCCAAGGCACATTTCTCACTTCAACATGCCCTAAAAATTCATAGCCTAGAAACAAATAAGTAACTATGATAGTTTTCTAAGAAATTTTTGGTTTGTTATATTTAGCTCACAAAAAAAAAAAAATAGCAGCGGCAGAAAAGAAATATTCTGCTTCACTGTAGTCCTGGCTGGAAGAATCATTTCCCCATATCTATGTCTTGGTTTTTATGTGTCCCTTCTTCCCCGGCTGATGGAATTCCATCACCTTTTGTTCCTTCTGTGTTCCTAGAGGCCTGGCATCTACCCAAGCCTGTATCTACGATAGATGTATTTTACACATGGAGTCTTCTGTGATTCTCCACATATCACTTTTCCCTTGCCTCTGTATTAAAACCCAATCTGCACCTTTTCTGGGTCTTTTGAATTCAGCGACTGGACGTGTCTGTTCAGTAAGTGGTAGTTTGGGGACCCTGCCCTTGGACCCCCGCTCTGTTTTTGCTCTGTCTTTTGCTTTACTGCTCTTCTCCTAAGCCACGCTTCCCTCTACCATGGGAGGCATTGGCTGGCCACTGTGGGTATGTGGCTTTATACCATTGAGGATTCGCTTCTGTGCCTCATAAGAAGAGCTTAGGACATATCCCTTCACTTTCTGAGCTTGCCTGCAGGGGCGAACGGAACTGGGCCATAAGGTCTGGAGGGAAAAGGGACAAGCAAGAAAATTATTTACATTCATAAATATTTCATGCTAAAACATTTGTGTGAGTTAATTCATAAGCATATAGTTAGTATTTTAATATAGTCCCAAAGTTGGATGGTCATAAAAATTTGGAAAGGAGTTGAGTCTTAAAGGGTATGAACGAAAATACTTCCAAGATAAAAGAATAGGGGGCCTGAAAGAGAGTGAAAATGTGAAATAGAAATCTTCTCAAAGATGTTTGAATGCCAAGGAAATGAACAGAGAATTTCTTATAGCAAGATTTCTCTATAGCCTATAAAGGGAAAGGTATCGTAATTCAGGCTTTATAAATAAATGAAAACAAAGTCTTACTGAGACTACTATTTTGATTCATATTTGTGTTTTAGTGTTTCCATTTTACCAAATATTTCAATATTGTGTAGTAATGTTTTATCTTCTTTTAATACTTTTTAGTCTGCTTTAATTTTTTTGATAGTAGATATATTTTCTATTAAAGACACTTATTTGTAGTCTTAATTAGCAATCCGTATTAAAACTATCTTATGCCTTTTTGTATCTTTATGTGAATATCTTAAAATGTTAAATATATATATATATTGCCTGTTACTCTCCTTTTGTTATTATTGTTCACTTAATAGGGTTGGTATTTTCTATTAAAAAACATTTTCTAATTTTCAATCTATTTGTACTTTTTGTAAGTTACTAAATTTCTGATTTAGTGTCAGTATTTTTAAAGTGGATGATTAGACACTAAAGGCTTTCTAGATGCAATCTGAGACTAAAACTTCCCAAGGTCTATCTTACTTTACTCTTATTTTTATTATTTTTATATGCACATCTAGTTTTACAGTATTATAAAATTTTATTGATTTTTCACTCATTTTTATATGGTGTTCAATTTGTTTTTCAAGGCATTCTGCTTTTCTATTTAAAAAAAAAGTTTATCATCTAATATTCAACATAAACAGAGTAACAGATACCCTGAGAATAATTGGAATAAAGGTGCTATCAAATGACACCCCTGATTATCTGAGGAGGGATTAGTGATGCGCGGGCTTGCTGGGATGCAGGCAGAGCAGAAGAAAACCACAGATCATGCACGATCCAGTGAATTCTTGTCCCCTCTGCGTCCCCCACGCCGGGTGAACTCAGCTTTGGAATAAATGTGGCTGTGTTTAGTACAACATACTTTCATAGAGAAAACCGGGGATCTTACCTTGTTTTTTCTAACTACTAATTTCTCTGGTCAGTTTTTTATTTGTTTCTTGGGCATAATTCATTCACAGATTTGCTTTTTTTTTTTAATTTTGTGTGGTTATAAATATATTGACTTGATGAAAACTTTTTGTATGTTATCTTTTATATGTTAAAATTATGCTTTTAAGATACATAAATATAGAATACCTATATACACATCTTGTATTTGTATATCATTATATGTATCAAGATATATATAATTTTATATATGCATGTATACATATAATGTTATTTGATGAATGGATAGATGAATGGGAATTATTTTTGTTTATATAAAAATAAATTTCATTCATTCCTTTTATGGGCTGTCCTTTTATTTATTTATTTTTTTAAGTTGTTTTGAGGCAGTTGAAATCTTTCATTTTTTGGCATAGGGTTTTTGTTTCTACCCTGGAAAGCACTTTCCATCCTAAACTCCCAACACTACATCACAAAAAGTTTCTCCCCTTTGGGAGAACTCTCTAGTGGTGGTTTACAGCTTAAATATTTTCACTTCTGTACTTATTCTATGGGAATTTGTATATAGGAGTAATATAATGTGAATCATTTTTTTCCCATTCAGTGTTTCTAACCAGTAACTATGTAACTAGTTTTGACTAGTTTATACATTCTCTTTAATATACAGTTCCCATTTATATATTGCCCTCATTGTATTTGTAACCTAGTCTCCCTATGAAATTTATTCTCTTAATTGTGCCAGATGTCATGAAGCTCATTTTTCTAAGAAGTATCTTTGTTAATCTCAGGCCCTTGTCCTTTATACAAGTTGTACAAGTAGAACACACATTTTCATAGTAATAATACTCACTGGTTTTGGAAAGTTGTTCTGGAAGAAATGCCTACTGAAAATAAAGTTTTCTCTTGATAAACTTATTATCCTCCTCTACTTATTCACCTAACCTATTTTAGGAAAGTTTTTGTTGCAGTGCCTTATTGGCATATACTAATAATACACAATAATAATGTTAATTATGATAGTTTATGTGCACATATATGTTTTTATTATATTTGCCCATTTTTATACTTATTTTTTTTCTCCAACTTCTATTGTTTGCTATCTCTTCTCAACCAATCCTACCTTTATATCTGTCTAGTTTACTTGTCAGCTACATTTTACCATTTTGTCAATGTCTTTAAATTCTTCGCATGCTCCAGGCAGGTGCCAAAAAGTTAACCCGGGGGTAGGGATGCAGCTCAGCTGGTAGACTGCTTGCCTAGCGTGCCTTCATAACTTGGTTCAGTTTCCAGGGACACGCAAACTGATCCTGGTGCACAGCCCTCCAGGTCTGCACTTGAGAGCTCATAGCAAGAGAATCAGAGTTCAAGGGCCTCTTTGACCATGGAGGAACTGGGCTTAGATTACATGTGATCCTGTCTCGGTAACAAATTCCAGCGTGTAGCCCGATGTGGGGGTGCACGCGGTTAATCCCAGCACTCGGAAGGCAGAGGCAGGTGGATCACTGTGAGTTTGTGGCCAGCCTGGTCTACAAAGCGAGTTCAGGATAGCCAGGGCTACATAGGGAAACCCTGTCTCAAAAAACAAAAGAGAGAGAAAGAAAAGGAGACAGAGACAGAAAGAGACAGAGAGACGGAGAGACAGAAACAGAGAATTATAAATATATAAACTTTTTTTTATTTTGTTTCGAAGACATAGGCTTTCAACTGACTAAGATCCATAGAACTGTTTATGGAACTCAGTGACACAGACAGTTACTAGTAGGCTACAATGTTGTTTGTTTGTTTGTTTGTTTGTTTCACTCATTCATTTTCTAATACCCATGTTGAAGGAATTGAGCCATGATAGTGTTTTAATAGCCAATTTGATCAGTTCCTGAAGAGGTATGCCATGAAAGATTCAGGGGCCCATTTGTGCTTATACAGTTAGCAACAGCAATGAATGGCATCAAGATACAAAACTATGGCATCTTAACGTTCTTATCTGTTGCATGTAATAAACTTGCAGTGTTATCTTCAGCTGAAGGCTACAGTGTGAAGCTCCCAACCTTATAGTTCTCCCATGAAGTTCTTTTTTTTCACTTTTATTAATTACACTTTTTTCACTTTGTATCCCCCCATAAATCCCTCCCTCCTCCCCTCCCAATCCCACCTTTCCTCTCCCTTCTTCACGCATGCCCCTCCCCGAGTCCACTGATAGGGGAGGTCCCCCTCTCCTTCTGATCTTAGTCTATCTAAATAAATAGTATTTATTTCGTCTCATCAGGAGTGGCTGCATTGTCATCCTCTGTGGCCTGCTAAGTTCTTACTGTAAGGAGATCTTGTTGCCTCAGTCCTTTCATGACTATCAAATGACCTCTAAGGCTCACATCTTTATTTACAATTAGTCTGGTTATTAGTATTATATCTAATTATTTCACAGATAGTTATCATTACATAATAACAACTAGTTATTCCCAGTTTATATGGTCCCGACACTTCAATCTAGGCACCTGCGGCGAAGTCAAAGCTTTTTACAAAGCAAGAGTATGCTGAACAAATGACATAGAGGGACCAGGTGAGCTGAGCTCTATGAAACCACTGAAGGACTCCACAAGTGCTTTGCAAAGACAGAGCGGCAGAGAGAAGGATCAAGGCAAAGGGCATGAATGCCTAAGGAAAGCCATGTGGATCACCCAACAGAGAGGAGTACTTAGTGATAAAGAGCTTATTGCTGAGTAAGAGGCACTTGTGTGAGCAAAGCCCTCCAAAGTCCATGTCACAGAGGTTCTGCCCAGCTCGGCTTTGGCAAGCACTAAGTGAGAAAACAGCAAAAGTATTGGCCCTCAATTCATTTGCTCCAATGATGGGTGCCCAATGTGCCAGGCCTCCTGAAAGCTGATACCCGCTTGTCATAGTCATATTTTGTTTTGAGTATATTCTCTTCTTCGTGTATAAACTTTCTTGTACCTTTCTCAGGGAAAGGAGCCTTTAGAGTGAGATGCAGCATGTTCATTCACATTCCAAGGGTCCAGGGTAGATAGGACAAGATTTAATATTTTAGATGTACATGAGAACTCTTTTCTTGTTATAAATTGATGATTTTGTGCATATTACACTAATTTTGATGCTTTCAAAAATAGTATTTATTTCATTAATTTTTTTTTGCTTAGAGAAAATAAGTGAAATTAGAGGAGCAAAAATACACGTCTTTAACTATTTCGCTTCCTGAGATTGTGAAGCATATTTTAAAGTATTTGAGGTCACATCCTTACTGGTTACTGAAAACTATATTGCAGTGTATTTTGCGTTTTAAATTGTTATTATAGAATGTTTGTACTCAGATCACCTGTTTGATTCAGGAGCAAAGCTATAGTAACCATGGATGCTTTTGTGCAGTACTGGTGTTGTTTTTGACCTCTGGATATAACTATTGGCTGGGAAGAGTTCATGTGAAAACTGAAACTTTTCACTACTTTTTATATGTCCACTCACCTTTGGCACATTTCTAGACAATGGCCAAGCTGTTTTATATTCCTCTACATATTTATTTGATCACATCTTCACCCTAATGTGCTACAGAACGAACAGCTTGCTCTTCAAATTTCTTTGTTTAGCAGAGTAAAAAAAAGCTAGTACTTCCAGCTTCCCAGGGTATTTAATTTAGAAGCACTCATGGTTGCCGTTTGAGCTTCCGGCTTTCGAAAATCTGCCATTACACCATCCATCTTTCATTTTTATATGACAAGATAATACAAATATCATTCTTTTGTCCATGTTATTTATCTGAACTATTTGTTATTACACAGTTTTCTTTGTTTTATGCAGAGTATGGTAGTGCTGATGTATATTTCTCTTATAATCTTTGGCAGTATTGATTTCTACTTGGCTCAGCCTAGATAGAAAGTCTTACTTTTTTTTAGTATTAAGCTTCAAGTAAATACAGTTTTAATTGAAACCCATTTTATCTACAGCATCTTGGTAATTTTGAGATTGGGTAGGACAATTTGGTGAGCTGCTGAAGACTTTGCAGGTGAGAAAGACAGTTATTTTCTCTCCCTGAAACTTGGGTTTTCAAAAGGCATGTTTGATGCCAAAGCAAATGAAGAGAAAATGTTTATTTTTGGTTCTAAATGGGATTGGAATAATTGACCACACATTCATTGTCATGTGTCATGAAAGTCAGGAATGCTCTGAGAGCCGTGGTTGCCCAGCTGCAAGCACTGCTTACCTTTTGTAAAGGTGGACTCTGTAAGCCTAAGAGGAAGTCTTAGTGTTTGACTTTAGGGTTGAGGTTCATTTGTCTTCTACCTGAGGTTTTATATTTCAAACCAGCCACTGTCTGTCATCTATCTATGTATCTATGTATCTATATCTCTCTATCTATCTCTCTTTCTATCTATCTGTGTTTCTAGGAAGAATGAAAGTATTGTGCTTGATCAAAGACCCCAGACACAAAAGCAACCACCTGTTTGTCTGGCTGTTATTCCCTGATGCGTTTATTTCCTGAACCATTGTGCATTTTTTGTTAATAATCAAAAGAAATTGTTGGTTGTTGAAGTTCAACGTCAGGACTGGGCGTCACATGTCTTGAATAACAATTTTTTCTAATTTTCTTCATTTTTACTTTATAAAACTTCTTGTAAATTTGAGCAAATATTATTTATTATATTGTATGTTTTTTATTTTTATAACAATTTAAGTTCTACAATTGTAAAAAAAGAGTTGGGGCAGTATATAATTTATTTTGGCAAAACAAAAGGTGAAGCAAGAATGCTAAGCAATTGGCACATGTCATTAGAAAATCAATATGAAAAACGTACAGCGAAATAAGACACAATGTAAATGTTTGTATGGACTGCATTGAGGCCAGCATGCTTCTAAAACATGGGTTGCAAACTGAGCTAAAAGCCATAGATGCCAAAATAGAATTACAGTGAAACACAGTAGCTACGTACTGCATGTGACATCACAAATCTGTGGGTATTGTCTGTATAGAGTGGTGATTTTTATATCTTCCACGGTGCCGTTACTTACAGTTCAATCATGTTTGTGGCTTTTCTGAATGTTAGGAAGTAATACATTATAATGCCATATTATAATATATGTATATATTGTAAGAGAACCATAAAACAGATTTAAGTCTTTGAAAGGCTGGTACAACTTAAGACCACCTGGTTACATGACCAAATCAAGGGGTTAATTTTAGATTATTCATTCTTCTGTCTCAACAAACTGAGAAGGAACAAATAATCTTCTAAGTATTACTTGGAGATAATATTAAAGGTGTGTGTGTGTGTGTGTGTGTGTGTGTGTGTGTGTACATGCACATGTGTGCACGTTTGTGTTTTAATTCTGTTTGTACTTTTCTTATCCTATACTATGAGTAAAGGTTGGTATTCTCTACTGTTGTCATTGTTAAATCATCATGTTTTCTTCTGGTTTGTTGGAATTTTGTAAAGAAGACAGGGAGTCCTTCATAACACTGAACTCCTAAGCGGTGCCTTCACTAATTAAATTAATTCACTTACAAATACATGTTGTAAAATTTTTTTTAGGGTATCTAATCTTATTTTACCCAGTCTTCCAGTGGGAGTGACTTAAAAGGCAGCATGAAGATACCAAGTAAAAAAAATAAAATAAAATCAACAATAAATGGAACAAACATTCCCTGTAGACTCTCTCAAGCCCTCACTCTTAGGAAAAAGTAAGGATCAAGGAAGGCTACCCTAAATTCAATCAGGATATATAATGAATAAATTGTGAAAAAAAAATAAAATTGAAGAATTAAATAAAATAAAAAAAAAAGAAAACTCAAAACCAAGTAAGAGCCTCCTACTATCCTCCAACTAAGCAAAACTTGACACATCAAGTTCAGCAAGGAAAATTCTTGACACCTTCTGATCACAGTCCTTGTTTGTGTGGTAGTGCCGTCTCTCAGTGAGTGTCTCAAGTGGAAAATAAAGTAAAATCCTTTGTCTTAGCAAATGTCATTCTCATGTAGAAAATCCTAAAGGGTGCACGTAAAAGCTGGCTGAAGCTAGAAGGTTAGTTCAGCTAAGTGAGAGGTCACATATTTGTAAATCAGTTGCATTTCTATGTAGCAACAAAGAGTAATCTAAAAGAAAGTGAACACGACAGGGCAGAAGAAATGGCTCAGCAGTGAAGAGTATCGCTTTTGTAGAGGAGTGGGCTTCAGTTCCCAGCACTCAATTGACGGCTCACAACCTTTTGAAACTCCAGATTCAGCTCATCTACCGACCTCTGCAGGAGCCCGCAACAACATACACACACCCTCCCCCAGACATACATGTACGTAGTCAATCATAGAAATACGTATTTCATATTTTAGAAGAAAAGTAAAGACTACTATTTAAAATGTCGTTAAAACAAAGAAGTATTTTAATAATATTCACCAAGGAATGAAAACTGCAAAACCTTGTGAAGACCATTTTTTTTAAAAGGGACAAATGAATGAAAAGTACTTCATGGATTAGAAGAATTTATGTTGATAAAATGTCAGTGATTTAACAACAGATCTACAGAATTGATTACAATCTATGGAGTAAATTTATTTCAATGCAATATTAGTTTTCAAAATAAAAAATTCCAAGGGAGAGTTGCTTGTGAGACTGTATCTCCAACCAAGGACTATGTATAGATATAACCTACAGCCCCTGCTCGGATGTACCCCATGGTAACTCAGTATCCAAGTGAGTTTCCTAGTAAGGGGAACAGGGACTGTTTCTGACATGAACTCTATGGCTGGCTCTTTGACCTTCCCACCCCTCACCCGAGGGAGGAGCAGCCCTGCTAGGCCACAGAGGAGGACTTTGCAGCCAGGCCTGAATATACCTGATAAGCTAGGGTCAGATGAAAGGGGAGGAGGTCCTCCCCTATCAGTGGACTTGGAAAGGGGTAGGGAGAAGATGAGGGAGGGATGGTGGAAATGGGAGGGAATGAGGAAGCAGGATACAGCTGGGATACAAAGTTAATAAACTGTAGCTAATATTTAAAAATGCAAAAATAACATACAAAAGTAAAATAAAATAAAAATAAAAAATTCCCCAAATTCAAACAAAATATCAGGAAATTCTGAATAACCAAAATAGGCTCAAGATAGAAGAATATAACATGATGTTTTTATGCTTTCTGATTTTCAAGTACATAGCCACAGAGTTTCAGAATCAGAAGAACGTAAGAATGTCAGAGATGTAAAGACCAGTTGACAAAAATAGAAGTCCCCAAAATCAAACCATATTTTTTTCCTTTCCTTTTTTTCTTTAGTGTTGTTTTAGATTTTTCCCTAAACAACTATAACCCAACTGTAGGTAGTGCTGGCTCCAACAAAAACCTAATGTACTACATATACCTACATACAGCGACGGTGGTATTTCAAAGGTTCCGCTAATGGATTCCAGGCTGGAGATGGGCATTTTAGTGTCTTCTTACTTCTAAGTATCCCCAGCCCATCCCCAAATCCCAACGCTGAACGTTCTGTTATGTTCACAGCAGGTGGACTCTTCCTT
Organism: Meriones unguiculatus; assembly: GCF_030254825.1. Classification (NCBI taxonomy): domain Eukaryota; kingdom Metazoa; phylum Chordata; class Mammalia; order Rodentia; family Muridae; genus Meriones; species Meriones unguiculatus. Next base: position 43,869,237 of record NC_083368.1, read on the forward strand.
CACACTGTGCTCCTGTTCTAGGGCTATATTACCGAAGACAGTGATCCATTTGAGAAAAAAAAAATTGCACCGAACAACTCTTAGTATATAATAAAACAATATACATGCCAGGAACATAACTAGACAGGTTAACAAAGGGAGAAACTAAAGTGGTGTTTGCTAAATAGACTGAAATGGGGACCGTAACAGGGGACCTACAGCTTGTTTCATGTGAGATGCGTCAGTCTTTGAGATGTACTAAGCACCATGAACTTAGTGTTCATGCTTTACTGTTCACTTACATGATTGAGGGTGGCTCTCGCATGTTCTTAACCATAAGAAACTCCCTCTAAAATTAAAGAGTGAGGCATGGTAATTCTTTCGTTTAATTCCATATTAATTCTCCTTCCCCTCTCCTTCCCTCCTTCCCTCTTTCCCTTCTTCTCTCTCTCTCTCTCTCTCTCTCTCATATATACATACGTAGGTATACATATACACATTCACAAGTTCAAAAGATATTTTGTACTCATATAGCAAAATTAAACTATTAACATTTCTCTTTTTTTTCTGCATGTCTGACATGGGAAGGATAATATAAAATATTTAGGTTTAGCCGTGCTTATATATGAAATATAAATGACCGCGCTTAGGGGTGCATGCTCAGAAGCAGTTATCGATTAGTAGGTTTGATTTAAAAATGTTGAGATCATGGGTAAAGAACAGCGGCACTCATCCTGCGTTTCCAGGGGCCCCTCTTTAGTTGTAGAAATTGAGGGGATCTAGTTAATCAATAGTCCTTACAGGGCCCGTTCACTCCAAGTAACTCTGCTTCAAAGTGACACACATAGCACTATCAAAATAAATAAGCTTCTGAATGAACCAATATCTGCCCAATTGAAGCAAAAACAGTAATGAATGATTTTGAAGGAGTCTGATGAACTGTAGCTGTGCGAAGAAAATGCAGCAGCTTGAAAAAAACTGTTTGGGTTTGGAATTAGGGGCAGCTTTCTCTCACTGGACTTCTCTTAGATTTCTGTATTCCATGATGGAAACATATATATTTGAAATGCTTTTAGAGAGTTGGCTTTGACACATTGTTCAAAATGATATAGAAATAATTGAGACCCTGACCAGTGTTTTTCTGTATCAAAGACTCCTTCTTCCCTGTAGAAAGGCAATCTCACAGAGATGCACCGACAGTCTGAGGTAAAGGTTTCTATGGGAAACATTCTAAGGTCCTCTCAAACAGGTTAAAAGTGTGTGTGCAAGACACTGAATTATTTGTACTTGCAGTGTATTTCAGGGTTTTTAACCATAAAAATTAATTTGAACAGGCATTACTGACCTTCTGGTACAGTTAAAAGTAATCTCCTCCGTAAAGTACAAATAGGATGCTATTAATAACACTTTCTGTGAACAACAAACTAGTTATGAAATTTAACTCTAGGTTGCCATATGATTTATTTAGAGTTGCATAACAAAAAGAAACTTTGGAAATCCAATTTTAATTTTTCACTTTAAACATGAGAAAGCTAAGTCTTGGATTAATTTTTCCCCATAGCTAGCCAGATTTCAACTTTCAGCTTTGTCCTCATTTCCCTCTATTCTAAGCTGGATGCTATTAATCTCCCTTGCCCATTCAGAATGATAATTTCCCCAATATCTTTGAATTCTTACCTCTAAGTTCCTCCCTCCTTCCCTTCCTTCCTTCCTTCCTTCCTTCCTTCCTTCCTTCCTTCCTTCCTTCCTTCCTTCCTTCCTTCCCTTTTGCTTGCTTACCTGCTTGTCTCCCTCTGTCCTTCCCTCTTTACCTCCCTTTCTGCCTTTCCTTCCTTCCTTCCCTCCTTCCTTGCTCCTTCTTCCTTTTCTCCTTCTTTTTCCCTTTCTATCATTCATCTCTTGCTTTACTCTCCTCATTTTCCCTCTTATTTCTAGTCACCCTTCATCTTACAAGCCCCTTCTCTAGAAAATTGCCTATATCCTTTGATTAGGTTTAGCCCCACTAGTCTCTTTTGCTTGGTTTAAGCAGTGGACACCTCTGTTGGCGCCTGCGCGTGCCCATTGGCATCCCTGGTGCAGCCATTGGTGGCAGCAAGTGTGGACTCCTTGCCGGGCAGTGGGTTGGTGGCCACCATCTCTTCTGGGCTGATGCCCGGGCCTGGGCGCTCCATCTTGTGCTCTAACAGCATGTGGTTCTGGGGCGGGAGGCACACACAGGCCCTGCAGAAACAGCGCTGGCTCAGCAGGACCACCCAGACTGGAGCGCCCTGAGTTTTTTGTTGTTGTTGTTGTTTTGTGTTTGTTTTTTGTTTTTTTTTCTCAGAGATATATTATTACTATTATTATATTATTTACAATTTATTCACTTTGTATCCCAGTTGTAGCCCCCTCCCTCATCTCCTCCTGCTCCCACGCTCCCTCCTACTTCCTTTCCTACCCGTTTCCCCTAGTCCACTGATAGGGAGGTCCCCCTTTCCTACTGTCATACTCTAAACTATCCTGTACCATCAGGACTGTCTGGACCTTCACGTGTGTGGGCTGGCAAGGTTGCCCACCAGGGAGAAGTGATCAAGGAGCAGGCAACCGAGTTCATGTCAGAGACTGTTTCTTCTCCCCTTACTAGGCAACCCACATAAAGAATGAGGTGTCTATGGGCTACGCCTGAGCAGGAGGAATATGACCTCTTTATTCTTGGTATTAGTTTGATGCATCATTCTCTCTAGTACCCTGTAGGCCCAGATTTTTTGGCTGTGTTGGTCTCCTTCTGTGGCTTTTGTCCTCTCTGGGTCCTTCTATCTTTCCTTTCTTCCATTAGACTCCCTGCAGTCTGACCAAAGTTTGGCTGTGAGTACCTGCATCTGCTTAGATCCCCTGCTGGGTGAAGTCTTTTAGAGGACACTTGTGGTAGGCTTCAGTCCTGTTCCCTCTCTTCTACCTCCTCCAATGTTATCCTGTTTTCTCTTCTGAATGAGAATTAAGCTTCTTCCCTAAGATCCTTATTGTTGTTTAGCTTCTTTAGGTCTGTAGATTTTAGTATAGTTATACTATATTATATAGCTAAATAGAGAATTCTCAACAGAGGAATATCAGATGGCAGAGAAACACTTAAAGAAATGTTCAGTGTTCGTAGTCATCACAGAAATGCAAATCAAAAGGACTCTGAGATTCCATTTTATTCATCACCCCGCATCAGAATGGCTAAGATAAAAAATTCAACACATGCTAGAGAGGTTGTAGAGAAAGGGGAACCCCCCTTCATTGCTGATGGAAATGTAAGCTTACACAAACACTTTGGAAATCAATCTGGTGCTTTCTGAGAAAATGAGGGATATGCTACCTCAAGATCCAGCTATGCCACTCATGGGCATATATCTAAAAGATGTTCAACCATACAACAAGAACATTTGCTCAACCATGTTCGTAGCAGCTTTATTCGTACTAGCCAAAATCTGGAAACAACCTCGATCCCCTTCAGCTGAGGAAAGGATATAGAAAGTGTGGTGCATTTACACAATGGAATACTACGCAGCAATTAAAAACAAGGAAATCAAGAAATTTGCAGGCAAATGGTGGGATCCAGAAAAGATCATCCTCAGTGAGGTAACCCAGAAGCAGAGAGACACACATGGTATATACTCACTTCTAACTGGATATTAGCTATATAATATGCAATGAGTTCTTAAATAGTTAATTTTGTAACATCAGACTAGCACAACCCTCAATGATGGTGACTGTATTCATTGGGGTATGTCATGCTTTCATAGGTTTTTAGATAAATAGAAATATCTCATTAAATTTTTAAGAGATTATACTTTTAGTGAAAGAATGATATCTTTCCAAAATTTCTTTTCTTTCATCACTTGCAGGCCTTTGTTGACTTAAATTTTCTTATATATATGCTTATTGCTAAAGCTTATGTGATGTCTATGCACATAGAGCTGTGTTCTATAAAATGCCCTGTTATGGATTAAATAAACTTTGTTAGACAGACAGGAAGAATTTGAATTTTAGCTTCCAAGAAGAAAAAATTACTCATCTCTGAACATAAATACACATTTTACTTGTTCTGATTTTTTTATTGATACCAATTTTATTTATCACAAAGAATAAAAAAGAATATACCATACACTTGAACAACTTTGAATTCCATGTGGATGGGTTATTACACAGTGGTTGTTAGACCTAAAATATTCAGACATATTAGGATAGTTGTTGTTCCTTGACTTCCAAGGTTTAACTTGTCCCAAACTGTAATATGTGGTCTAGAACACTGACTTTCTCTTCTATACAATGTCTCAAGCTACCTTGGACATAAGCTCTTACATATAATTTTCATTCAACATAGCACTGTATTCAGCATTGTCTAGTTTGGGTCAGACATTTGATCATGGGCTAGACACATGGTAAGTATAGACAATCATAAAAAAGTCTAAACAGACCCTTTATTCCTTGTTCTTTGTCTGTCTCTTTATTACATGGAGAAATTAAACTTTAAAACTCATTTCAGGCAGTCCTGATGAGATATAATAGGCTAGGGTCAAATGATAGAGGTGGACACTCCCTTTCAGTGGATTAGGGGAAGGTGGGATCAGAGGAGAGGGGGAGGGGTCTACAGTCAGGATTTTAAGTGAATTATTTGTGAAAAATAAAATAGATTCATAGATGGATAGATAGATAGATTTTAAAAAGCTAAAACAACAACAACATCAAACATCATTTCAGTATGAGGCTTTCCTTTCTTCCACCAGAAAGTGATTTCCATTTGTATATTCTTATGGAACTTACTGGGGTTTTCTCTGTTTTATTCTGTTTAATCGCTAAATAACTTTGTGAATGAATGGAATATAGTGTTTGATTCAGATGCATAAACTATGTACAACAATCAAGTGGAAGTTGTTAATCTTTGTTGTAAGATTTTGATTAACAAATCCTAGGTGCACATATTTATGTTTATATATTTACATGGTAGAGAAGAATGGGCATAGTTCACAGTCACTTATTGCATAGTTCATGAATCACCAGAAGAAAGGAGCTGAGAGTCTGTAGGCACAAAGTCATGCCGAGGGACTTCTTATTTTTGATGATTAATTCTCTATATACATACTTAGCTCTTTGGGAAAAAGAAAGATCTGCAACTGATTGCTTTGTAGTTTATGTATCTGATATAGAAACTTCTAAATAATATTTGCTGAATAAGTGAGTAGAAGGAGGAGGGCAGGAGGGTGTGACTGGGAGGGCAGGAGGGATGGGACTACACCTAGAATGTAAAGTGAATTAAAAATAATAAAAATTTAAAAATACCGTCCTGTTACCATAGCTAGAAAAACATTTAGTTTCCAAAGTTAAGAACAAAAGTAACAAAGAAACGAAAAGAAGCAAAGTATCTCTGAGGGTCTTTTTTAAAAAGCATCCCTTCTGTTTGCATTCTAAGGTCCGGATTTGTTGAAACGTGTTATTTGTGACATTCATGTGGGCATCTGTATGGTGTGTATAAGCATATGTATTCATATATGAGAATGCGTTTGTGTGTTGCCTGATGTGAAAAAATATTTTGTGTTTTTTTTTGTTTGTTTGTTTGTTTTTTTTTGCCAAATATAGGCAAGTTAAAGGTAACTTTTCTGTTGTGAGGAAAGTAATCCAGGGTGAGGGCAGCTGCAGCATCTCCTTTCCTGCACGCTCCACCCATCCCGGTGAAAGTTTCACATGAGCTTGCTGGTGTTAACGCCATTTATGATCCTCTTCACTGCTGAAAGTACCTTCCTTTCTTCTGCAGAGGGAAAGGAAAGGAGAAAGGGACACTGGGGAGAGTCCCATACATCAACTCATTTCCTTTCATTGGAAGACCCCTGATTATTTTTTATTTCTGTCTTTTAACTATTTAAGATAACTTCCCCAGTCCTCATCCATGTGCATTTTCCTTAAACTCTACTTAATTTCTTTCATGCTCATTTCATAGTGAGCTGGAGTATTTGTATTTTATATCAGGAGAATAATGAATTCACAAAATGCCTCTGTAAACTATTAAATGTCTTTTCATTGATTTCAAAACATAAAACCGTATATTGTTTGACTCTAACCCTCTTTACTTCATGGCTATTGTGTACATCATGTTGCCATGGGGATTGTTTTAATCACATATTATTGTAGTTAAATTAGAGAAGAAACCTGTCTAAGTGATTCTAACATCTATATATGAAAATATTTCTTATAACATTGTTCTTTTCCAGAATTTAAACTGCTTTTTCTTAGCATTAATGGCAGATAGGCTGCACTGTAAATTTTCTTCACTTATTTTAAAGTTGGTATGTTGTTTAAATTGCGTTTGATAACTGTTGATGGCTCAGCAATGTTTTGCTAAGTGTGCTACATGACTATATGTGTCACTTTGGTAACTAATCTGGTATTTGTTTTCTATCTTTTTCTAATATTTAGAATGTTTAAGTCCAATATAATGATGCTTTAATTACTAAAAATATAGGCATTGTGTATAGACATTTATGGAACACATTTTTCTCAATTTGTCCTATTGAGTCCATTTACAAATCAGAGCAATTTATAGAATTTGAGGTGACCCACCCACAAGTAAGTGCTCTGGTATTTATACTCAGCATTCTGAGCAGTTGGGTTTTTCCGCATTAAGTATTACCCACCACAAACAGAAGCTTCTCTGACCAAAGTTGAGGATAGCACAAATCCGTGAGTATAAACATAAATCTTTAGAATAGAATTTGACCTTGCATCTATTTAGCAAAAGAAATGTAGATTGGCTTTTGATTGCTCGCATTTACAGTTCCAAGCCCGATGTCTCCCCTGTGGAGCAGGCTTCTTATCCATTCAGGAATCAGATGGTTACACTATCGCCATCATGCCACTGTGGCAGCAGTGAGCATGTCTTGAGAAGTAAGTTGGCATCAGCCTACCACCATCTGAGCATGGGAAGAATTTAAGAGCTGTTAGATGGAATGTTGACTTCTGGACAATAATATGGGTGTTGCATCAATAAACTTATAGTAGCTGTGGTAATGTGAACAAGTGCAAATCAGTAAAAATCCCATCACAGATGTGCGTGGGTTCCCCAAGTCCCCACTCGTGTTGGAGGAGCTACCAGTAATCAAAGGCGGCTGCCAGAGGGAGACACATTCTTCCTTGGGAACATGTAATTAGTATGTTGCTCATGTCAGGGGGGTGGCCACATATTAATATATGTATATATATATGCATATATATATACATACACACATATATACATATGTCTATATACATAGGCAGTACTAAGAGAGTTTATTGATAATAATTTAAAAATTAAGAACATTAAGGTTGCTAGGTGTGGTGGCTCACACTTGTAATCCCAGGACTCATAGAGGCAAAGGCAGGTGGATCTCTGGGAGTTTTGAGGCCAGCCTGGTCTACAAAGCGAATCCAGAACAGCCAAGTCTACACAGAGAAATCCTGTCTTGAAAAAAAAATAATAAAAGAAAGAAAGAAAGAAAGAAAGAAAGAAAGAAAGAAAGAAAGAAAGAGAAAGGAAGGAAGGAAGGAAGGAAAGAAAGAAAAATGAAAAGAAAGAGAAGAAAGAAAGAAGGAAGGAAAGAAAGAAAGATAGAAAGAAAGAAGGAAAGAAAGCAACCAGGAAGGTCAATGGAGCTAGGTGGAGGGCATTAAGGGAAGTTCTAGAGAGTAGTGGTGGTGTGGTATCTTCAAGTCTATAAATGTACAACACTTAAAAAATATATTGCTTTTCAGCAGACTAGGGAATGAGGATGGAGGAGAAGAGGGAGGGTGGATGGGACTGGGAGGAGATGAGGGAGGGGGCTGCATCAGGGACACAAAATTAATAAAATGCTTTGGGTAAGGTGATCAATCCTCATTCAGAAACGAAAACAAGAGAGACATTGGAAGAGGGAGAAAACAGGAAACAGAACAGGAGCCTACCACAGAGAGCCTCTGAAAGACTCTACCCAGCAGAGTATCAAAGCAGATGCTGAGACTCATAACCAAACTTTGGGCAGAGTACAGGGAATCTTATGAAAGAAGGGGGAGATAGAAAGACCTGGAGGGGATAGGAGCTCCACAAGGAGAGCAATAGAACCAAGAATTCTGGGCCCAGGGGTCTTTTATGAGACGAATTCTCCAAACAAGGACCATGTATGGATATAACCTAGAACCCCTGCTCAGATGTAGCCCATGGCAGCTCAGTGTCCAAGTGAGTTTCCTAGTAAGGGAAACAGAGACTGTCTCTGACATGAACTCAGTGGCTGGCTCTTTGATCACCTCTCCCTGAGGGGGGAGCATCCTTACAAGACCACAGAGGAAAACAATACAGTCAGTCCTGCAGTCAGTCCTGATGAGACCTGATAGGCTAGGGTTAAAGGGAAGGGGAGGAAGATCTCCCCTATTAGTGTACTTGGGGAGGAGCATGGGAGGAGATGAGGGAAGGAGGATGGGATTGGGAGGGACTGAAGGAGGGGAGGGGGCTACAGCTGGGATACAACATGAATAAGCTATAATTAATAAAAAAAAGGAAAATAATTAAATAATTAAAAAAGAAGGGGAGGAGGACCTCCCATATCAGTGGACTAGGGGAAGAAAAGGGGAGAAGAGGGATGGAGGAAAGGATTGGGAGGAGACAAGGGAGGGGGCCACAGCCGGGATACAAAGTGAATAAATTATAAATAGTAAATAAAACCTTCGGCAGAGTACAGGGAATCATATGAAAGAAGGGGAGTTAGTATGATGGGGAAAGGATAAGAGCTCCAAAAGGACCAAATATATCTGGGCACAGGGTCTTTTCTGAGACTGACATTCAACCAAGGACCATGTATGGATATAACCTAGAACCTCTGCTCAGATGTAGCCTGTGGTAAATCAGTAACCAATTGGTTTCCCATAGTGAGGGGAACAAGGACTATTTCTAACAGGAACTCAATGACTGGCTCTTTGACCTCCCCACCCTGCAAGGGAGTAGCAGTACTGTTAGGCCACAGAGGAGGGCTTTGCAGCCAGTCCTGAAGATACCTGATAAAACAGGATCAGATGAATGGGAAGGAGGTCCCCCCCACCAGTGGACTTGGAAAGGGGCATGGTGGAGATGAGGGAGGGAAGGGGAATGAGGGAGCGGGATACGGCTGGGATACAGAGTTAATAAAATGTAACTGATAAGAAAAAAATAAAATTAAAAAAGTGGAAAAAAAAATATATATATAATTAAACTTAAAAAAAAAGTGTGTAGTTAGTTCTTGAATCAAATGAACTCTATCCACCTGACTCCTGTTACTTGACTAGAGTCAGCATCAGTTTCTAAGACTGAAGCCCAGGAGTCACAGAGGTGGGACTCTTACAGTGTCAGTTGGATGTCCAATGGATACTTTAAACAGCTACTTTTAAAGACTAACAAAGTTAGCAGAAAGTAGCATAAGAACGCATTGGGAAAGGAATCACAAACAGGTTAGAGAGCGGGAGAAGAAAGGGAGATCTGAGAGGAAGGGGAGAGCAATCTTTCCTTTTTCATACTTCTTAGGTAATTTCTCCACTCTTACTTAAGGATTCTGGTAAATAATGTGCTTAAGCCAGCTCAAGTTGGTTTGCTCTTCTAAATGTTTGAGGTAATTGTGGATTCTCTGGGGCTACCTAGCACCTATGTAAACCTGGGGCTTTGGGCTCAGAAAGCATCCTAGGTCACTCCAGCTAAAGCTGCATTTATATTTATCAAGCAGTCTGCTAAGTAGGCATCTGCTAATTATTTTCCCATATCATGCCACATTACAGTGATTCTCTAAGTTACTTGGTGTAAGGCAGAGGGCCGCACACATGCTGTCAGGATCTGACATTGCCACTGGGGCTTGGGGATAAGGCTTGGCTTGACTCACCGAAGCAATCAGCCTTAGACAGCACAGCACATTGAAGGCAAGTGTGATCCAGAAAAACAAAAGAGATGGAGGTAGCCTGCAAGGGGAAAATAAACAAGGTAATGCCTCAGTTCAGGAAGCAGACAAGAAGCAGATCAAAGCAAGTGAGGGTTTGAAATGGGGCCCAATATCATTACCTTAGACTATCACATACTTTGTTTTTGTGCTCTGCAAGAGTAAGCAGTGTTTTTAATTGAAGGAGGAGGTTGCTGTTGCGAATAGCTATCTTTTTGGCTTTGCACTCTTGGAAGCCTGTTTCCATGGCTGTCAGGAAAGGTCTAAGGCCTCTATTTGCATCCTGCTACTTACATAGGTTTCCTATTTTCCCCCTAAGCATTTGTATATCTATTATTCTCTTGTGATTTAGAAGTATATATTGTACTGTGTAAAAAAGTATTTTCACCTCCTTTTACAAGCTGAGTTGCTAAGGATAAAGAAAAATAATAATAATTCTGTGTTCTAGTATGTTCTGTGATTTTTTTCTAGGAAATTTCTCAGTGTGTGAGAGGAAAGACTGAGAAAAAGATTAAGGTCTTTTGATGTTTGGAGGACTGTAAGAAGGTCGGGTCAGCGAGAGGTCAGTGAACCAAAGGAAGTCGGCGAGCCAGACTAAGTGTGACCTTCCAGGCCAGGGCAAAGAGCCTGTTGTTGTTTTGCTTCACAGGCGATGGGAGAGAGGGATAATTGAAAAGTTTTCTGTATTGCATGTTTCCTATTCTCAGCAGTTTAACTCCGTGTTTTTGTGCTCACTGAGTTTTAATATGCCAGACTTGTCATGTCAATTAATTAATCTTTTTGTAGTAAAGAGACCTGTATTCTAGACTTGGCAAACATTCTACCACTGAAATGAATTCCATTACCTTAGAGACTCTTTTATTTTAGGTGTACTGAAAAATTGTGAGAAGAGTAGAAAAACTCTCTGTTCCTGCCAATGTATTTTCCAACATCGTGGAGATGATACAATATCTGTGTAAATGAAGCCATATTGACACACTGTTGTTAACTGTAGTCTATATTTCATTAATATTTCTCTGACTTTTGATTCATCCCTTTTGGGAGTTATTGCTCCCAAGATACCACATTAAAGGTGGTTGTTTCATCTTTGGGGAACCTTTAGGTTGGACAACTGTGGTTTAAAGTTATACAGCTGTTGCTCTTTTGTAAGCATTTCATTTTCTGAAATATGTTGAAACAAAAACTGTACCTAAACAATTATTTTTGCAAAAGTTAGAAGAATAAGAATACAAAATTGTAGAATCTTCCAGATATTCACACAGATTATAAAAGATAATTTTTCTGGTATTTAAAAAAAGAACATAAAAATGGTGCAAAGACTTATTGGATATAGTTCCACAGGTCCAGTGATTTGACAGATGTAATGCAGTGGACTGTAGAAGCTAAAGATGATTTTAGTTACAGAAGTTGATTGGGATAATAATTGTATGGTGATATTCATCACCAACCTAACTGGAGGGACCATAACTCTAACATTAAACTGAAGAACTGAGAAAGTTATAGTTAAGAATATATGTGTGTGTATTATACATATATGTATATGAATTATACAATATGCGTGTAATATCAATTAATGAAAAAGAAGCCAGGAAATTGAAAAAAGATCGAGGAAGGGTATATGTGAAGAGATGAAGGGAGGAAAGAGAAGATGGAAATAATGTAGTCATCTCAAAAATAAAAAAATAGAATACAAAAGATTATATGAGCAGTGTAAATTTGACATGATAGGTTTAATAAAAGAAATGTACCACAATTTCTGTGTCCATTCGTCAGTTGAGGAATATCTGATCTGTTTCCTGTTTCTGGCTATTACAAACAAAGTTGCTATGAACATAGTTGAGCAAATGTCCTTGTTATGTACTTGAGCATCTTTCAGATATATGCCCAGGAGTGGTATAGCTGGATCTTGATGTAGCACTAGTCCTAATTTTCTGAGAAAGCGCCAGATTGATTTCCAAAGTGGTTGTACAAGTTACATTCCTACCCGCAATGTAGGAGGGTCCCCCTTCTCAACATCCTCTACAGCATGTGTTGTCACTTGAGATTTTGATCTTAGTTATTCTGGTAGGTGTAAGGTGGAATCTCAGGGTCATTTTGATTTGCATTTCCCTGATGAGTAAGGACATTAAACAAGTGTTTCTCTGCCATTCAATATTCCTTTGTTGAGAATTCTCTCTTTAGCTCCATTTTTTAATTGGATTACTTGGTTTGTTGGTATTTAACTTCTTTAGTTCTTTATGTATTCTGGATATTAGCCCTCTGTTTGGTCGGTAGGTAAAGGAAATGGGAAAGCTATCACAGAAATGAAACTGTCTTCAAGACCATTTAATCAATTTATTTAACAAGTATTTTACACAGCTTACCCTTGTGATAGGAATAAAGTAATAAAGAAACCTTAAACTTTGTTGCCATTGAATTTAAAAATTTGTATTTATTTTTTTATTTGCATGCTTCTCTATGAGACATGTCTAGATATGTTGAAAAGAATGGAAACAGACAATAAGGGAAACAATATGTATTAACATATCAGCCAGACACTTACGGGTTATATTCACGATTTATTCCTCAGAGAAATGTTAAGGACCTTTGGAGTTTATAGGTTGCTGGGTCAATCTGATGGGTAAGTACACTAATTCTGAAAGAACTCCTAGATCATCTACTTTATTTATTTTGGAAACAGTTCCTGGAAAATTACCATTTATAAAGATTCTTTTCAACCAAGCGGTCCACACTCTTCCTAAAGCTGCGACCCTTTAACACAGTTCCTCATGTTGAAGCTACCCCAACCATAAAATTATTTTCATTGTTACTTCATAATTGTAATTTTGCTGCTGATATACATTGTAATGTAAATACCTGATATGCAACCCCAGAAGGAGTCTCCATCCATAGGTTAAGAACCACTCTCTAGGAGCTGGAGAGATGGCTCAAGTGGTTAAGAGTACTGTCTTCTTCCAAAGTACCCGGGAAGAAGGGTCCCAGCACCTACATAGCAGCTCACAACTGTCTGTAACCTCAATTCCAAGGGATCTGACACTTTCACACTAATGCACATAAAATAAAATTAAAAAAAAAAGAACCACTCTCTAAGCAATGGGGATTTAGATAATATACCTGATGAGAGTGAGGCTTCACATCCTGATCTTGATTGTGAAGGAGTATTTTTAACAAGGTGCGACTATGTAAAACCTTGTTGAATAGCCTGGCTTTACAACAAAGGTTTCACAGAAGAAAGATGCGGTGGCTTCTCCTATCTCCTTCAGCTAAGATAAGCCAAGCATTATATTATACATAAGCTACCATACCATATCAGACAGCACTGACTTTTCCAAACCTGACTTCAATTTTCCACACTTGGATTTCTTCAAGGGAGCCTATGGTAAAAAGACATATTTAGAATCTTTGTATTTTGTGTAAAGTTGATTTCTAGATATCTTTCTAAAATTTCTTTACCTAAATATCATCAGTTTATTTTATTCTTAGTATTTTATAAAAGCTTAACTGAAGCAAGATTTTAGACAAATTTTCATTTGTCTTTTAATATACTTACTTACATGTAAATAAATATGTGTGTGTGTACACACACACACACACACACACACATATATATGAGAGAGAGAGAGAGAATGCAATGTGGGTTAATATGTTCCAGAGATTTGAAAAATCATACCCTAGAACTGTTTGAACCTTCTCCACTGCCTACACACCCAACACATCTTAGGATCACATTCTCCTCTCCTTCAACTTATTAAAAGTGGTTTTCATCACTATTTATGCCTACAGAAACATGGGGGCGCTGATAGCTATTTTTTTTGTTTTGTTTTTCTTGTCTGGTATCAGGAGTCCTATTTAGTCTACTCCTTGAGGAGTTCTGCTTCTCTGTTTTCTTCTCCATTTTTTTTCCTACTCTGCTCATTACCAGAAATGTTGTAACTTATAAGGGGTTGGGTAGTGTACTAGTTTGCTTTCTGTTTCTTTGATAAAATTCTCTGATCAAAAGCAGCTTAGGGAGGAAATGGATTATTTCGTTTCACATATTATATTCCATCCATCATCGAAAGAAGTCAGGACAGCCACTTAAAGGTGACACCGAGAAAGGAAACTGCTTGCTTTCTGGTTGGCTCAAGCTTGTGCTTGGCTGGCTTCCTTATGTAGCTTAAGTCCACTTTCATAGGGAATTGTGCCACTCACAGCGAGCTGGGCTCTTCAACATCAATTAATAATTAAAGTTATTGGCAACAGAATTCCCACAGGCGAATTCGATATAGATAACTCCCCAATCAAGGATCTCCTCTCAGTTGATTCTAGACTGTGTCAAGTTGACAATGAAAGCTAACTTGGACTAATAGTTTAGACTTCTTAAAGATTAGTAATGTAAAAAACGTAATATAAACCTCCTTCTGCCAGCACTGTTTTAAGCATAGTATTTAAGCTTTTATTCATAAAATAGCTAGAGAAAGTCAATATCATTACTGATTGTTCTTATTTCACTTACAATGACTAATTTAAATTAGAGACTTCCATTTTTTAATCCTTTCACTTTTTGAGATTACAATTTTCTCTTTTTCTTTTCTTTTTCTTTCCTTTTCTCCCTTCAAACATCCTCATATATTCTTCACTGATATAGTTCAAATTTTTGGTCTCTTTCGTTTCATTAGTTGTTCCATGCTGTTGTGTGACTAAACTCTTCCCAGGGAGATACAACTCACTGGTCTACTCTCCTAGATAGGATCCCACACTGACCAAAGTACGGATCCCAACAAAGTCCAACTTGATGGAAAAAAAAAAAAAGAAACAAGTTCTATTGAGGTTACTAACAGGGATATGGATGAGAGGTTTCTTAAAGGAGCAGATATGTGTTAGAAGCAGGACTCAAACCTGATTCATCATCCAGAAATATTTATTATCTTGTGTGCCACGTATCCTTCTTAGTGTGAAAGATTGAGCAGTTAAAAAAAAAACTGTGTGCAACTTATATCACACACACACACACACATACACACACGCATATACACACACACAGATAGCCCTGGGTTCTGTGATTAACTGTAAGGTGGAGTTAGGGGGAAGTAGTTGCTTGGCTTAGTGAGGTGTGGCATCTGCCATTCTCTACCTCGTAGAAAAACCAGTTCATATTGTCAAGGCAGGAACATGAAGCAGGCAAAACAGATACATTGAAATCTGAGAGAAAATGTATCTTGTGAAAGTGAAATAGTTTAGACACCATTAAAGGGAAAAATATTTTTCCTGCTTAACATATGAAACAAGAGGGCAGCCCGTATGAGTTGGGAAGATGAAAGAAGTAGAGTTGGCAGTCAAAAGTGTCAAACATTGCAGTTGTTTTTGCTAATTATGAACACTTTGGTTTTAACCTTTATGAAATTAAAATTTTTATCCTTTGACAAGTGAGTTTTGAAACATAACATTACTTCTATTTGAATGTAAGCATACTGGTCAAGTTTTAGAGAGGATGAAGGCAGAGGGATGAAGTCTATCTAAAAAGCTGCTATGACGATGTACATAAGTGATGATGGTGGTTTGGATTAAGAGAATTTGTGTATGGACTTGGAGTGGCAATTATAACTGCTGAATTTTGTATATATTTTCAAGTTAGAAAAAGTAGGTATTACCTTCAGATTGTATTTCCCAATTGCTGTATTATAGTGTGTTCGGTGGATATTCATGATCACATAGTGTCCATATACAAAGCAAGAGCACATGGTCTAGGATTCACTAGTTATGTTGAATGATCGGTAACAAAAACAATATAGTAAGAATTTGCCCACTGAAGACTATTGTCAGATACCCTGAAAAAAACAAAAACAAAAACAAAACTTAGGGGCAATTCCAGGTTTTAGTACACATTATGGGAAGGAACTTGAAGCCCCTCGTTATTTTACATGCCTAGCCTAGAGCAGATAGCAGTGAATTAATGCCCAAGTGCTAGCACTCAGCTAGCTCTCTCTACTCTTATATTAGAGTTCAGGATCCTCTGCATCGGGAATGCTGGCACCTACACTGAGTCAACGATCATCCCATCTCAAGTAATATAGTGAAGCTCGTACTGCACAGACATGGCTGAAGGCTGTTCTCTTCTGGACCTTCTCTGGTGATGCTACTTTGTGTTGAGAATTAAAATAACCATCAGTTGAAGTGTGATGATTATTTCATTTTTCAGCTTGATGAGATTTATAATCATTTGACAGATGAGTCACTAAGCATACTTATGAGTGATTTATTTAGATTTGTTTATTTGTGAGTGGCAACATTCACTGGGCTTGGATACTGGGCTGCATAAAAGGAGAAAACAAGGCAAGCCACAATCATTCATTGTTCTGTTTCTTCACTGTGGTTAGAGTATGGCCAGCTGTATTTTCCACAATGACAAACTATAATATCAAACTGTGAGCCAAAATAAATCTTCTTTACTAATTTTCTTTTGTCAGGTTCTTCTCTTAGAGCCACAGGGAAAGAAACTAAGACACACAGAGAAAACAGTTACATGGGCTAGGGTTAGGGTTTTAGATTGGCTTCAACATGTCAGAATGAGTTGAGGGGGGAAATAAATTGAAAAGAAAGAGTAAAATGAAGACATTGACAAATGCACATTCTGAAATTGAAACAACAAACAAAAAATCACTGGTAGTAATCTTATTTATTATAGTTAAATATTTCATTTCCATAACCCTTTAAAATATTACCAGTCATATAATAGTGATTATAACAATATTTATTAACCTTATACTTTGATTTTGACATTGCCTTCTTTCAGGTAAAAAAGAAGAAACCTTTTTTATCTTAAAAATATCAGAAACATTAGGTAGGAAACCAGCCGAAGAACATCTTGAGAGTTTCGATTATATGAATGTAATGATTTACAGTGTTCAGACTGTGATAAAGCTTAAGGTACCTTACCAGACTTAGAAAACCTGGGTAAGCTATTAATATTTTAGTATCTCCATTTCCTATGGGGATGTGTCTTTGAGTTGTAGAGGAGAATATTACAGTCTTATTTAGTATAAAATTTATATATTGTAGGAGAGTATGTTAGAGGTCCCAGTTGGGTTTTCCATGAATTTATTATCTTACAAAGTCAAATACAGATGCATCTTTCATAAAAGGAATAAGCTTATTCTAAAGTAATATCTGAGACTTTTCGATCAACTTATTACATTTTGATGACCATTTCAACAGTTGAACAGTAATAGAATAACTGGAGGAATACAAATGAGATGCAAACTTGAAGAGCAGCACAAGTTCAAACAGCAGCACTTGGTAAACAGCTGCTGGAGGATAATTATCGAAAGGTGCTTTAAAGTTGCTCATGGTGAAACAAATCATTTAGTAAATTCTTCTTTGAGAAAACTTCGGTCAGTGACTTTATGTTATAAGGTAGATTGGCTACTGAGATAAAAACTTCCAAAAGGATTGTTCACAATTCACCCTCCCTAGTAAGTGATTCTTTGATGTGAATGAGCACATAGCCAGAAATATAGAAGGCGCTGGAGTCTCAGTTCACTTCTTCCTGTCTGTTGTTTAGAGACCAGAGGACAAACAGCCCTTGTGTTCTGTGGTTCCTCACACATCAAGGAGCTGACAGCTGGAGAAACACATTAAGTGTGTGTGTGTGTGTTGTGGGAGGAACAAGGATGGGGAGGAATTGGGGAGTGGGCTTTGGGCAGGAATGCCAGGAAAACTGACAGTGAGGAAAAGGACAAAGATGGAGACATAAAACCTACAGAATCCTAGGATAGGTAACATTGGGTTTTGCCAGTAGCAAAGAGTTCACTTGCTGTTACTCCTCATGAAAAGGCAACTCGTAATAAGTATTTTGGAAACATCATATACTTGCTTATTTTTATAGAGTGAACTTCTAGGTCTTTCCATCAAAAAATTGTGGCTCTGTTCCCATGAATCAGGGATGGTTTTGTGGGAAACAGACTGTGTAAAAGGTAGGATTAGCCGAGAAAAAAAAAATACTAGAATACACAAGTTGAAAACATAAACAAGTTCCAAAGCGTTTTGCTTACATTATTAGAGGAAAATATTCTTAAGGAAGTCAACTGTTAATTTTTTTAATTTATTTATTTTTTAGAAGTCAACTTTTAAAAATATCTAAGAAATAACATTATAAATTTTATATTGATGAGTCTGTTATAGACAAAATAGTGTGTTTTATGGACCACCGTGCTTATTGAATTATTGTCTCAAACTTAGTGTTTTTAAAAGAAAAATCAATTTGGACAACTAAGAATCTTACAATTTTCAGTTGTCAAACATTCTAGTAAACATGCAAATTCACAAACATTCCCTATTTACATTACATTTTTCTCTTTAAAATAAGATCATGGCTATCCTTTAAAGAAATATACAGAATCATATCAGTGAATATTTAGTAGTTTGAACTAGGCAGGTAACTCTGTATATTGATGTTTTAAATATATCTTGATGTAATTAACCAAACACATGAAATAGAAATCAAAGAGTGCATGGAGGAGAAGCTGTAAATTTGACAATAAAACAATGGGAGATGGTTTGTACTTGTGTAAGAAAGAAGGTGAATTCTGTATCAGATAACTGTTATTTCTTAAGTGTTAGTAAATGGTGTATATTCTGTGCGAATCTGCTGGCAATGAAATTTCCCTTTGTTTCATCTCCAATTATTATTCTATTCTATTAGGTAAATTCTTATGCACTTCCAATAAAAAGGACTATTAATGAATTAATGTTTATAAGTCTTTTTGAGCTCATCAGATAGAAGCTGTTATGTAAGCATGAAAGAGTGGCATTGTGTTCGTTTCTATGGCAACAGTAGCTTCCTCACCTGAAAGAGGCCCACTTATAAAGTAAATTGGGCTAGTTAGAGTTGCTATGAAAACTTTATTTCATTGTAATTTTGTACATAAAGTAAGATAATAACTTAGTGTTATATAGGTAACTTGAATTTACTCATTTGTTCTTGTCCATATGTATGCATAGTATTTATATAACTTGAGTGAAAAACCATATCTCTATCAGCTACTTGCGAATTTTCTTGTTCAAAAACAATGGAAATCAGTTCCATCATTTCTCTTTTGGATTCTTTGAGCTTAAATCTTGCTTCTGTTCTAGTGCACTATGAAACATGTTATATGTTTAATAGTCATTTTTCACCTTTAAAGTTGAAATAGATCACATATCAGTATACCATTGTAAACATTGCCTGTGACTAGAAGTGCAGGGTTAGCGTAATGTGTGAAGCATGGGAAATACTCAAGAATGCTAGCGCCTGCAAAATCTGTTAATTTCCACATTTAGAATAAGAATCTTCACTGATATCAATCAATGTTGTGATAGAGATTTTAGTATCTGTACTGTCCAATAGAGTAGGTATGGCTGTTGAACACTTGAAATATAGGTAAATGATTAACTGAATGTTTAAATTTTTATTTTTAAATTTTGTACCGTGAATAACTAGTATAAACTTCTTTTCATACTCTGAGAGAGGCAGATGCCTAGAGGTGGGATGCTGAGTTGACTCAAAGGTGCTCCTAGAGCTGAAGGCTTTTTTACTTTATTTATTTATTTATTTTTATGTTTTTGGTTTTTTTTAAATTTTTTGCTTATGTTCTTTCTCTGGCTGGCTGGAGGTCCAGGAGCCCTTACTCTTTATGACATAATATTGACTATAATGATACCCCTTTAGCTAAACCATTTTGATGAACATAATAGTTTTGATAAAGTGATTGATGAGGAAAATAGGAACTGCAGTGTCAAAGGCAGAAAAGTAAGTGTCAGTGTTAAAGCCACAGAAGATAATGTTTTGTTTTATAGATAGGTAGATAGATAGACAGACAGACAAGATAGATAGATAGATAGATAGATAGATAGATAGATAGATAGATAGATAGATAGATAGATAGATATCCTAAGATTAACTTCCTTGGGAATCTCAGATGTCTGTATTGCCAATTTCTTAAGGTCATTATGTATGTCAGCTTCCACCAGATAAAAGGTCACATTCATAACTGACAAATTATGGATGGGCAAAAGAGAAGCTGTGTGAATACACCACTCATTCTGCTCAGTCACGACCTTTCCCAAAGCTTAAGTCACATTAGCATATGGAAGGAGGATAGTCTAGTCGTCCTCTAGCTATCATTTTCTAAACGGACCAACTATAGACTTCTCAGTGGCATTAATGTCATGTGATGTGTTCATGAGCTTCTTTGAAGAGCCAAAGTTGTCTTGTAGGAGACGAAGCAAAAGGTGTCCCAGAGGCTTTGCTATAAACCATGAGAAAAGTGTCACGTTTCATATGGTTGGGACCCATCACAACTGACATGATGTCATCAGGAGTAAAGCTTATGACTCCTTATATCCCACCCTTTAAGAGAGCCCCACCCAGATTCTCAACATTATAAAAACATCAGTGGGTTCCATAACACAGTCAGCAACAGCATCACTCGTTTGATGTAGGTGAGAAACTCATTTCTCACACATTAAGATGATTGTCATTGATGACTATCTTTTATCAGGCTTATCTGTAACACTGAGCTTTTCATGGAAAGACTCGTTCTAGAATGTTAACACTGTTGTACAGGTTAATGAAGAAGTTATCAATGGTGACAGTACCCACTTTTCTTGAGTTAAAAGCAGGCCTGGGCTACTGTGTTCTGATGTGGTAAAAGCAGTTCATTCCAACCTTCCTCATCATTTTGCAGCCACTCAGTTGGTACTGTACAGAGAACAGGAATTCCAGTTCTCTCAGGGGCAGCTGGAGCACTTTCTGGTGAGGCCTGAGTGTGGTAGGCCTAGGCTGGATGGTGGAAAACATTTTTCACAGAGAGTTACAGTTTTGTTCTTTTAAATGAGATTGCTGGTGGCAATGGAAGCTCAGGCATTCCACAGCCTATGGTGATACCAAAGTGTTACAGCTCTTAGTTAATGCTGCTAAGCATGGCAGAGGTGCAGGCAGTAGCCCATACCTGGTTGTCTTGTAGCAGAGACACAGGCCTGGTAAGGCCCAGTCCCAGCAGGCTAGAGGGTGGGCCCTGTGAGGAATAAATGACAAATCTCAGATAGTTTTGAAGTGAGAAACTGTGAACCTTTATTTATGTGAAATCAAGAGCAATATAAAGAGCAGAGGGAGGGTTTTTTAGGGTGAATGTGTTTGATTCCCTGGGTCCAGGGGTCAGGGATACTTAAATGGTCTATCACAAGAAGGAAAATACAGTACTTAATCATCCTGTGGGGTGGGGCATCTGCAAGTATAGTTGAAGGTCACTGCTGGACTAAGATCCTTAGCAGGGTGGGGTGTCTTCTAGGAATTCCTAGATGCTTGCTAGAGCAGTTTTCTCATCAGGGAAAGTCTGGCCTGTAACCTGCCCTGATGGCTCTGCAATGCTCCTTAGGAGACCTGAAGTCACCCAGATCAGGGGAGACTTCTCAGAACCCCACTGAGAAAAGGGAGGCTATCATCATGGACAGAGTGCAAATGACTGGCTATCCGGAGATGACGGACTTCCACCTTTCCCAGCGGAGCTCCACACGGTCACTTTCCCTACCATTGAAAACCTGGCATCATTTCTTGGTCCTTCCTTGAACTTCATTTTTCCTTTTTCATCCTTTCAGTATATTATCGTGTGTAGGCTCCTGCTAGGTTGTGAATTCTACGGATCCTGTAGGAAGCTGTTCCTTGTTTCTAGTCTGGCTTTCTGTGGTCCTTCACATCCTTCTCTCCTACGGTACCTCAATCAGGTATTTATTTATTTGTTTATTTATTTATTCTTCTGTGTTTTAAAAATACACATCTTGACCTTCAGTAACACTGGGTCTGCTTCACTGTCTACCGACCTTCCTTATTCATGTTTCATTCGGCAAGCCCACAAATCTTTTCTTCTCATCACTTCATGTTTTGCTATTAAGATGTAATCTTATCATTTCCCCCTTTCCTCTCTTCAAACCCTGTGTATGAGCCTCCCCCTTACTCTGAGCTAAGACTGACCTGAATGCCTCCTCCCTGAAGACAAGCTTTCATAGTACCCAAAGCCACCATACAGGTTTCCAAAGGAGGGACGCTAACAACAGTCATCCCCACAATGGTGCCTCTGAGCCACAGCAATGACCACCATAGCGTGATGACCCAGAAACCTTAGCTTTTGAAGTTGTGGAACAGTAAAATGCAGCCTTTGTATTTCTGTTTTATGTTTTTAGAAGTTATTAGATTACTAGGTAAAATTATTTCAACTGTTTAGAAGTCAGATGAGTCTGTGAAATATATATATATATGTGGACTGTGACTGTGGAAAACACTCCTGAGCATCTTGCTCCAGCTAATAATATATAAACAATTTAGTGACATAATCATCTCAATATTCTATAAATGTTTAAATATGAATCACCAGGGATATATAGTCTATTCATCCAAAGGGAACACTGTGTCAGAAAATGCCTAAAGCAAAATTTATACTTAAAAGTTTGCATGTTCCCCCACCATCTGGTTATTGACAAGAACATCCTAGATGATGTGCTGCTATATTTACTACACTGTATCATTATACTATCTCACTGCGAGTTGTTCTCACAACCTTATTAGCAGGACCTGTTTCCTAGCTCCTGAGAAACTGTGCCTAAACTTGCTTTTCATTCTTTTTCTAAACGTTTATGGGCATCATTCTGCAAATCTTACATCATTCAAAGCTCATGTAGCTTTCAAATACCTTTTTTGTGCATTGCAATTTAGATATTAAAATCTTAACTTTAGAAAATTACTCATACATTACCATATACATTACATAAGTGTATTAAAATATGTATAACATGATTTTTAATTTTAATTATTTTAAGTGTATAGTACAGTCTCATTAGTTCCGTTCTCATTGCTATAAAATATGACCATCATTTATATCTAGTTATTTTTCTTTTACTCTGCCAAAATTGAAATTATTTACCCTTTAAATAACAGTGTCTAATTACTTCCTCACTCAAGCTCCTAACCATATTTGACAGATACAGTATGACTTGAATTGTCTATATATTCAATAAAAGTGCAGTCGTGTAGTTTGTTCTGTTGTGATGAGTATATGTTATTAGCATAGAATCTTCTAAGTTCATCTGTGTTAAAGCACATATAATTTTATTCTTCTGGAGGCTTAGTATTATTGCACTGTATGCATATACTCAACTTCACCTATATATCCATCTTCAGTGGACATGCATTCATAAATATGAACCATGTTTTCAATGTATGTAATTATAATAGTCATCAATTATTCTACACATTCGTTCCTCTATAGCACATAGATTTCAAGTCATTTTGTAGATATGAATATTTATTTAATATAAAGTGATATATCCAATATGGATGAATATTAGAATATCTGTTTGACCAGAATGTATGCAAACAAGTACTCAGACTAAAAATCAAGACCGAATTCAGATGTTCACCTTTTCAAAATTACGGTGTAAGCATTGCTGCAAGTCACATTTTCTGATTCAGTGAAGACACGGTGCTTGTAAGAATGCAGTGCCATTGGGAAAGGCCATGACGTGTAAGAGTAGCCATGTCCCTTCCACTGGGGCTGTAATCTAAAGATGCTTCCGATGGTCTCAGAGCTCTTGCCTCTTCCCTGCTCTGTTCTTCCCACAGTTTATTCTGATCATTGAGAATGGCCACACTTCTTACAGGCTAAAGTGAAGGAGAGGGGGGACCTCCACCACCACCACCACCAACCGAAAAACCAAAACAGTTCAGGCTTTGGAAGTTTCCTGGAAGGCATGCCTGGGCTCTCTGTCAGTGTGTCATTCAGTTTTGGTATTGTGACTATCACTGTTATTAAGGAATCATCAGTGACAGCAGCAACTCGTGTGTGTTCATGTAATTATTACTGTATTTCACTGCTTGATTGGCCTGCTGGCTTCCGGGGGTCATGTTAAAGGTGAGGAAATGAATATTTCATTTAAAGAAAGTAGTTCTTATAAACTTTGTATTATAAATCAACTACAGTCAACACTATCAGAAGGAATAGTTCTTTTTTATTGGAGGAATCAAACTAAATAAACATATGTTCAGGTATATTACACAGTACTTATATATTTTTGAGTCCTCTAGTTCTAAATATTGTTCCGTAAATACATGTTTATCACTCAAGGTTTCTTATTATTTTTTCATTGTTATTTGAAGAAATGGGCATATATTTTATGTGTAAGATACTGAGAAGAAATGTAGTTTGACATGAATTAGCACTTAGAGCTTGGCTAGGGTTAGAACAAGAGCAAATATAGATTTGTAAATAAATGTCAATGATTTGAAGGTCAATAATACTGTTGATACATTGAATTCAGACTGAAAATGATCGTTTGCAGTTGTAACATTTGTAAAATGAAGTTTTCTTCTTTTTTGCTTAGAGTAAATATTGAAGATGTTAACATTAAAGAGTTTCTATGTGATACACCAAAAATTTGATTATGTTGTTTGAGTTCTAAATTTTATTTTTATGTTTTGCTATTTATCTACTAAATTATGTCTATTCAATGACATAATTTAAGTGAATAATTATATTATTAATTTAATATATATTTAATATAATTTAAAATACAAATTTATAATATAATTTGTGTAATAATAGTAAATTCATAATGTAAAAATATGATTTAACTGAATAAATTAAAATGTACTTTTGAAATTCTTTTTGTCTGCTATGATTTCTCATTATCAATTGTCCATTAAGGTCTGACTCATTTTATGTCTAGAGTCCTATGTTCCGAAAGCAATGGTCCGTCATTCATTCACTCCCTAAGCGTTTAAAAAAGCATAATCTGTGCCATGAACTTGATTTCTGCTTCCAGTGTTGCACTTCAGTAAGCCCTTGAACATGGCATTTCATGCACTAAGCCTAAAGACTGTCTAGTGTTCAAATTTTGTGAAATGAACAAAGAAATAACACGTGAAGGGGGAGGGACAATTCAAAAATAATAGTGACCAGTCTACATGCAAGGAAATTGTTTTTACTATTGCTCTGTGGTGGTGTGAATGCGAGTAATTCCAATAGGCTCGTCTGAATACTAGGTCCCTAGTTGATGGAACTGTTTGGAAAAGATTAGGATGTGTGGACTTTATTAAGAAGACATGTCGTTGGTGTTGGGCTTTGGTGTTTCAAAAGGCTTTTAATTCGCTGTTGTAGACGTTAACCTTCTGAAAGCATAAGCCCAATGAAATGCTTCTTTGCCTTACTCACGGAGTTTTGTCATATCAATACTTAGATTGATATGACCTCAACAGAAGGTGGTACCAGTGTGAAAGGCCTAACCATAATAGATTTTTGGAGGAATGTGGAAGACTTTGGGTTTTGAACTAGAAAAGCAGTTGAATGCTGAACACAAGTGTGTTCTTTGAGGACCTTGTGTCCTTTGAGGAGCTTGGAAAACATGCAGAGAAGCATGCAGAATATGGAAGCCCAGATCAAGAGATTTCAGGAGGGAACAATGTTACTCCCTGAGCCATAGACCATCCGTTTGTTGTTTGGTAGATAATGCGTCTACTTTCTGCCCTTGTCCCAAGAATTTTCCTAAGGATGAATTAAAAAAAAATGGCTTAATTCATTTTGTGGAGGCGATTTCAAGACGCCCTAAAGTTGTCTCTGCTTTGTGGTTATTAGTACTCAGTGTACAAGTCAGTTTGCCTACTCTCTCCTTTTGGAAGACATAATGACTACTTCCAAATTTAACAGCCATGAACCACATAAGCATCTGTACCCAAGTTTCCATCTGCACATAAGCTTTTGATTCAGTTGGATAAACACAAAAGTGGACAATTGCTGGATAACACAGTAAATGAATGCTGAGTTTATGAGAAACTGTTGATTCTTTTTTCCAAAGTGGGATCTTTGGCATTCCCACCTGCACGGGCTGAAAATTCCGACTGTTTCACATTTTATGAGCTTATGGGACACTCATACTTAGAGTTTCATCATTCTAAAATGTGCGTAGTGATTTCTACAAGTGTATAGTCATATTTCTTTACTTTTAATTTAATATGGTTTTATGAACATTGCTTTTAGGAAGTGGAAGTTTTGAGTTTTAAAGATGTCCAGCTTATCAAGTGTCATTTCAAGGACTCTCTTTTGGGTTGTAGCTTAGATGACACCTATGTAAACAAAGTTATTACTTCACTTTTCCTTCTACTATCTTTTGGGAGTCTTGTGGCCTTTCATTTTACACCTAGGCTTATGATTCACATGGAGTAAACTTTTGTGAAGGATGCAGAATATATGTATGGATTCACACTTTTCCAGTTTTTCCAGCGCCAATTTCTGAAAAGCCTCTCTATTCCTTTGTCAAATATAAGTTGACTGTATTTGTGTGGCACTATTTTTTCAGCCTTTATTCTTTTCCATTGATCTTTTCTTCCACCAATACAATACTGTCTTTCTTACAGAAACCTTAGTGTAAGCCTTAAAGTAGTACTATTTGAGTCTCCAAACTTTTCTTGATCAGTTATTAACTATTTTAGAATTTTTCCTTTGCTTTCAAATTCAGATGTATTTTGTCAATATCCACAAAAATAATATGCTGAGAAATTTTTAGTGGATTTGAACTGAATTTATACATTTGGGAATGAAAACATGCTCGTAATATTGCATGTACCTTTCCATAGACCTGGGACGTCTACCTCTTTAGACGTTCTTTGATTTTTGTTAATTACATTTGTGTTTTTTTTTTTTTTATGGAGATGCTATATGTAGATTGTTAAAGTTAAACCTGCATATCTTGTTTTGGAGGGAGCTGGCATGAATGTTATAGTGTTTTAATTTCAGATACTATTAGTAGATAGGAAGGTTAACTTCATATATGAAACATTTATATTGCAAAATATTCTGTAATTGCATGTTACACTTTTTACTGATATCCTAGGTTTGGCAATTTTCACTAACAGCAAGTCCAAGTTCACTTTCAAATTATACTTCATCACTTATAGTATAATTAATCTAAGTTCCTTATAAGTGCAGTGGAACTGGAATGTCTTCATGTCATCTATTGGATATGGGCATCATTCTTTCAAAACACCAATGTATAAAACAGAGGTTTTCATTTACGAACAAAATGTGATTTAACTCAGTATGTTGTCTTCCAACAGAGGAAAGATTTATATTTTTGTTCATTGTTTCAGAGGTTTTAGTCTGTAGTACATAGATTTTAAGCCTTTGTGAGAGAAAATCTCATGACAAAAAGGTGAATCAGAGAGATAAGCTTACTTCATGACAGCCAGGGAAGAAAACAAAGAAGAAATGTTTAAAGGCAAGATGTAACCTTCAAACATATGCTCTCAGTCTTTTACCGTCTCCAGTTTTTCCTTGCTTGGAAGTAGCCCATGCAACTCCGAGTTCATCAGTGGAATAATCCATGGATGCTGCATCAATGAAGTAATTCATGGATGCTTCATCGATGGAGCGATCCATTGATTCAGTTATCACTTTCACAATCCAGTTCCTCTCTTTTGTGTTGTGATCTGAAGACCAAGCTGTTAACATCTGTGTCAGTGGGGTAACTTTTGTATCCATTTGGTTTCTTGAGGTGTTTGAAGTTAGAGAAGGCAGATCACTGTTAGTAGAAGCTCATTTGAATAGTCATTGAAGGGAAAGAAAGCATGGAATAAGTAGCTGGGAATAATAATAGTCAGTGTTTTCTCAGTTCAAAAGTTTAATATTCATTCAGCATCAACTCAATAAATTCTATGCTATGAATGACCAAATGCTGGTTTTACTATTGAAAATTTTGTCACATCAAGAGGCACAATACCCATTTATAAATATATTTTATTGTGAAAGAAGCTGAGAAAAAATGGCAAAGATTAGAACTATAATCTTCCTAGAGGAGCAATTAGAAGATATGATTTTGTGGCATGTAGTAGACTGAATTTAAAAATCTCAAGTCATCTAGGTTTTTCTACCTGATAAAATATTTATCACTATCAATATCTCATCGAAAAATGCCTTATTCTAATAATTCTAAATTTTTTGTTTTGTTTTGTTAAGTTTTTCTTTTTCTTTTTTAAGATTTATTTATTATTTATACAACATTCTGCCTGCACACTAGATCTTACTATAGATGGTTCTGAGGCAACATGTGGTTGCTGGGAATTGAACTCAGGACCTTTGGAAGAACAGCAAGTGTTCTTAACCTCTGAGCCATCTCTCCAGCCCTCTTTTTTTTTTAATGTAGACTAAAAGACTTTTTTCTTAAATATGAGTATTCATTTCCTTTGTTACATTTTAGATGGATTTAAACAGAATGGCTGCATAAATAATTTCCTCAAATTACTGCTTTGCCTTATGCATGCAGACATAGTTAAGCCCTGTTATTTTCCTGAACTTTTTTGTAGATTTCAGTAACATCCAAATATACAAGTTCAGGAAGTATTTACAAAATGTAGCAAAATTATCAATATACCCAAGTCTTCAGGTTTATGTCACAAAAATCCTTTTTTTTTTTTTTTGCAAGTCAACTTAGTTGTGATTCTGGCATATATGTCACTTTCTATACCTGTTTCATATATGATAGTTGTTTTCCCTTGGTTTAGTCCATTATAGACATGGTGGGGAGTGCGGTAATCCAGGTAATCCAAGGTAATCCAGGCTTCACCTTCACAGATTCACACAATGGCCTCTCTGGGCCTCCATGCAGGAACATTCCTGCAACATACCTGGCCTCAGAGGCTTTTCTTAGTTGTGGAGGGATATTCCACAACCCCTACTTTGTGCCCTGATTCTAAACCTAGAACCATGTGACAAAACCTGCTGCTTGTTGGGATTGGAACAACAAGTTGTTGTTCAGTTGTTTGGTTCAATTACATCTTTACCAGCATTCTGTTTTGATGGTATCCCTTGCTGCTTCAGTTTGGCTGTCCTACAACTTTCTCTGTAGATCAGATTGGGTTTGAACTCAGAGATATGCTTGCCTTTGTCTCCTGAGTGCTGGGATTAAGACTTTGTACTTCCCCACCTGGCTCTGAGGGGTTTTGTAGGGTTTGTTTTGTTTTGTTTTTTTGTTTTTTTGTTTTTTGTTTTTTTTCTTAATTCCTTTTCAACTTGTAAGATTAGCTGGGTGGGATCTTGCCCTGAACTCACCACTCCCTTTATTCCACCTAATTTTAGCGTTTTCTTTTATCTGTTTATCTCCCTTAACAGAAAATTTAGCTCCATTCTACTCACTTTCCTTGCTCAACTTGCGCCTTTTCATTGTAGATCTCCATGAGAATGAACACTGATAACCACAAGACAGAGTCAGTGCTATGCTGTTTTGAGATTTTCCTCTACCGACAAAATTAATCCAAAACTTTTTTACTTCAACCAGATTTTCTGGAAAGGGGCAAAAAGCAGCCACATGCTTCAAGAAACTATGATGAGAGCAGTCTCTTGGCTACATACTAACATTCTTCTTCTCTGAAACCTCTTGAGCTGGATCCCCACAGTTCAAGTCACCATCAACACCACTGTCTTCCATCTTCCTTCTGGGATGAACCACGAGGCCATACTTTTTAATCCAGAATCACAAAGTCCACTTTCATTGAAACAAAAGCATGGACAGGCCTCCCAGAGCAATACTCCACTTTTCTCAGTTTGGTTTGTAACTTAGTCTTCTGTCATTTAAATAGAATACTGAGGTGGTGGTTAAGGTATTTTCTTTCATTATCATAAAAAGAATACACTACCATTAACCCACATTGAATATTGCATATATACAGCAGTACATGCAAATTTTATTCCCTTTTCATTGACCTACCCTCCCGTTAACAGCACGGGAATATAAGAAAGTAAAGTAAATGATGCTTCAGGTACCACCAAACTTCTGTCAAAACATTAATGTGATTTATTTAGAGACACTGAGATAAAATAAAAGTATGCCTTGAAAGAGCAGTTTCAATGAATGTTGGTTGATTCTATAGATGCCGTTCGAAATATTTGCTGAAGGGTGTGGTGGTTTGGCTAGGAATGGCCCCCATAGACTTATGAGTTTGAGTGTTTTGCCTATAGAAAGTTCCATTTTTAGGAGGTATACAGTGTCATTGTGGGGGCTGTCTTTGAGGTCTCATGTGCTGACCCTATGCCCACTGTGGCAAACAGTCATTTGCTGCTGCCTGTTCGTATTTACAGCTTTCATGTCTCTTTTCTCTCTTCTCCATACTCCCTGCTCACTGGATTTCTGGGAATAATAGTAGTAGAGTTATAGGAAGCAAGAAATTGCGTAAATAAAGTAGCACCCTGGGGAGCAGACCTGCTGTGTGTGGGAAAGGTGAGGTATGGAGCTGCTTGAATTCTGAGATTAGCATAATTTCTTCCTTCCATCATTTTCACTTCTCTGCTTCTCCAGCTTATCATCTTTCTTTATGCTTTGTCTTCCCCTTATGCAACAGAACAGGACAACTGGGTGTAGAATCGTGATTGATATCAGAGAATCCACTGGAGAAGAATAGTGTAGATGGTTATGTGTATGGAGGGTCTTCTGTAGGTGAGAGAAGATGAGTTCATGGGGGAGAAAGTGCATAAGAGAAAATACACTTTTGATCATTTTTTTAATTCTTTATTAATTACACTTTATTTGCTTTGTATCTCCCCTGTGGTTCCCTCCCTCCTCCTGTCCCAATCCCTTCCTTCCTCCACCCTCTGCATGCATGCCCCTCCCCAAGTCTACTGATAGGGGAGGTCTTCTTTTCCTTCCTTCTGATTCTAGTTGTAGCCCATGGCAGTTAATATCCAAGTGGGTTCCATTGTAATAGGAACAGGGACTGTCTCTGACATGAACTGATTGGCCTGCTCTTTAATTACCTCCCCCTGAGGGGGAAGCAGCATTACCAGGCCACAGAAGAAGACACTGTAGCCGCTCCTGATGAGACTTTTGATCATTTTTACTCCATGATGGGCAGAACTGGAGGTCTGGATGTTCTCCATAGTAGAACATAGGAAGAGTCAAGGAAGGAGTATGCTCTATCTGATTGATCATGTGCAGCTCTAAGGAGAGGAAACTTGTTTTGTTTTGTTTTGGTTGCTTGCTTTTTCTGTAGAGTAGGCAGCTGGAATTCCAGGAAGTGGTCTGGACTTCGAAGAGACATGGGTTCAATTTGTGTTCATCCTCTCCTGCAGTTCTTCGGGAGCAGTAACTTGACTCTGCATGCCCAGTTTCTTCATTTGTCAAGGAAACACTGGTGCTCTAATCATTTTCCTCTCAGCTCAGTCATAGATTGCCTAAGTGCTTATCTACTTTTTGGGTTAAATCTACTGTCTATTCTACCAAAAATTTATATATTTTTTAAACTCTCATGCATATTCAGCTTTGTATTTGTTCATAGAGTCATACATCCATTCCACAGTTATTGATTACCTACTATGTTCCCTTGCGGCAGTCTAGATTCACAGCACAGAAAGATGCTAACAGATAAACACTGTGACCTATGGAGTTTCCACTGCTAGAGTCAGACTCAGTATACTCAACCACTAAGAGCATTTGTTTTTGTTGGTAACTTTATAGCATTGAACCTTTTTGAACCCCCATTCTTTTTTGACACTTTACTTATACAGTATATTTTGATTATCTTTCCCTCCACCAACTCCTCTCAGATTTTTTCTCACATCCTCACCGACATATGAGACAGAATTTTTTTATCCTCAAATTTTACCTATTTATTTTCCTGTTTGCAGTGTCTCTACAAATGAATGGTGTTATAATATTGGTCTCATGTGAATGTCTAATGCAAACAAAAGACTACTATAGAATTTCTTCTAAGTCCTTCATGTATTTTACTAATAATATATTATTTTTTAAATAGTTTATATACTGAATGTCTTCTAGCAAAAACATATTTATCGTTTTATAGAGATAACGTGAATTACTACCATCCAACAACTGGAGAAAAACTGGAGAAAAAGATTGTTTTGGAAGTTGTAAACTATGGCTATATATGAAATATATATGAAACCATAATCAAATATGAATTTGAAATTATCTAGATGCCTATATTTTAATACACAATCATATAAAAGTAATTATGGAAGAAACAGTAACATAAGCAATGTAAAGAATGAGCTCGTGTTTGTGTAAGGTCTTACTATTTAGAGAAATGCAGATGAAGGGATGAAAGAACAATAAATGGTAGGATGCAAAGAGCAGTAGCTGAATTACCTCACCATTCATGTCATCAGTCTACCTCAGTTGTTGTGCTTAGTGTGATGCTTTGAAGTATGATCTGAAGAAAACAGAAGGCTGTGGAAAACCATTGAGACCTTGGGGAGAGTCAGTAGCAGGGAGATTTTGCCACTGTGATGCAAAAAGCTTCTGTCACTGTTAACAATCCCCTTACACTTGTAAGATTTCACTGGAATGAAGATTTCTTTAGCTTAAATGTGTCTGGGAATATTGTTTAAAAGTAGTAATATCCAGATTCTCAGAAGAGAGCATATAATGCCACTCAAATTACTTCAGTGCCTGGGTCAGGCATCGTTCATCAAATACAGTATGCTCTCCTGTTCCAATTTTAAATGTATGGTCGGATCAGCTTTCTGTGTCATAATTACCCATCAAACATCATGGATGGCTAGATTAAAATACATTTTCTATCTATATAATAAAAAGCTCTACAAATTTCTCTGATCTTTATACATATAATGTATTTATCTAAAGAAAGATTATGAGAAAAATAATTCAGATAAAAGAGAAAGACACTAGGAAAACAAACTGCTGTGTAAGATATAACTGGAAAATAGAAATTCAGATAATCATTGAAGTAATAACCCTTACATTGTGTTAAAAGGAGAAAATGATTACTACCAATTTGTTAATTGTGGAAAGGCCTAGATAGCTTATTAAGTATGTGTTGAAGAGGCAATTGAAATCAGTCATGTTTTCTGTTAGGAATCTACAACAAAAAATACTTTTCTATTATAAATTATAAAATTTAGTCATCAGAAAGTTCAAACCTTCCAAATCTATGTGGGGGGGGGATGAAATATGAACCTTCTGGCAGTGTATCTTGTGTGCTCCCAACAATGAAATTTAAAGTTTTTGAAATGAAAGTGTATCTAATACATTTCATACTAATTTGGGGATTCACAAATAATGAATGAATTAACCAGTCTGTTTTGGGGAATGAATATGATCTGTTTGGTTTAATACTTGAACTAACTGGGACACATATTCAAGGCTAATTTTCAAAGTAATGACAGCTATTTATCTGTAATCACAGGTCTCATCCTCTAATGTGATGCTGGGGCCGGATGCACTTAGGATTCCATTCCAAGGTTGACTGGCTAGGTGTGTGGAAGACTGGGAAGAGGCAGGTAAATGTCCTTTGGGTACTAATTCTCTTTTGCTCTTTGTGCTGTTTTCCTTGATTTCTTTTTAACATTTATTTTACACCTTAGTATTTCAGTTAAGTATGTTTGCAGAATGTTACCAAGTTTTTGAGGGGTCACAGAGGTGCATCTAGTCCTAGTTATAGGGATATTTAGCATTCTTGGTGACACCTGCGCTTATTACTCAGCTTGCTCTCAATTATTAGCGAAAAGGAATTAGAAATTCTGTTTTGAACCGTGGAAAAGACAATTATTTTTTCAAGAAAAATCACTTGGGACATTTTTGGCTGCCACTATCCTGGCCTGGAAGAGCTGGGATTTTTCATTCCTACTAGTGTCCATGTATGTGTGTGTGAGTCCAGTTGTGTGTGTTCATGTCTGTCCATCTTTCTGACCCTGTGTGTGTGTGTGTGTGTGTGTGTGTGTGTGTGTGTGTGTGTGTGTTTGTTAAAAGAGAGTGAACCTAGGGTCAGACACATGCTTAGTGGGATGCAGAGCTCCAAGGCCAAACAATAGGTCGAGCTCTGGGAGTTTTGTGGAAGAATGGGAGGAAGAATTGTGGGAGCTGGAGGTGTCAAGGAAAGCACAAGAAGACCTACAGAATCAACTAGCATAGGCCCATGGGGGTTCACAGATTCTGAAACACTAACCAAAGGGCTGCATGGGCTGGACCTAGACCCTCTCCACATACATAACAGATGTGCAGCACGGTCATCATGTGGGTCCCCTAACAATGGGCGTAGCAACTGCCCTGACTCTGTTGCCGCCTTTGGATCCCTGTCACTTAGTTGGGATGCCTTGTCTGGTCTCAGTGGGAGAAGATGCTCCTTTGTCCTGCTGTGACTTGAGGTATCTACTGCTAATTTTTATCCGTGAGCTAATGTTATTTAAATTAAATTCATATTTACTTTGTCAAGTGGCCCAAACATTCCGAGAAAAGTACAAGGTAGCATATAAAATGGCAACACAATTTTATTTTTTAAATATGAGTTATTCTCTAAGCTTGGTTTGGACCAGTTCTAACTAATGTTAAGTGCTAAAGAGCTCAACTGTTCAGGAAGAATTAATTTTCTTAATAAAGTCATCCAACTTTAAATTTCATTGTTGCTGCTTACATATTTCCAAAGCCAACATAAGAGATTTTCAATCTCTAGTATTTATATAAAATTAGTTTTTCACATTCACTGTTGAACTGTTCCATTATCAAGTAATTGGTTTTATATACATATATGTATGTATGTATATGTATATATACATACACATATGTGTGTGTGTTTGTGTGTGTGTATGGAACTCCAGGGCCAGACTACTTTCAATGAGGCAAATTTCCTTTAATCTTGGAAACTAAGCATGGTTAAGTCTAGTTATTACATGTGTAAAAGGCACGCGCGTGCACACACACACACACACACACACACACACACACACACACGGATGAACTTTCTCTTTTGAGAGAGTCTCACTATGTGGATCAGGCCATTCTGGAACTCACTCTGTATTCTAGGCTGACCTTGACCTCACAAGATCGTCCTTGCTTCTGCCTCCTGAACACTAAGATCAAAGGCCTGTGCCATTGTACAGATCACCTATCAAAAAGGAATTTTAAGTGAGAAATTTTGTTTCAGAATTTTCTAATAGATACCATCAACTCTTATTGTTTTTTGTTTGTTTGTTTTCTTTTCTTTGGTTTTTTTTGAAGAAAGTCCTCAACGGGAGATAAAATATCCTCAGTAGATTCCCCTTACCACAGGCAAGCAACAGAACCTCATTTTTGCATAAATTGACCTATTGTCATTTCTAAATCTTTCTCCAGATAGAGCCACCTTAACTTTCCTGATAGATTTATGCTCATCTACATTAATTAAGGTTAAATATTTTCCAGCTATTTTATTTTGTGCTTTACCTATGATTGTGCTGTAGTTATATTACCAACGTTATCACTTTGCCAAATACAGAAAATAAAAAGATTCGACATTTAGCCAGCATTTATGATTTTCAAAGTGATACGACCTGTTTTGACTCCATTTTCTCATTAATTATCTTTATGATGTAAGTGAAATTGAGACTATAATCTTTGTTTGACAAGTACAGAAACTAGACAACAAGGAATTCAAATGATGTGTAAAAGCAATTTACCTGTGCTTAATAGCTAGTAATTAATAACGAAAAGATTAGAACATTTGCTTTCTAACATCCAAAATTTTATGTGGAGGGAGATACTTGTATTTACAATAAAGTTAATGGTTACATTGGCATTCTCCATATTAGAGTAGCTTTTGATAATATGGTTTTGCATCCTCTTATTAAAAAAAATTTCGTTTCCATGGAAGCAGAGATACTTTGATTTATATTAAGATGTGTTTTCCTTTCTGTTGACACATCAATATAGCACTATTTAACAATGATCTTTCTTTTATGTTAATCTCCAAGATCTCATATTAATATGTATCACAATATAAGACATATTATGAGCTAAAAGGTTTCATAGCATTTACATTTAGTCTCTTAAAAAAATCAAAGTCTCTTTAACAATCCAACATCTCTTTAAAAGTTCAAAGTTTCTGAACTATGGACTTCTGTAAAATAAAAATAAATTAAATTTATTCCAAAAGGGAATAATCAGGGCAGAGTCACAATCTAAACAAGACAAAACCAACTCCAACTGTGCAAGTAACTCAGTGTCAGATGTCTGGGACTGCTCAGGGTCTTCTGGGCTCCTCACAAGGGCTTGCCTCAGAACTTATCGCTTGTATCCTTGGTTGAGGCTGGCTCCACTCCATCACCTCTGGTGGCCTTGGCAGTAATCCCATGGTGCTTGCATATCTAAAACACTGGAGTCTCCTGCTGTAATTGGCCTGGACTCTCGTCAATAATCCCCCTCAGCCTCTTTTCATGGTGCCAGGCCTCAACTTCTCTGCATGATCCATTCAACCCTGGGGCTTCAACAGCTATTGAGGTTGCACCTTCATCAGTAGTCTCAGAACATCGCCGTGACCCCTTCGTACTTTCAAAAGGAGCACCTCATGTGTGACTCTTTATCCACCCTGTTCAACTGCCAGCACAATGTACAAGCTTGGCTGCCTCTGGACCACAGCTTCTGTGTGCTACATTGGAGGAAATACTCCCAGAGAGTTAGACCTCTGTAATGCTGATCGCTTCTTAATCGCTAGTAATTTTTCAGCTCTAGCTAACCAACATTATCATTTCAGCAAAGCAGAGCTTTCACTTCAGTGAAGCTAGCCTCTTGTTAATTGTGGCTGATTCTTCACACCCAGCTGACCAGAATGACACATTCTTAATTTAAAATAGCAAATGGCTCCAGTAAGGCCTTTACATTACAAACTGGTCCTCTGTCAACTGCCCTGAAGTCCTCCCACCATCCCAGCAGAGACAACGTGACTAGTTCTGTACCAGTTGCTGTCCTTGTCAGGTTTACAATTGCTGAGATGAAATGTCATGACCAAAAGCAATTTGGACAGGCAAAGGTTATTTGGCTTGCATATTCTGAATAATAATCCGTTGCTGGAAATGAAGGCGGTACCTCAAACTGTGTGGGAACCTGGAGGCTGAGACAATGAAGAAGTCCAGCTTTCTGGCTTGCTCCACATGGCTTGCCCTGCCTAATGTCTTAAAGAACTCAGGACCCTCAGCCCAGAGATGGCACTACCCACAATGGAGTAAGCCATCCCACATAAATCACTAATGATGAGACTCTTAGCCAAACTTTGGGCAGAGTGCAAGGAATATTATTGAAGAAGGGGCAGACAGAAAGACCTGGAGGGAACAGGAGCTCCACAAGGAGCCTGTCAGAGGCAAAAATCTGAGTTCAGGGGCCCTGCAGAGACTGATAATCAGCAAAGGACCATGCATGGAGAGGACCTAGACCCCCTGCTCAGATGTAGGCTATGGACAGCTCTGTCTCCATGTGGAGCAGTGATAGTCTCTGTCATGAACTCTATTGCCTGATCCTTGATCACCTCCCCCTAGTGAGGTAGCCTAACTTGGCCACAGAGAAAGAGGATCGTGACAGTTCTAATGAGACCTGATAGGCCAGGGTCAGATAGTAGGGGAGGAGGACCTCCATTATCAGTGAAGCAGGGGATAGACATAGGGGGAGGGGAGAGAAAGGGTCAGTGGGATCAGAAGGAGATTAGGAAGGGGGCTACAGCCAGAATACAGAGTAAATAAATCATAATTATTAATAATAATAATAAACAGATTTTTATAAAGAAAATGTACACAGGATTACCTACACTATGGAGGCGTTCACTCAGTTAAGGTTTGTTCCTCTGAAATGACTCTACATGTGTCAAGTTGAAATAAAAATAGCTAGAACACTCAGTTTGAGACACTCCCACTCTTTGTAGTTTCTATTGATTGCCCTAATATTTTTTTTTATTTAAAAATAAGCAAAGAAATACACAAATAAAATAAAGCAGACTTACCTGAAGATTATTAAGGATCCAAGAGAGAAATCATTTTATGCAAGATGATGAGTCTTCTTCTGGGAAAGGAATTCAGTTCCTTTTTCAGTTCCCCAAACTGCTAATTAAGGTTTGGTGGTGATGTTTTTGTGGTGGCAGACATTGGTTCCACAGATCTAAATGAAAATTAACCACACATTGCTGTAAATAATGCATATGCATACTGCCAGAGGCTCATCGTAACAGGAAAGTGTATTTGGAGAAGCATTTATTCTCGGGCATTTTTAGAATTATCAGCCCTTGAACCAGAGGTATTACAGGAAGAATAAGTTAATTGGAGACACAGATTTGGAAGTTGTATCCATTTGTTTGTCCCCTTACAGCAATTTCAAATTTAAAATTTGAGTAATGTATCATTTTAAAGTTCATAATTATTATATTTATGAAATTGAACATGGTAATTATTATAAAATGGTTGCGCGTAGCTATGTTTTAGCATTAAGGATTAATGCTATCTAAAATTCATTGCTTATTTCAGTCTGGCTAATGGAAACAGACTATAGCCTAGTTTGAGTTATTCTCTTTAAAATTATACAAAACCCAGATACCTAACCCATTCTAGCTATTGCCCCTATAAGTGAATCTTCAGTCATATATGTTTGCCTTCACTGGGCTTAATTAATATCCTATTGTATTTTTGCATTATTTCATCATTTAAAGGGCAAATTTAATATTCTTCCATTTATTACAGTGTTCTCATGTCTTCTCTGCTTTTTAGTGGCCTAAAAGTCTTCCTGTGTAACATCTGTCCTGATGGTACACTTAGATAATCGCTGTCTTTATTCTACTGTAACTAATGGAAATGGGTCATGTATTATAGCCAAAAGCTGTGTGTGTTGTTTGTTAATAAATGTTTACTTCAAATTACATCTATATAATTATATCATATATATATTAAGTATGTGACATCTTTTCAGTTTAGAACATTGGCCTCTGTACAAGCATTTAGTTTGAGAAAGATGTTTCAAGGAAATTTTCGAGGCGGTTTCCACTGTTACATAAACTAGAAAGTTGGAGCCACTCTGACAGTTACTTTTTCTGAAGACAGATGTGGGTGGCTCATGCCGGTAACTTGGGTAACATCCCAGCACTTGGGAGGCTGAGACAGGAAGATCACCATGAGTTTAAGCCAACTGTTGGCTATAGAATGAGTTATATGTAGGTAAGCCTAGGCTACCTGAGAGCCTCCCTTTAAAAATGACTTTTCAGAATTCACTACAATTCACACATTAGGATATGATTACATGTAGATGTACATGATCAACTTGATCTCAGATGATGACTTTGAGAGGGAATCTTTCTTAGGTTTCCTGATTTTTGGTTCCTGATTGTTCCTGTCACTGGATTTTCCCTTCCATGTTTAAAAGTAGTGCACTGCTTTTTTTCTGATTTGATTATGTAAGGTATGAAGGCATTGTTTCTATTTTCCTCATGCCTCTTCCTCTTTCATCCCTTTTGTTTTCTCTCACATCTTCCTGAGACACTAATTCTAAACCACTCAGCTTATCTTCTGGGTACCTCTTCTGTCTCCATTAATTTTATGAAGCATAGCATCTTTTCTTCCTTATTTTACAAAGTTTGAGGATAATTTTTAAATGTCAATAGATAATTCCCATTAAGATACAAATAAACAACTCACCACTAAAACTAATTTTTCAATAAAATTTAGCACTCTTTCTGTCTTTGTGGAGAGGATGGGGAATAAAACTAACCAAATATGGGATCTCCCAGGCAAATGTAATAGAAGTGTAGGCATGTATATTTATAAGACTGTGAGCCAAGCGGGGATAAACTGGAAATGTTTAAACTTCATCTGGAATACTGATTCTATAACACGCAAAGGCCACTTCTAACGTCTTTTCAGAAGATCACATCAATATCAGCGTTGCTCTTAGGACCAGGTGGCTTTGTGTGCCGCCCAATAAGAATTATTTTATGGAGGTCTGCATAGATTCGTGGGAGGGCGCTTTATTGGATGTTAATATGCAGAACCTGTTCTACATGCTTCCTGTTGTTCTTCACTGGTTTGGGAGCTATAAGAAATATACTTAGCAGAAGACTCTGGATATGCATATATAGATGTTTTTAGTGATCCCTTGAAGTGCTGAAAAATTATATATTTGTTCTCTGGAAAAGTAAGCATGTTTCCCTAAGTAAGACTTCAGCATTATTTTTTTTTTTAAAATAAACTGTCACATTAACTCATCATTCCAGATTTCATTTCTGTTGATGGGAGTATAGTCTCTGGGCAGAAATCTTGTATCACATGAAAAAAAAAGGCAGGGGGACAATGCAAATGGAACTTTTTTTCATGTAAAAATGTGTGTATTTATAATTTTAAATTTATGGTTTATAAATATACACTTGCAAAATTTTGATAATATTATATTACATGCAAGAAATCAAAATATGGATTTTTAACTGGCCTGCTTTTCAATTCAACTGAACATTAAGTACCTTTTTAATGGTCTTATTTGCTGGGAAGAGCACCATTACAATAATCTGCTTTTACAGCCCATATCAAATATAAACCAGCATTGCTTATTACAGGGTTTGTACTTGGGGAGACATTTTCACAGCATCTAACAGTTCTGCCCCACATTTCTTGGAATTAGTCTTTAATGATATCATTTGCCAAAAGTGAGTTGTTGCTCAAACTTCCTGGTTGTTTGCAGTGAAAATCGAATCCAGTGGCTGTATTGAAAAACGCCACACAGATTCGTGAGGAAAGGTCCCCAGATAGTACTGATACATTAGTCCTGTAGGGAAATGCCACCGAAGGGACTAGGTGTTTTAGGATTCCTTTTTTACTCTTCCCTTCCCATCGTGAAAGTTAGGGGTTTCGTGACTGCAACCATGTTCTTTTGTTTTGTTTGAGAGGACTGACTATAACTGTAGATTTCATGAAAATAAAGGTAGAGACAGATGCCTCCTTTTAGCTCTCAGCCTTATTAATAAACTCTTCATGTGTTGAACTCAGCACCCGAAATTGTAGAAACCATGCCTATGAGAGCCAAGGAAGAGCTTCTTCTTCACTGTGGCCTCCTAAAGCTTAGTTCGCATTTTCACTCTGCTTCTGCCTTATTCCAGCCTCTAGCTGAAACTCCCAGCACAGTAGGTCTAATACAGATTGATGCCTTTGCCTGAAGATTGATTGAAACACAGAGTGTCTCAGGGTTTCTGACAATCACTGAACCATTTTATTGAAGATAAGGTAAATAAAATAGATTGCCATATGAGAATTCTCTGAAATCAAATGGAATAATTTGGCAGGTTTAAGCCCATGAAAAAGGCTAAGAAGTGAGATCGAATACCTTTTGTGTTCAGTGTAAGAAGGGATAAATATTCCTGCTAGTATTTGACCTATAAAACTTATTTTATCAGTACAATAAAAATGTTAAATGGAGTTATTAATTTATGCTGCTGATTGGTATTAAAATGAGTCATCTGTGAAAGATCAATAGGGAAAAAATTTAACACCACTATATTTTAAGGTATTTTTTTTTAATTTCTATAACACTTAAGGGCATGGCTCAGTAGTCTCAGAGAATTTAATAAACAACACAAATGGATGGATTTTCCAAAGTGCACTTCAGAATCTTAAGATTCTATATAACTACAATTCTTAGCCACTACTGAACAATAATCCTAAAGTTGAGTCTTTTGTTCTTTAATAAAGATTATGTGTTCATGTTTAGAAACTTTTGGGGGGAAATGTCCTGTGAAGTTTTCTTTTTTGTTTTGTTGTGTTTCAAATTTTGTTTTGGGAAAAGAAGCTTTCAGATTTTTCTCAAAGAATAATACAACATGTATTCTGTACGCATTACAATCCAAAATAACGTAGAGGACAAATATTGTTAGTGACCTTAGTCTCTGAAACTCTGTGAAATGCTAACACTTGCATTCAATATCTTGTGTGGTAGTTTGATTGAGGTGCTTCCAGAAGCTTCTACCACTTAAATACTTGATCTCTCGTTGTTGGTATTGTTTTGGAGAGACTTAGGGGTATGGTCTTGCATGAAAAGGTGTGTCACTGAAGATGGGCTTGAGATTTCAAAAGCCATGTGCAATTTCTGGTTAAGAGACAAGAGTGACTGGTTCTTGACAGTGACTTTGACTGTTTTTCTTCCATGGGATTCAGTCTTAGGATTCCAGTGTCTCTAGTACTTATATATACTGACTAAAAATAGATTTATTTTGTGTTCGTTTGGGAGAAAACCGAAAAGGATATTGTTGCTTAATTTATATGATGAAGCATAGAATACAATTGCTTATCTAGTATTTGTTAACTGTTTTCATATTTTAGCATCTATCCCTTCATTGTGATATAAAATCTGTATTGTTTTTATTCATCTGTATATTTCCAAGCCCATTCTTCTATCCAGACATATATGTATTGTAGATTGCAATCATTTATTTCTTTCTTTAAGTCTAAGTTTTAATGAATCGGTCTGCCATTTAAACTACATGTTAATTAAATTTTCCTTGAACACCGAGACTGTAAAAAAGTCTCAGTAGACATTCAGGAATATACTGAATGATCGGATGAGAGTAATTGTAGCATTTTGGTAGTCAAGAGCCTGTTCTTTTCTTGATCCCCACCCCTTTACTACCCATTTCTTATTCCTCCCTACATTTGAGCTTAATTGTATTCTTAAAAATCCTCTGTTGATTTATATTGTTGTACATCTTGCTGTCATTATTGATGTTCTTTCAGCACTTTGGGTTCTAATAATAATTATAATTAACACATCTGAAAGTTCATTTAGTACTAGATATTCTTCCAAGTGATATTTTGGATACCTGTCTTTACTGACTTCAATTTCAGGATGAAAGCCTGGACATCAGTGACGTGAAGGAATCTGCCAGTGTACTGTAACTATTGAATTGGCCATGAACCAGACTGTATGCTGAGAGGGCCAGCACCCTGCCTGTCAGTGCTAATAATCAGCTTGAAACTAACATAATTTAAATGAAGTAACTTCTGAGTTACAGTACACACTGAAAAATAAACTACTTTACTTTATAATAAAAAATAGACTGAAAAGGAAAATATTCTTGAAAATTCAATGAACATACATAGAGGTTGGTAAGAACTATTCATATGTAGTCAATTTAATGTGGCGTCTTAATATTTACTTTAAGTATGTTTTTTAGCAAACTGTGCATTCCTAAATGCTATCTTCATTTTCACTCTAGATTTATCTATGATGTGGATATATTAATGGTGAAATATCTTCATTATGTAATCTTCATGTCATATATATACACATTATGGATGTCATATGAATTTCCATCATATATATATATAGTCAGATAACTATATAATGTATCTCTTTTCTTTGCTAGCAGAGTCCTCATATTGCTAAGATATATTTCATTATTATCCATGACAAAGACACATCATGGAACCCAACTCTCCTCAGTTTCAAGGGACAGATGTTGACTAGCAAAAACCAATTATGATAACTCTATGCCCTTGTGAATAATTGGCTTTCTTATATTTACTAGGTTAATAGATACTGAAAATGTTAAATAACTTCACAAACATTATATGAATAAAAAAATTATAGTATTTAATTACTTTATTTTACCCGGAGCCCTTCCACCACTTGACTAAGAGAAGTGCTGACTTTCCTTTTCATTTAATCATTTTATGATTTAGCCCCATTTTTTTACTTGAAGCTATAAATATTCTTAGAAGTACACTCATTATAATTATTGAAGATTATTATGTGAACTTCACTTTCACTGCGCTTCACTTTGCTCTCACTCTTCTGTTTCTTAGTGCTTAGAGAAGAGGATTGACAGCTTAAAAGGGAAAGCAAAGATGGAAGTTTGTCTTACAGGGAGGCAGACAGGTCATTAAAGGCCTTGAGTGGTTTCTGCGCCATTGTCTCCAGAAAGTAAAGCAAGGAAACTTAGTTATTGCATAATACCACATCCACTTCCATGGTCGTATAGAAATATCCATGTTCACCAAGTTCAGGTTCTTGCTCTGTTATGAAATAGGCAACTAAATACATAGTGTTGTTTTTTTTACTTGATGTAGACCATTTATTTTAATATTTGTCCAATATCTTAACATCTAGTACTTTCTGAGTAATGCTGAAATAATCTATATAGCCTTAGGAGTTAAAGCGATTTACTAATTATATTATACCCACCAATGAAATAAACAATAATATTTAAGTGAATATAGATGTAAACTCTATTATAGGAACAAAATGTTATTTATATAAGGGAAATTTTAAATACCAGAATGTTATCATTGCTTACTTAAATGTGGTATGGTATTATATGACTACTGCACTTTTATTTTTTCAATCAACAGTATTCTCTAGGAGATAAGCATTATTCATTATGTATATATTCATAAGAAACAGTTTTTCCCCTCAGTTCTCAACCAGAATCAATTTTCTGGCTTGCATAGTCACTATGTGCTTCACCTACCGGTCCTCACGACAGCAATAGCATAAGCTAGGAAACCTAGCTTATGCTTTAGGTCAGAATTTTAGTCTCTATAAAAATGATGCTATTTTATGTTTCCTGGATCAAGAGTTTTCAGATAGCCAGATCTTTTGATATCTGTGTATATTTCACATCAGAGGTTAGCAGTTGAATGACTAATATTTCAAAATTGTAATTCATAAAACCAGGAAAGCAACTCTTGCCTGGCATTATATAATTTAGGATTTGTCCTAAGAGGGGAACAGATTAGGTGACATGCCTTTTCAACCCAGTTGACAAAAATACATGGTATGAGTTATTTTTTCTATACACTTGAAATTTCATGCTTTCATACAATGAAATATAATCATGCCTACCCCGTTTCCTCTCCACAATATACTTTCTCCCAACTTCAATTCTTTTCTCAGA
This sequence comes from Meriones unguiculatus, assembly GCF_030254825.1. Lineage (NCBI taxonomy): Eukaryota > Metazoa > Chordata > Mammalia > Rodentia > Muridae > Meriones > Meriones unguiculatus. The sequence goes on from NC_083368.1 coordinate 43,913,823, forward strand.
CATTATTAACTTTTACTTATATTAAATCAAATTATTGGACATTATAAGATATATAACATCTAGGATGTTTCCCGTTTCTTGCTATTGTAAATAAAACTGATATAAACACGGTTGAGCAAATGCCTTTGTTGTGTGGTGGACTTTCGAGTGTATACCCAGGAGTGGTATTGAGTGGTATTAACTTGGTCTTGAGGTATGGCTATTCCCAGTTGTCTGAGAAAGTGCCAGATTGATTTGCAAAGTGATTGTATAGGTTTGTACTCTACCAGCAATGGAGGAATGTTTCCCTTTCTCCACATTCTTGCTAGCATGTGTTGTCACTTGACCTTTTGATTTTGGCCATTCTGACAGGTGTAAGATAGAAAGTCAGAATCATTTTGACCCAAGAATGGACCAAGAAACTGTCCATTTACAGTAAACTGATACATTTACACAATGGAATATTACTAAGCTATTAAAAAACAAGGAAATCATGAAATTTGCAGGTAAATGGATGGAACTAGAAAACATCACCTGAGTGAGGTAACACAAACACAGAAAGACACACCTGGTATATACTCACTGTAAGTGGATTTTAATCATCTAGTACAGGATAGACATACTATAATGCACAGTCCCCAAGAAGATATGTTCAATGGTAATCTTAGGCTTCATGTGGGCTCACAAGTTAAGTGAGTGGGGGATATCTCTGACATGGACTATGTTGTCTACTTTTTGATCACATCCCCCTGTTGGGACTTCCCTTCAGGACCATAGGGGAAGAAGAGGAATTCAGTTCTCATGTGAATAGATGAGCTGGGGTGCCTGGGTAGGTGGGGAGAAGGGATGCCAGAGGGAGGGTGAGAGTGGTAGGAAAGGCGAGAGAAGCGTATGACCGAGATGTAAATTGAATTAATTTTTAAAAAGATGTATAGCTTCTACGATTTATGTAACATAAGGTTTAGTGATTAACATGACTAGTAAGAGTTTATGAAACAGTTATAGCATTGCCCCACTTAAAAAGTAATCATAATATTACATCTAATTTTGTATTGATGCATGAGTCACAATCTCTGCTCTTCTTCATAGCACTGAAAACCAGAAAGTTCTAAACAAAACTAATGCTATTGCTTTGATATACATTGTCATTCAAATCCCAGCAACATCATATATTAGATATGTCAGGAAAGGCTTTGCAATTTTGTAAGTAAAATGAGGTTAAGCTTAGTCAGAAAGGTTTATTTGTTTGTTTGGTTGGTTGGTTTTCCATGATTTTGAAAACAATCTTAGGGTGATGCCTCATATTATTTCTTATTCTTTAGTATGGCATGATTGCCAAACAGAATTCTTATCCATATTTATTACCAATATTTCAAGTTATTGCAAGCACAAATTCTCATCTCTAATTTTTACAACTCCCCTTTGTGAATCTTTGTCTTGAAATTATTTGTAGGTTTTGGCAAGTTTATTTCTTCTCAAGTTCAAATCTGTGATCGATCAACTGACATAATATGATTTAATCAAGAGCGATATTTTACAGTAAACTTCTATGAACTTTCTGAAATGTAAGACTTTGTAACTGAGAAGAATCCTGTAGGAGTATTTACCCAGAAACAGAAACTTTCTGCTGTGATTTTATTACTTTCGAAGACTGATTAACAGCTAAAGGAATGAATATTCCACATGAAATTTATGAGTTGGCATTTTATGCTCTTTCTGTGCATTTCTGCTATAATTTTTGGTTAACTAATGGAAGGTAAATATGGCATTCAATATCTGAGAAGCCGAACATAAATAAAACTAGGATAAGACACTGAGGGTGGTAATCAGCAGAAATCAGCCCCAAAGTTACTTTTATTGAATTTTACCTGCCAAATTGTGTTTTTATAATATTTAATGATATTTATCAGAAGCCTTTCTTTTTTAAAGCAACTTGAATAGTTTTTAAGAAACTGTATTATTGATGGTTGGTGGAGCATGCATTTGAATATATACACATATGAATCACTCAGAGAAATGACAGTGTTTAAACTGTGGCAGTCTTAACATGGTGAACACGTCTAAAGGAAACCCCAGGAAAGGAATCTCAGCACGTGTTACACATATTGGGCTGGAGCAGGGCCGGTGGCTCTTCCACAGACAGGAGAATTCTGCAAAATAGACAAGCTCTGAAATTCGCCCATTGTGAGACTGGAACACCCCTCTGAATCTGAAGAAACACAATGCCTGTTTTAAATAGATTTGTGAATGGACATATTTTAGGGAACTATAAACTTCCCTTTGAGGAACTGACACAGTCCTGGGCCTAGCGCCAGAAAAAACAAAAAACAAACAACAACAACAACAACAACAAAAAACGTGTTCTACAGTCTATAAAACCATGGGTAAAGCCACTCAACATTCATGTAAGCTTGGAAGAGTGAATGCTAAGCTATGAAAGAGCACAGCTTAGTCTAGAGCTAAGTGTAGCCTGACGGGGGCCTGGGCAGATGGCTCACCTTCAAGGCCTGGGTCACAGATAATAGGGGCATGGCTACGTGGTGCTGTGCATGCAAAGTCTGTGATATTTTGTTGCAAACCAACAGGTTTATAGTAGGATTGTGGAAAGTTGGACTAAAACCTGGACTACTCGTTGCTGAGGAATTGTCACAGAGTCTGTGGCCCTGGGATTTTGAAGAGAAGGAGTGAGCTGTTAAATATTGGCGTTGCACGTTGATTGTGAAGATTTGCTGCACACAAGTAAGAAAGTATGATTGAAGGCAAGTGACTTCTCATCAGGAGTGACTTATGTACATGATTCAGCCACCAAAATACCTCCACTCTCTCCACTTTTAAATAATATACTTTTCCCCTAAAATACTTGGACAGGTTTTTCTTTTCTTTTTTCTTTCTTTTTTTTTTTTTTGTTTGCTTAGCTTTTGGTCAGTGTTATGTCCCCTTATGTTTGCTTATTGACAATTACACTTCTTTTATTTAAAATATAGCATATTAAGGTAGAATTTTGACAGAACAACCAATTCTCTAAAAAATGATAAAACCATAATGTTTTATTCTATTATCAATTACTTGGATTTTTTTGCTCTGGGTTTTATTATAATTGTATGGAGTGCTTTTATGGTTTAATGATTCATAAGTGTAAAGATTAAAATAAATGAAGTGATTATTTAACAGCATGTTAAATATGTATAGTACAGTACAATTTACATAATTACAGATTGGTGTGCCTGCTTTAAGGGTTCTGAAATTCTTACTGTAGGATTGTTTGTTCATGATATTGTAATGTAAGTGTCCAAGGATTTACAAGACACTATTAAAAACCTTTAATATGGGTTTATACTTTGTTATAGTTAAAGAATTTATTTATTCATTTCTATTTTATGTTTATTGGTGTTTGCCAGAATGTGTACCTATGTACCATGTGTGTTCAGTGCCTGTGGAGGCAGAAGAGAGCATGCCTGGAATTGGATATACAGATGGTAGCCATAGTGTGGGTGCTGGAATCAACCTTGGTCCTCAAGAAGTGCAAACACTGCTCTTAACTACTGAACCACCAGTCTGTAACAACCTTGTTACATCTTAAACTTTAATACTGAATCCTTTTCAGAATAGTACATGTGTGGTAGGAGGTGCCAGTTTTCCTAAAAGTAGCATTCCTTTAATATATTTTTACATTTTTTCATTATCACTATTATTTATTACAATCTATTCACTTTGAATCCAGCTCTAGCCCCCTTCCTAATCTCCTCCCAGTCGCTCTCTCTTTTCCTAGTAAGTCCCTCCTCTAGTCCACTGATAGGGGAGGTCCTCCTCCCCTACTATCTGACCCTAGCCTATCAGGTTTCATCAGGACTGTCTGCATCATCTTTCTCTGTGACCTAGTTAGGCCAGCTCACCAGGAGTGGATGAACAAAGAGCCAGCCACTGAGTCCATGTCAGAGACATCCCCTGCTCTCCTAACTAGGGAACACACATGAAGACTGAGCTGCCCAAGAACTACATCTGAGCAGCAGGTCTAGGTCCTCTTAATGCATGGTCCTTGGTTGATTCATCAGTCTCTGCAGGACCCCCTGAGCCCAGATTTTTTTGTTTCTTTTGGTCTCCATGTAGAGCTCTTGTTCCCTCCAGGTCTTCCTATCTCTCACTTTTTCCTTTGATTCTGCCCAGAGTTTGGCTACGAGTCTCAGCATCTGTTTCGATGCCCTGATAGGCAGAGTCTTTCAGAGGCCCTCTGTGGTAGGCTCCTGTCCTGTTCCTTGGGTTCTCCTGCTTTCAATATCTATCCTGGTTGTCCTTCTGAATGAGGATTGATCATCTTCCCTGGGGTCCTCCTTGTTGTTTAGCTTCTTTAACACTATAAATTTTAGTTGGTTTATCCTATAATATATGGCTAATATTCATTTATAAGTGAGAATATACCATGTGTGTCTTTCTGCTTCTAGGTTACCTCACTCAGCATGATCTTTTGTACTTCCATCCATTTCCCTGCAAATTTCATGATTTCCTCGTTTTTAATTTCTGAGTAGGAAACCATGGTGCAAATGTACCACAATTCCTGTATCCTTTCCTTGGTTGAGGGAGATCTAGGTTTATTTTTTCCAGATTCTTGCTATTACAAATAAAGCTGCAGTGAACATGGTTGAGCAAAAGTTCTTGTATACTTGAGCATATTTTGGATATATGCCCATAAGTGGTATAGCCAGATTTTGAGGTAGCACTATTCCTAATTTTCTGAGAAAGTGACAGATTGATTTCAAAGTGGCTGTACAAGTTTATACTCCCACCAGCAATGGAGGAGGGTTCCCCATTCTCCACATTCTTTGCAGCATGTGTTGTCACTTGAGTTTTTGATCTTAGCCATTCTGATGGGTGTAAGGTGAAATCTCAGGGTCATTTTGATTTACTTCTCTGTGATGACTAAGGACACTGAGCATTTCTTTAAGTGTTTCTCTGCCTTTCGATATTCCTCTACAGAGAATTCTCTGTTAGTTCTGTACCCTACTTTTTAATTGGAGTACTTGGTTTGTTGGTGTTTAACTTCTTGAGTTCTTTATATATTCTGGATATTAGCCCTCTGTCCAATATAGGGTTGGTGAAGATCCTTTCCCAGTCTGTATGCTGGTTTTTGTTGTTCTGTTGAAAGTGTCCTTTACTTTACAGAAGCTTTTCAGTTTCATGAGGTCTCATTTATTGATGTTTGATCACAGAGCCTGTGCTGTTGGTGTTCTGTTCAGGAATTTGTCTCCTGTGCCAATGAGTTCAAGGCTCTTCCTGCTTTTTCTTCTAACAGATTTAATGTGTCTGGTTTTATGTTGAGGTCTTTGATCCACTTGGACTTTACTTTTGTGCAGGATGATAAGTATGAATCTATTTGCATTTTTCTACATGTAGACATCAAGTTACACCAGCACCATTTGTTAAAGATGCCATCTGTTTTTCATGTATGGTTTTGGCTTCTTTGTCAAAAATCAAATATCCATAGGTGTGTGGGTTTATTTCTGGGTTTTCAGTTTGATTCCATTGATCCACCAGTCTGTTTCTGTGCCAGTACCATTTCATTTTTGTTACTGTTGCTCTATAGTACAGCTTGAGATCAGGGATGGAGATACCTCCAGATGATCTTTTATTGTACAGGATTGTTTTAGCAATTCTGGATTTTGTTTTATTTTGTTTTTCCATATGAATTTGAGAGAGTAATTTGTAATTATAAAAATCTGGCTTGAAATGATTTGATTTTTCTCTGTAAGTGATACAACGTTTACTACATTTCACCTTTACTGATACTGGTTAAGACTTTCTCTTGTTCTTTCCTATCTAAAAAAAATGAATTGCAGCATTTGTACAATATCCTTAGAAACAAAACATAAGAATAGGAATCACTCTGTATGAAGAAAACATATTTAACCTGTAGTCAAGTAGAAAGCTAGGTACTGCATACCTTGTCTTTCAATAGTTTAAATTAATTTGAGTATTCCCCTTTAGTCTTGATATTTATAAATATTGTTAATAGCATTAGTATAGGAATAAAGGAATAAAATATGCTTGACCTCATTTGACTCTTTTGATGTCTAGTCATTTAAAAGGTTTGTAAGATGTTTAATTACCAAATAGTATGGTTATTTTTTCATCTCATCAGTTGATATAATGTCAACTGAATTGCCTCCCTAGAGTGCACTGTACTTCACAGATCAATAGCTTACCAAGAGCTTGAAGAAAAGCTTTAAGAATTCACTGAAAATGAAAAAAATACATCCCTCTTGGAAATGTCTTACATAGACCTTACATCTGTTTCATAAGTATTTTATTTACTTTCTATGAATAAATCTCCTTATCGTAGTTATTGAAAGTATCATATATTCCTTGCTTTATTAAATTAGAGCATTAATCAGATTTATTTTATTCAAAAGAATTGGAGAACTCAGTAACATCAGCATGTAGAGCTAGATCACAATTAAAATTTCTTTTTGAGATTTGCTTTGAGCTTATTTTGTCGGAAACACGATTCTTGATGTTCTATACAACCTCCATAAATCAACCTCATAAAATATTGTTTTATGCCATTTGCAGCTCTTAATGATTCATGAGAAAATTGTTACAGTAAGAAATTTGAAACTTGATTGAATTCTCACTAGTGCTGACCAAATCTCATTGAAATGCAATTAATAATTTAAAAAAATTAAAATTTATTGTGTTTGCTATATGAGGAGATTTCTCGACACTTTAGACATATTGACTCACTTCATCTAGCCAACATTCTATGTGTGGCTGCTGCAGTTCTCATTTTCACAGCTGAGTTTCATAACTTCAAAGATCAAATGGGCCACTAAATAAAAGACCTGATTCCGGATCATGTTGTTGCACCTTTCTCACTTATACATTCTGGTCCTCAGGCATAGGGAAGTGATAAGAAAAGCTATAATCAGATTAATGTTTGTCCCCATAAATGAAGTTAAACTAGCCCCCATTTTTGCTTTACCGTTAATTCATTGTAACTTGAAAAATGCAATTTCCATATTAAAGGAATATAATGTTCAATGTTGTACTAGTCAGTGAAAGAGTACTAACTCTAGGTTTCGTGTTATCCTTCTTAGCCTGTCCACCAATTACCGCTTCATGTTGCATAGATTCTGTTTCATCAAACTCGTAGATCAAAAAGCACTATATTAGTTACAACATAGCAAGAGCTTGAACATCAATACAGCTAATTTTATTCCCTTTGCCCCAAGGTATTTCAGAGATTATGTGAGGTAGACCAGATGGATGGTGTGCATTCGGAGGGTATATTTCACATAGTGGCTGAGAAATTTCAAACTAAGGAAGGATATCATTATTAAAGAAACCAATAAGCAAGCTTTTATTTTGTTCCAGAAATGTGTCAGACCTTAACTTGCCTACAATAATCACAGCACTAAGAAATACATCAGGTGAAAATGTGATAGTCTGGTTATGGTGCACATACCAAAAGTCTCAAGATAAGACGTCCTGATCTTCAGACTTTACACTCTGATAGATTTTATTCTTTCTTTGAGATGTTAGTGAAAACAGTGATTTTTGATGAGACACATTTTTGTTTAGTTTTGTGTTATAGAATTAGAGTATAAAAGGATTTATTTTGACTAAAATCAAGTGTCCTATAGTCAAATTTCTCTCTGGAGGCACTAATGGAGAATCTGTCTTCAAGTTTTAGCCTTTTAGAGTCTGCCAAAGTCCTGTGGCTTGTGAGTATCTTCAGTTTTCAATGATGGCCATGACTAGTTTTTCATATCTTATGTAAGTATGATTTTGGCCTCTTTCACCTGTCCGTTAAGGTTTTATGTGATTAACCCGGTTTACCAGATGAACCATGATTTTTTAAATTTAATCCCCATTTTTTTTAATTAGAGGATTCATAACCTAATTAAATATATAACTTTAAATTTCCTCTTTCAGCATAATGAAATCTCCTCATAGTTAACGATGGTCATCTTCGTGAGGGCATGCTGGTGCTTATTGATGTGCTGTTTAATTCCTGGTGAACTTGCACGGGTTGACTATTGGTCATTCTTATTAATCCAATGGGGCCATCAGAGCCGTGCCAGTCAGAGTCACATTTTTAAGAAAGACTGACACTTTCTCCCCCAGCAGTTCTCAACTGTCAGTAATTCCACAATAACGAACACTACTTATGTCATTTTAGAGACCTTTAGTGTATCTTTGACTATTAACTCATAGGAAAGCATTCAAAGCCTTGTATTGCAATTTTCACTTAATAACCTATGTTCTCTGGAAACACCAGTGGTCTACTAATGCAAGACAATTCTGTTTACTCTCCATATTAAAAAAAAAAAACTTTATTTAAAAAACTTTGCAAATAATAAAACACTTCCTACTCATATTAGCCAAATCCAATATTTATACTTTTTCATTAACTCAAACTTTTTTATTTTTACTTTTATTCTTAGTCAGCACACAAACTAGTAGTCCTTTGTAGGCTTTTCCTTACTTACATCCTTTGTTCTGATTACCCTCTGCATGACCACCTCTCTTTCCCACTCCTCTGCCCGTCCCTTTTTAATCCTTTAACACACGGGTAGCCCTGTGTTTCATTTTGCATGTGTTCTCCTATTACCGGATTTTATACATTTTAGCTGTATTGTAAACTAGTGGGCTTCCATAAAGCTTTTGTCCACTGTTACTTTGGGTTAGCCCACCTCTGTGCCTCCTAGTTTCCCTGCCTAAGTCTTTTATCTCCAGTTATCTACTTCTTTAAATTCATATTTGCATAATCTACTTACTCCTTTCCGATAATGTGCCTCCCGAAATGACACTTTTCCAGTTTTCTAGCTTCTGCTTCTGCTCCAAGTTAAAGACAAACATGAAGCTTGAATGCACATATTACAGAAGACATGAGGCATTTGACTTTCTCCTCCTGAGTTACCTCATCCAGTGTTCCATTGGAAATGGTTTTTCTGGTCTCTTTAATGGAAGTCTCCAGAGTTTTTAATTATACTATACATGGAGGGATGTGAGGAGGAAGCCACAAGCCACGTATCATCTGTCTTCATATGGTCATCTCTGTATGACAGCATATCCTTTTATTTGGAAGGGGCAAATAATACAAATGTGACAAAGACCCTTCTTGCACTGATCACAAGGAGTCTTGTCATTTCTCCACACTTTATTCGTGTAGTTTCATTCCTTTGGTTTCAGAGAGAGACCTCTGTTTGCTTCTAGTCCTTATTATCCAACCACTATAGTTTAGAGTTGCCTCTTTTCTACTTGCAGTCTACAATGATAGATCATATCACTGGTTTGTGATTGTTAACAGAACATGTGAGATTTATTGATAGAACACCAGGAACTGAATTACCACAGAGGAGCATTTCCACAATGGTGTGCCATATATTACTCCTTTGGAATGTGATCTGATTCTGTTTCATTGGCTGTTTTACCTGCAGTGAGTTTGCAAGTGGAAAGTTCGTCTCTTCATAGCAAGCACTGGTGTAGTCTTTTCATCTCTGAGAACAATATTATCTCATTATTCAAGGTTCTATAAGGCAAAGGCAACCGTGAGAAATGGGGTAAAGCAAGAACACACAAAAGCTAGGTTTTGTTTGGAATATGTAAAAATTGAAGATACTTTACAAAGGATGCACCAAATTTATTTTTTAAGTGTACATCTTCTATCTATTCGTTTATACCCCAGAGTATTCCTAAGCCACTGTTTTGAGTTACATGCAAGGAAGACTCTGAAAATGACTCTGCACAACAGTCAAGTGCACAATTAAGTCAGTTAACAATGTGTAGTGATCATCTGTATTCTAACGATTGAACGTGAAAATATAGCAAATAACCTAATTTTATATGAGAAAGAATTGCTTGTCTCATTTATCACAATTTGCATATCAATTTTAGAACATTAGTCTTCAAATACATTTCCCTTGGTTATATGGAACATCTTCCTTAGGCAAATAGCCCTGAGACAGGGGAGTTTATCTACATACAGGCTATAAGAACAAATTTTCATTTTACCAAATTAAGCAGTATAGGCAAAACTATTAAAATATGATTATCACTGGCAATTATATAATTTACAGTGATGCAAAAAACTAATCTAACATGTATCAAATAATATGTTTAAGATAATTATTATCCAAAATTTATTTGGGTTTCAAATTTTCAATTGAAATTCTTGCTCCATTAATGGTTAATGAAATTAATGGATTTCAGCTGGTATGATAGGATTAATAGAACAGAGCAGAATTAACATGAAATTGAACGGAATTTTTAAAAATTGTGATATATAATAAAAAGAGTAAATCAGTATGAATGCCCTCTAACAATTATGGCTCAATTTTCTGTGAAACTTCTATTTATGTTGGTCTGAACTGTGATATGTGTTGTTGTTGTTTTTTTTTTAATTTATTGTAGGATATGTATACTCCTCAAACTAGCTCTAAAAGGCATTAGCACATATAAGAAAGCAGCAGCATCTCTCATACATTTAGTTTAGTTTAATTTAGTTTTTTTTCCTAGTGAGAAATACAACTAAAAATCTGTTCAATGGAGTCTAACCCTTTTGTTCTGCAGATCTTTTTCACACTGAGGAAGCGCTCTTATGTGTAGCCCATCTCCTGTCTTCTTTCTGACAGCAGAGTAAGTATGCTGCATTGTCAGCACTGCCTAAGTCACATGGACTGGGAAGTTTACAAATATATGGATGCACAGGGTGAGCATGCCTCCAGTGTGGTATCGAAAAGTCCAATGTGCTTTTGACTAGAATGCGCACTTTTGATGAAATGAAAGTTGGAAGCTAAGACCAGTGTCTTTAAGGAAGCCTAGCACTACTGTCTCCTCCAGGTCTTTCTATCTTCCTCTTCTTTCATAAGATTCCCTGCACTGTACCCAAAGTTTGCCCAAAATTCAGCATCTGCTTCAATACAGGGAATCTTATGAAAGAAGGGGGGATAGAAAGACCTGGAAGGGACAGGAGCTCCACAAGTAGAACAACAGAACCAAAAAATCTGGACCCAGGGGTCTTTGCAGAGACTGATACTCCAATCAAGGACCACGCATGGAGATAACCTAGGACCCCTGCACAGATGTAGCCCATGGCAGCTCAGTCTTCAAGTGGGTTACATAGTAATTGGAACAGGGACTGTCTCTGACAAGAACTCAGTGGCTGGCTCTTTGATCACCTCCCTCTGAGCAGGGAACTGCCTTGCCAGGACACAAAGGAAGACAATGAAGCCAGTCCTGGTGAGACCTGATAGGCTAGGGTAAGATAGAAAGGGAGGAGGACTTCCCCTATCAGTGGATTAGGGGAGGGGCATAGGAGGAGAAAAGGATGGAATGTGGGACTGGGAGGAGAGGAGAGTGGGGGCTACCACTGGGATACAAAGTGAATAAATTGTAAAAATAAATAAATAAATACAATTCTAGCGCTGGTTCAAAGCAGGCACTTTATAATAACTCCCTTAATAAGAGTAAAAATGTGATCATGTTATGACTTTGCAAAGAAAATCTGACAGTCCTTAACAAGTCCCCCAATCAACAAAATACTTTTATAAATAATGATTCTCTGAATTATTCCTACTAATGCCTCACTGTTTCACTGTATCTATTAGGGAAATAGAATTATGTTACTTATTGTCTTTTATAATGGGTGTATTGTTCACTTATTGTTTAATTGCCCTCCTATGTTCTTGTTTTTGGATGGAAAAAAATATTTCACAATATTGAGCAAAACCTTCATACATGGTAGCAGTCACCACAAAACCCTGATGGCACCTTTGTCACCCTGGTGCACATGCCTTTCCTCCTAACATAAGTAAGGGTAACGTAGATTGCTAGTGCTGTCTTCATGGTATGTTTTCTCCAAAGTGTGATGTTTAATTGTTTAAATTTCCCCTCTGGGAATTTTATAGGAAATCCCCTGGGGATTTAATAGAGAATGGAAGGAAACCAGAGCTATTAAAGCAAGGAAAGTGATTTGGCACTGTTTTAATACATTTTCTCATTTAATTAATTTAATTTTCATGAGTGCCTACTTTACAGAAGAGAACTTTGAACATCGTAAATTTTAAGTACTACCAAAGCCCACACAACTAGTAAGTGGTTCAGATAATATTAAACTTTCCATTATCTAGCTTCTGATTTTTCAGTATTTTCATTAGATCTGTATTATTTAACCACTTTTAATTGATGAAACCACAAAATCAAAAGGAATGCCAGCCATACTCTTTCTTTTGTTTTTGTTCAACTGTATCATCACGAAAGTGGAACAAGGCAGAGAGATACCTCTTTTAAAAGTATTTATTTTTTGAAAATCCCATGTTACATACAAGGGTCTTGATCATATCCACTCTTCCAACTCCTATCATAAATCACTCCTCTCTAGTCACATCTCTCTCCTAACTTTATGGTCCCTTTATCGATTCTTTATTTAATATTCTTTATGACCCAACACCTTAATAGTGGGAGACTTCAACACTCCACACTCACCAAGGGACAGATCATTGATCTAAAATACTCAGAAACCAAATCCAAGAACACATCAAAGATATCATCCACCATGACCAAGCAGCTTCATCCCAAGCATGCAGCAGTGCTTTAATATATGGAAATCCATCAATGTAATCCACCACATAAACAAACTGAAAGAAAGAAAGAAAAAAAAAAAAGCACATGATCATCTCCTTAAATGCTGAAAAAACATTCGATAAAACCCAATACCCATTCATGCTTCAATTTTTGAAGAGATCAGGGATACAAAGCACATAACTAAACATGGTAAAGGCAATATACAACAAGTCTGTAGCCAACATCAAACTAAAGGAAGAGAAACTTAAATCGATCCCACTGAAATGAGGGACAAAACACAGTTGCCAACTTTCCCTATATCTCTTCAATGTAGTACTGGAAGTCCTACCTAGAGCAATAAGACAACCAAAGGAGATAAAGGGACTCAAATCAGAAAGGAAGAATCAAAGTATCACTGTTTGCAGACGATAAGAAAGTACACATGAGTAACCCCAAAAATTCCACCAAAGAACTCCTACAGCTGATAAACACCTTCAGCAATGCAGCTGGATGTTTCTAACCCTTGTTCCAGGAAATCTAATACCTTTCCTGTCACCTGCATAGATACGGTGGATATAGAGACACTCATGCTCCTAGAAATACACATCAATTAGAAAGAAAAGTGAAAGCTACCTGTGCTAATGAAGAGTTTGTTCAGAAGGTAAGAACAATGGCTATTCTTTCCGAAAGCCCAGGTTCCATTCCCAGCATCCACACAGAAGTTCACGATTGTCTATAACTCTTGTTCCAGAATATCTGACAGTCTCGACCGTCCTTCTCAGGTGCCCCCAGACACACACACACAATGTAAATATAAGCAGGGGAAACATCTGTACATGCACAAAAGAATTTAGAAGATAATGCCAACACCCTGGAGGTGGAGGCAGGAGAGTACATATTATGAGCAGCCCAGGCTAACAGGGGAAGGGAAAGGAGAGGAGGGGGGGGCACTGGGAGGAGAGGAGGGAGGGGTAACCCTTGGGATGTAAAGTAAACAAACAAATTTTCAAAAAAGAAATAGCTTCAAAACAAAACAAAATGAAACAAAAACCTCCCTTCTACTTGACCAGGAATTTTGCAACAAAATAATTTTTGGAGCAGAATATGTTAATGTGTTTCTTTTTCCCACAGTCTCTTAGTACAGCATAGAGGAATAATAACAGACTTATAATATGCATGATGCTTATGTAAACTGATAGAGTTGTAGTAATGTGCACAAAACAAAAATCAAAGAGATGGAACTTGTTTCCACATTATTTGTGGTGTTGTTTAATTTTTATATGTCTCAAAATTGTACTGTACTTCCTGACATATTTTAACAGTTAAAATAAATGGCATAGAAGTTTCACAGGAGCCACCCACTGGCTGCTCAGTTTCTAAGTAGTTTCCCCTTGTAAGGGGAGCAAGGACTGTCTCTAAAATGAACTAAGTGGCAGGCTCTTTGATCACTTCCCCCTGGGTGGTGCAGCCTTGCCAGTCTACAGAGGAAGATGGTGGAGCCAGCCTTCATGAGACCTGCTAGGCTAGGGTCAGAGGGAAGGGGAGGAGGACCTGCCCTATCAGTGGACTAGGGAAGGGGGGAGGGAATGGGAGGAGATGATTGAGGGGGCACAGTGGAGATACAAAGTGAATAAATTGTAATAAATATATAAATAAAATTAAATTTGAAAATCACAGAATTATTCATAACTCAGTTTGAAAAGCTTATTTGGGCACTCACACAGAGAGCTGGTTTGCCTGGGAAGAGCACTTCTCCTGCTGCTTACGTTCCTCAAGTTCCTGGTGTTACTTGTGTAGGTTTGACGTCTCTTGGGTTATTTCTACCCAATTTGGCATGCCCGGAAACATACGTACAAGTAACCTTCTGCCTAGCAAACAGGTCCTATATGGGAATACATACGTACAAACTTATACTCCTGAAATAATGTAAGTGAATAGAAAGAGAGGCCACAGGTTGAAGGAAAGGAGGGAGTGGTATAGGAGAGGGTTTGGAGAGGAGAAAGGGAAGGGATAAATGTTTTATTGTATTACAATTTCAAAAATACTTTAGAAGTGCTTACATTTAATATTTCTCTGCTTGATACGAAGATTCAATGTTAAAATGCATATTTTCTATTAAGTCTTAATAAATATTAGATTTGAGTCTTCCAATTTTATGCAAAATAATCTAAGCAGAAGAGGACATATCACAAATGTGAACACTTTCATTGGTAAAGGCCGTATTTGAACTCCTCTCTTCCTAAGTATAGAATTCAAATTGTAAATGATGTGATCATATTGTATTAGTTTTATAAATTATGTTTAAATGTGTGTGAAAGAGAGATGCAGAGACAGACACAAGAGATAAACAGAATAATTGAGTATTTTTATTTATTCCTTGAAAATTTCTGCAAGAAAATAATGGATCTGGATTGTATTTACTCATTTTCTTAGCTATTTGGCTAATCCCCCATTGAAAAGTGACTCTCCCCTACCCCCAGCAGCTATAAACTGCCCAAAGCTCCACAAATGGGTATGTATCCTGGATTGCCTCTCCCCTCTCCATGCATTCCTGAAAGCTTTATATTTATGAAAAATAATTTTGCAAACACTACAATCAGTGACCTTTCATAAAGAGAAAGGCAAGAGTTCTTTGGTGTATTTATACCTAATTCAATATTTTTGTTTGATTGTTGCATATTTGATGTCTAAATTAAAAATTAACTTCTGCATATTCTTGTTTACCTGGGGCACTTATTTTTATGCACCAAATATGCCAGTGTGGGGGATTTAGGGGCATGTTTTATGCCACCTGTGGGCCACACTCCCTAGTGAGTGTAATCACATAGAGCCTCTCCCCATGCAATTACACTCCATTATCTGTTTTAATTTCACAACAAATATTTCCAAAGTGGATTGGTTCCTGTTACTGGAGGTTAAACTGTAATTTGAGTTTATCTGCTCCCAACTAAAATCAGCTCAGCAGTACACTGCCTTTGTGATGCTATTAAACGTTGCAAAATTGTCTTTCCCGTTGGCTTTACGCACAGAAAGCTGTTCATTTCAAAGTGCAGAAGAAATGGATTTTATATCTGTTATTTGAGTATAAAAGAGAGGGGGGAACATAATGGATTTATGTATGACACAAATGTAGCTAGTCGAAGAATGGATGGCTGAGAAATGTCCTGACCAGTAGAAAGAAACTATTCTAAGCAAGACTTATAATGATTTGTCCCTCAAAGACGTAGCACTGAAAAAGGAGCCGTCTCCCAATTTTCCAATTTATTCAATTGCTCCTATCTAGAAGAAATAATTCTTTTCCTGCTGGCCATTCAAAAGGGTTTCATCTCAGTATTCTTACTTGCAAGTCAGTTTTGTTTAAACAATATGAAAAATCATTACACTACATGTAATTTCCTCCCAGAAACAAATTCCATCTAAAGACTTTTAGGTTGTTTTGTTTCTCAATTTTAATTTTGATTTAGCATTTTATTAGGAAGCAGTGACTGAAGTCCTTTTGGTTTGTGAGGGATTCATGCTAGAAGTTACGTGGAGTTTGCTCTACTCTTTCCTATAAAAGAAGCAGAATTCCTAACTTTAAGTGTGAAATTTTGTCAGTCCATATGCCTATCAATATTGTCACGCTAAGATTCTTTCTGTATCACCATAGGTTGGATTTTTCAAAGAGGAAGGTTTTTGGCCCCATCACAGTCTTTACTGGGTAAAAACATCCTAATTGATGTCTCTATCGCTAGAATGTTCTCCTCTTTAAGTTTAGTGTAGTAAATCCTGATTCTGCCACCATTCCCTTTTGCTATTATTTTCCTCAACATTCCTTTGAAGAGTGCTTGTTTGTTTGTTTTTGTTTTTTTCCCTGTCTCTTCACTTCCTAGATCATATTTATGCCAGTTTTTTTTTGTGTGTGTGTGTGTGTGTGACTGTGTGTATGAATAGTCTGTGATAATTTGTGCATGTTCTTTGCATTTTTAAAACTGACTTTTAATAGGAGGGGGGCAGTTGTACTTTGTTAGCCCTCCCTTTTTGTCTGGATAGTGCTGGTTGAGGCTTCCATATCCTCCAGTGCCATTTTCATCATTGCTCTTGTGTGCCGTTGGGTAGAAGGTGTGCTTATTTGCAGAGTTGAACCTATTCCTAATATCCAGAAGACAAGAAACAGTTCTTTTGGGTCACTGTTATTGTCTAGAACAGGACTTAATTATTAATCTTTGTATAGGAGTGATACAACATATCCATCATTTTATTTTCATATCAGCATATGAGGCATACTTTTTTAAAAGTCTACAGTTTGTTGGGTGGTGTGTGGGTGTGTGTGTGTGTGTACTATTAATCATTTGCCACAAAGTAAAATACTCCTAGGCAACAAGGAATACATTTCATTGAAAGCTTCTATGTATTTGACATTATGCACATATAAATATAATTAATATTAACAGTTTGAACACTAGTATATATGATAGTCTATAAAAGTTTTCATTTAATATGAGATCAATCTTCATGCTGAGGGAGTCAAAGCCCTGGGGAATATAGAAGTTAGCTGGATGGCCAGGCTTCTGTATGAGTTCTGCAAACCATGTGGAATGTAAATTTACACATCAATACACAAAATTCCATCTATTTCTTTTTTTTAATCTTTGTGTAATCTTTGCACATTTTTTATTTTTATTTATTTATTTCATTTTACTTTCTTTTTCACAATTTATTCATTATGTATCCTTATTGAAGCCCCCTCCCCCAATTCCTTCCATCTCTCATCCTGGTTAACTGAAAGCTGGAGGTCTCCACTTTTGCCATCTGCCCATAGCTTATCAAGTCTCATCAGGATTGCCTGGATCCCCTTCCTCTGTGGCCTGGCAAGGCTATATCACCAGAGGCAAGTGATCAAAGAGCAGGCAATCAAGTTCATGACAAAGGCAGCCCCTGCTCCTCTTATCTGGCAGACTGAACTGCCAGTTGGCTACATCTGAGCAGGGGTGCTAGGTCTTCTCCAAACATAGTCCTTGCTTGGTGCATCAGTCTCTGCAGGAACCCCTGTGCTCAGGTCCTTTAGCTTTGTTGGTCTTGTGGGGCTCCTGTTCCCTCAGTGTCTTTATATCCCCCTGTTCTTCTTACAGACCTAAAGAAGCTAAACAAGGAGGACCCTAGGGAGGATGCTTAAATCTCATTCAGAACGACAAACAGGATAGACACAGTGGAAGACAGGGAACAGAATAGGAGCCTACTATAGAGCTCCACCTAACAGGGGATAGAAGTAGATGCTGAGACTCACAGCCAAACTTTGGGCAGAGCGTAGGGAGCCGCTGTATATTTTATTGAACTTAATTAAACATTTTTTCTCTCAAAATATATACTATAAATAAAAAGGATGACAGTTTCCTGAATTACACTGTTAATTTTAGCAATTCGCTACCACGTGTGTGAAAATACTAATTAATAATCAATACAGATCATTTCAATTCCATAGAGTTTTGAGGAAACTTCTCAAAATATTTATGTCCATATTTACATTTGTGTATTCCATCTAAATTTTAGGATTTTGCATATACTTCTTTGGGGAATGATATTTAGTCAGCATTAAAGTATGATAATAATAATATATAAAATCAAAGGGTAGAAAAAAATCACAAGTATCTTTTTTCATAAGCCTGTTCAGTAGTTAGAATGGACCAGAATATAGCGTTGTTCTCTCAGCCATTTATTTAATTTTTTTAAGGGCGACAAGATTCTCTGTTATGGTAGTAGCACTATCTATAAAACTCATTTTTAAAAGTTCCAGAAACAATCAGCTTTTCTGAATTTTCTGACCTGCATGAAGTTTGTTTTCATCATCATGAAGAGGCATTATGTAGCACATTGGACCATCAATAATGCCTAATATATATGAATACATCATCACCTACGACATCAGCAAAGGCCAAGAAGAGAACTGCAAGATGAGGCTCAAACAAGTCATTTTCAGAGGTGTTCACATATTGCGTGTACCGTTAGAATTAGTTCGTAGTCTGGCCAGATTAAGATGTAAAATTCAGAGCATCTGGCTCCAGTAAAGGCTGTGTTGTATGTTATCTAGGCAATCCTCCATAAATATTATTTCTTTCAACTAGAATTTTCATAAGGATTAGGTAGCAAAGAGTACAGGTTCCTACTCTTTGGTAAGAATGTGAGGTTCAGCTACTTGAAGCAGCTTATATGGATTATCTGGGAATACCATGGCATTAGTTAAGGTATCTTAAATTAAGATGCTTAAACAAAACACTTGTCTGAATAGATGGTCCCCAGCCTCATTGAATCAACGGGGATAAGTTTAGAAAGGCTGAGTGGGGAAGTTGAGCATCTTTTGCCAAAACATTTTTGAATTCATTCCAGAGTGGCTGATTAGGAATTTAAAATCTTGACATTTATCTCTGTAATATGATCGGTAGTTTCGAATGGGGTGGCACTTGGTTCGGGCTGTGATGCAGAAAATGTAGGGATCTGTGTAACCCAGCATTCATTCACTCATTTCTACAAGTAAAAAATATCGAACCATTCTGAAGAGGCTTATGCAAAACATGCCTGTGAATTCTTTCACACTTTGATTTTATCTATTGTTTATCATCCTGCTTTCATACTGACTAAACATCTTTCTCAATAGAAAGCGTTTGCCAAATCCACGGGACAGAGGAGCATGCTGCAATACATGCCTCTGCACTTTCTTTTAGCAGACAAAGCCAGACTGCATCTTTCTGTTTCTGTGAGCTCAGCCATGATAATTTTACAAATGAGAAATGTACAGAGTAGTTATTCCTAGTCATCAACCGTAGGCACAGATACAGTTGTGGAAGTATTATCATATTTATCACGAAGGTATCTGACTTCATACTAACTGAGATCCAACAAGTAAAACTGACGATGGATCATATACATGGAAGCTATTCTTGATGGTTGTTGAAGTCCCTCCAGTGGCCTGGCCTGCCAGGGTGTTGGTGACTGTGGGGTACGCTCCCAGTACCTTACAGGTGCTTGTTAAAGGCCTTTAACTCTGTGGATCAGATCACTTGCTCTTGAAAACATTCTTTGAAAGTTTGTTATTTTGACTTGACATTTGATTTCATTGTACTTCTTAGTGTCCAGGTACATTGCCCAAGTACAATGTATTTCTGTGTAGTTATTGACCTTTATTTAGATTCTCTAGAAAGGATATGATTGACTTTGTTCTTCTGATCCTATTAGCAGGGACTTACCAATAGATGGAACACATTCAATTACCTGTTTATTTGGTTGTTGTTGTTTGGTTGGTTGGTTTTTTTTTTTCGATAAACTACTAGATGAATGAATGAGTGTTGGAACATTAAAATTTTTTCTTCTACCAACTTGTAATTTAAATTTTTAAAATTTTTATTACTATCATTTATTATAATTTATTCAGTTTGTATCCTGGCTGTGACCCCCTTTCTCCTGTCTTTCCAATCCCGTCCTACCTCGCTCTTCTCCCCCTATGCCCCTTCCCTAGTCCACTGATAGGGGAGGTCCTCCTCCCCTTCTATCTGACCCTAGCCTATCAGGTCTCATCAGGACTGGCTGTATTGTCTTCCTCTGTGGCCTGGCAAGGCTGCACTGCCCAGAGGGAGGTGATCAGAGAGCCTGTCACTGAGTTCATGCCAGAGAAAGCCCCTGCTCCCCTTATTAGGGAACCCACACAGAAGATAGGGAACAGGACAGGAGCCTACCACAGTTGGCCTCTGAAAGACTCTACTAATCAAGGTTTTGAAGCAGAGACTGAGATTCATAGCTAAACTTTGGGCAGAGAGCAGGTAATCTTATGAAAGAAGATATAAAGACCTGGAGGGGACAGGAGCTCCAAAAGGAGACCAACAGAGCCAATAAAACTGAGCCCTGGGAGCCCTGCAGAGACTGATACCCCAACCAAGGACAATGTATAGAGAGGACCTATAGCCCCAGCTCAGAAGTATTTTAAATTTTTAAGCTTGGCCAACATTTAACTCCTTTTCTTTTTTTTTTTTTAACATTTTGATTACTTTGTTTTTTAATTAATTACAGTTTATTCATTTTGTATCCTAGCTGTAGCCCCCTCCCTCATGTCCTCCCAATTCCACCCTCCCTCCATCATCTCCTCCCAAGCCCCTAAGTCCACTGATAGTTGAGGTCTCCCTCCCCTTCTATTTGACTCTAGTCTATCAGGTCTCATCAGGACTGGCTGCATTGTCTTCTAAGTTATCTCCATTCATGGTCCTTGGTTGATCAGTCTCAGAAAAGACTTTCTTGGCCCAACTTTCTTGGTTCTGTTGTTCTCCTGTCCCCTCCAGGTCTTTCTATCTCCCCCTTCTTTCATAAGATTTCCTGCACTCTGCTCAAAGTTTGACTATGAGTCTCAGCTTCTGATTTGATACCCTGCTGGGTAGAGTCTTTCAGAGCCCCTCTGTTCCTGCCCTGTTCCCTGCTATCTTCCTCTTCTGATGTCTATCCCTTTTGTCTTTCTGAGTGAAGATTCATCATCTTACCCAGAGTCCTCCTTCTTGCTTAGCTTCTTTAGGTGTACAGATTTTAGTTGATTTATCCTATATTATATCTCTAATATTGAATATAGAAATTGTGGTACATTTACACAATGGAATACTACTCAGCAATTAAAAACAAAGAAATTATTAAATCTGCAGGCAAATGGTGGGAACTAGAAAAGAACATCCTGAGTGAGGTATTCCAGAAGCAGAAAGACACACGTGGTATGTACTCATTTAACTCTTTTTCTTTTGATAGTAAAGACATTAAAAAGCAGAGTTAGGTATTTTGGGACATTATTTAAGTTCCACAATTGCAACAATTTACAACAATTGCAACATTTTATTTTCTGTCTTAATATCTTTTCATCAATATTCCAGTTTATATATAATAATAAACTGACAAGAAACATTATTTGCAGATTAAGTCAGTTCAACTCAGGTTAAGACTTTTAACTGAGAGGCAAGCAAGTGGACAAATAGCAAAAGTTTCATTCATTCTTTTGACTCATCAGGTTTAACCTAAAATGTTTGTAGCCCTTATAATTTTTTCTGAAGTCTTAGACCACTGAACATCAAAGTCTACAGGTATGAATGTGAAATATACCTCACAGCCTTATTTCAACACTTTGTCCCTGGGTAATGGTACGGCTTCGGGAAGCACCTTTAGGAAGTATACTCTAGATACAGACAGTGGGTCGTGCAGGCAGGTCTTGAGGTTTTATAGATTTGTTTCACTTCATTCCAGTCTTGGTTCCTGTTCTTTCCATCTGTAAGTATGTGAGTAGACTTAGCTCCACACAACCCCCAACACGTAGCAACTTTGTCTTCATTTTTTCCTTCCGTGATGTCATTATCCATGTGGAGTTGGATTCTTTAGACATGCAACATAGGAGTAACCAATTGTAGAGGCTCCTTCCTCCCTTACACTGCTTTATGCACTATTTGGTTATATGTTATAATGACTTGTACAAGGAGCAGGTAACTGAGTTCATGGCAGAGGGTATCTGTTCTTCTGTTACTAGGCACCATATCTTAGAACTTATATGGAAACTGAGCTATCTATGTGCTACATCTGGACAGGAGTTTATGACTCTCAATACATGGTCTTTGGTTGATGTATCAGTCTCTGTCGTTCCCCCTGGGTCCAGCTTTTTTGGCTTTGTTGGTCTCCTTGTGGGGCTCCTGCCCCGTTCCTGGGGGGGAGCACTAGTGAGCCCAAAAGAGGAAGAGGATCCAGAGAATCCTGATGGGACCTGATAGGCTAGGATCAGACAACAGAGGTGGAGGACTTCCCTTATGAGTGGACTAGGGGAGAGAGATAGGGGAGAAAAAGAAAGAGAGAGTGTGATGGGAGTAGCCGAGGGAAGGGGATACAACTAAGATACAAGTGAATAATTTGTAAAAAGAAAATAAAATAATAATTATATTAATAATAAATGACTTTTACAGAGAAGCCAAAAATGGGTGATAGCCTAATATTGGAAGAAATGGCATTTAATTTTTTTCTTGATATGGTAAGTTTTATTGACGCATGTCTATAATCTCAGAACTTGGGGAAGTGAGGTTATGATTAGATCAAACCTGGTATATTTAGGGAGTTCCATTTCAGCACAGGCCACCTCATGAGATACTGTTTCTTAAAAAAGAAAAAGAAGAAGAAGAGAAAGAAAGAAAGAAACAAAGAAGAAAATAAAAATAGTAACTAGCAAAATTATGCAGGCCTTACTATTCCAAAATCATATCAAATCGATGTTTTTGGAATCACTCTTTTCTAGAGTATTGTAATAATAACCATGGAAGGCAAGTGATATGTTTTGCACATATATAACTTAACAGAGGGTAGAAATACACACCAGCAGACTACTTCAAAATCATGCTTCCACTTGATTTAAATACATCTCCTGAACAAAAACTGACTGATTCAGTTTTGTTTTGACTAAATTTGGGGGTGTTTAATTATTTTGAAAAATAAATAATGTATAACTTACTCCCTGTGATGATAAATAAATTAGATCAGTACCATTGTTAGATGACAAAAATCACAGCTATCCTGACAGACAACATTTAATGAGCATGGCAACTTTATGCAAATACAGATTAGTGATGCTTGCCCTGACTCTTATTATTTATATTTAATTTTTAATTTTTGATTCTATCTTTTTTAGACTGTTACATTTATAATAGTTCAGTTTAACTGACTTAAATTGGTTTAATTCCTCATCATGGGTAGTTTTTATCACCATTCAAGTCTATGGACTTGAACATTTATTAATATTTTCTAGTATTACTTTAGTAAAAACATGATGATATTGTATTTTATGTTAGTACTTTTAAAACAATGTATTAAACTTTAAGCTGTACTATTTGTACTTTATTTTTAGCAACTTACGTTCTGTAATTATACATTTTTCACCTCTGACTCATGATTCATATCTAAAAATAGCATCATAGTTTATAGCCGAAGGAAAAAGATGCAGACACCACAAACACACACACACACACACAAACACACACAAATAATAGCTAGTGATAGATTGGCAAAACAGTACAGAAAAGCCTTTGCATCTCTTAAGAAACTTATATGAATCATGCAAACCAAGTATGTTGTTGTTTTAGATATGATGACCAAGGAAACCTGTAGAAAAATATTTAATTAGGCCAGCTTAGTTTCAGAAGGTGAGTTCGTGGCCATATGAGCATGCTAGCAAGTGGGAAGGCACCACCCTGGCACCATATCTTACATGTTGACACAACAACCAAGAGTCATAGAGAGAAAGAGAGCAGAGAGACAGAGAGACAGACAGAGAGCAAGCACTATCCAGTGGTTTTCAACCTTCCTACTGCTGTGACCCTTTTAATATAGTTCCTCATGCTGTGGTGATCCCAATCATAGAATTATTTTCATTGATACTTCATAATTATAATTTTGCTACTGTTATGAATCAATAGGGTAAATATCTGATAAGCAGGTATCTGAAATGTGACCCCTGTGAAAGAGTCTTTTGACCCCCAAAGGGATCACTACCAATAGGTTGAGAACTAGTGATGTAAGCCTTTGAAAGTGACACACCTTCTCCAATAAAGCCATGCTTTCTAGTCTCTACCAAGCAACCCCACTAACTGTGGTATATTAGTACATGGGGGCTATTTTTATTCAATCTACTACCTTCCACTCCAGACCGCTATACACTTGTAACCATATCATAATGCAAAATTAAGTTAGACCAACTCCAAAGGCTTTTACAGTCTTGACACTATTTAAAAGTCAAGTTTCTTCTGAGACTCCGGCAATCTCCTAATTGAAACCTCTGTATAAACAAAATCAAACAAACAAAATAGCATACTCCCAACATACATGATGCAGAATATACCCCACCATTCCAAAAGGGTGGGATTGAAGCACAGTGAGGTAATATTAGATAGAACCCTAGCAGGGCAAATACCAGTTTTTGTAGTTCAATGTCTGATGTTATAAGGCTTAGATGGCTCTGTCCTTCCCACTGTGGTGATTGCAACAAACTTCTCTTTCTTGAGCTGGTTCCATTTCCTGTAAGCTGACTCTGGTATCTCCAGCATCCTGAGGAGAAATCTAGGCTTCCTCTTCAGGCCTCCATGCTATCTTCTAGCCTCAGTAGCTTTTCTTAACTGATGAGGAAGAATACAAAACCATTGCATTCCTATATCCTTCATGAATATAAAACCAGAGACACATAGCTGATGCTCCCAAGTTCTGCTATCTGCTTGGGGTGGAACCTGGCCCCTTCCTTGAATTACATTTGCATAAGCTTTAATTTGTTGATGCTTTCCTTTGTTAAATAAGCTTTCCTTTGCTTTGTAAAAGCCATCCTTAAGTGCTTCTTTTTTACAAATTGGAAGCTTTTCTGAGTGGAGTCTGGCCCTGAGGGCACCTCTCCCTTTATTCCATTTTACATGCAGACTTTCTTTAAACTTCTTATCTCTGAAGACAGGATATGGCTCCAATAAATGTTCTGATGTTCACTTTCTCTTCAGATTTTACCCTTTGTAGTTTTTTTTTTTTTTGCTCTTTTTCATTATAATCTGCATAAGAGTGATTACTAATGTCCATGTGATACAGTCTCCTCTGCCAAAGAAATTATTCACAAACTCTCTAATTTAGCCACATTCTGCCAAAATATCACAGTGCTTTCATAGTCCCACAGTCCCTAAGACTTCCATATTTCTTCAAAAGATGAAACTCTAAGGCCTGTCACAGCAATACCCCACTCCTGGTACAAATTTCTACATGGTTCACATCATCAGAGATGCATAAATTAGCTTTAAGGAATGCTATTTGTATTAGTTATAATTGTAGGTAATGCTATATTTTAAAATAAAATAATGTAGTTACAATTTCTGTTGCTAATATTTGTGTTCCTGAGATGATAAACTGAAATAACTACAGTTCAAAATACAGTATGGCTTAATACATCAGCAAAACTCAAACTATCTAAACGCCCATAACCAATTCAGAGTATTACATGCCATTTTCTAAAAGTATATTTCCATTCATATTACATTGCTGAAAAATGAATATTTCTAAGAATGTACTGCAGTGCTATGTATACGTGCAACAAAGGGATGACTGAATTATTAAAAGGCGAAATTATGACTGAAACTCTTAGTATTGTCTTTCTCTAAGTGGTTCCCATCCTTGCTAATGCTGCCACCTTACTAATCCTTCAAGTTGTGGTGATTCCTGAAGATAAACGTACTTTCATTGTTACACCGTAATTGTGATTTTTATTGTTATGAATCACAACGGAAATATCTGATATGCAGGATAGCTGATGTGTGACCCCTGTGATAGAGTCATTGTGTGATAGGAACCCACAGACTCAGAAGTACTGTTCTATAGGCAGTGTGGTAAATTAGATCTAAAGGGGCTTTTTCTTTATATGTACCTTTAAAAGTGAGAATGAAAGACAAGTATAAATATGCAGATTTTTTAACATTTTAATTTATCTTAAATTGTGATCTGTAGAAAACACGTTATGAGAGTAGAGTGTAAATAATTTAAAATACCTACAATGTGCTGGAGCCTGACCCCCTCGCACACTAACAGGTGCTAGAAGCTGACATGTTTGGACTGTCACTTGTTATGTCTCACTGTACAAGAGATCTCTCAGACTTAATTATGTCATGATGATGACCAACTGAAGTAACAGATTTTCTAGAGGTTTGTCTCTGATGAGCACTGGTTTTGTGGAAATTTGGGATGGTGAAATAAT
The DNA here is from genome assembly GCF_030254825.1 of Meriones unguiculatus. Taxonomy (NCBI): domain Eukaryota; kingdom Metazoa; phylum Chordata; class Mammalia; order Rodentia; family Muridae; genus Meriones; species Meriones unguiculatus. Next base: position 43,940,107 of record NC_083368.1, read on the forward strand.
TCTGTTAAAAATCAATGACAAATGCATGTTAAAAGATGCACATTTAAGAAGAAATTGAAAGTGCTGAAGATTTTAAGTTGTCTTCTAATTTCATAAATATGTTCTCAACACACTGTTTGTGTCCTGACATGCAGTCTCTTTTGGGCAGAGGGCATAGGTCAGTGGTAAAATGTGAGCTTACTTTGAAAAAGACCCTGGATTCAATGTCAAGGGAATGGTCACTCACAAAAATAAAGAAATGCCATTTTTTTCCTAATGCTAATATTTTTATCTTTCTATAGATTAGATGTAAATTACAGCTATCTGACAGAAGATTCAGATGTATGAAAAATCTCTCATAATTTGCTGTTGAATACACATATGTTTGTGATCCTCCTATGAAGTCTGAAGCAAACCAGTTAAAACCTACATAAAGCTTAGCATTTATTTATTATCTTCATTTATTCCTTTAAATAATAGGAGTGCATAATTGAGAAAAATTCACCTTAATATAACTAACACTCATGGTAATGAGAAAAGTAGACCTCAAGGATTAAATTGGTATATAAGATATAAAATGGGAATTTGGATTTTAAGTTAGTCTTATTTTTATTGCAAAATGTCTAATTGCCTGAAATTCTGATAGAATTCTGTCATAACTTATTTTTCAATGACTTAATAGACAAATGATTCAGAATACTGTGATCAACATAACTATTGAGTAGAGAAAGACATCATAATGAGAGAACATTCTATATGTTTACATGAGAAGAAATAAAGAGTATAATTTCGGTACCAGTTAAGAATAATCACAAAGATGAAGCAAGTACTATGTGAGCTGATCCCTGGATTGCCTGTGGAAGGGTACGTGTCACATCCTACTTGGATTACGAAGGCTTTGTTCGTTTTCTCCAAGGAATAACATTACTCTCATAGAAAATGTCAAATGTTTTTAGAATGAACGCATCATGTCCTTTCCTGGCATTTCCAACAGTCGCATGTCACAGGAGCAACACATGACAAAGCTGTAGTAACTGGCAGAAAGGCACACTCACCCACTCAATTACCAACAGAGCACAAGCAGTTGCAGTTAGCATTATAGACTCACTTACTCTCTGCCCCTGTGTGATTGCTCGGGAATGTTGGGACCGGCGAGGAAGACTTTGATTAGCATTGCGAATGCCTTGAAACTGTTAATGAAAACTGAACATGCGCACATACAACTTTTATTAAGTAATTTAGTCAAAAAAATTATGTATGAAGATGTGCCTTTTTAGGGACCAGTAATGTGGTTCATCGGGAAGGAGTGAGAACTACCATGCCTGGAGACTTGAGTCAGTCCCTAGGTTTGTCACAAATTGTCCTCTGACTTCTGACTGTGTGCCCTGGCAGGCCTGCATTCACAATAAGTAAATGCATAAATAGATAGTTGCAAAAATGTCCCATCTTAAGCTAATATTTAATTTTCTTTTGTAGTGAGATGGTTTTATAATTGCATTACAAACTGTCCAATAGGTAATGAATCCCTGCATCGTAAGTCTTCTACTACCTATTTCTTAGACTAGGGAGTTGCTTTCAGTGTTTAAAGGCACAGCTAGATAAAATAGAACTGAGGGCTTGGGAGCTGGAGAGATGCTCAGCAGTTCTGAGCTCAGAACTCTGAGTCAGATGCTCAGAGCACTGACTGCTCTTCCAGAGGACCTGGGTTTGATATATTGCATCCACGTTCTCTTCCCAGAAGTCTGTAACCCTAGTCTGAACAGATCTCGATGTCTTTTTCTGGCCCTTCTGGGCACCAGGCATTTGTGTGGTATGCAGACATACATGTAGGCAAAACACTTGTACACATAAAATAAAATAAATGACTGTTTAAAAAGTTAAAAAGAACTTAGGGTTTAATTCATTATTTTCGTTTGTCACTTTGAAGAAGAATGGGGAAGTATTTCTTCATTATTTCTTCACAAATCAGTGTTTCCTGCTTTCTTTTAGAAGATATTTCTGAATAACTCATACTTTCTTATGTCTACATTCAAACATTGCAACTTTAGAAGAAGGAGGAGTCAAGGCTCACACCTAGAAAGGGTGGATGGGTGCAGGCCTTTGCTGCCCATTCCTCACCCTGTTCATGCGTTTCCCTCGTAGTTGGAGCAGCAGCCAGGACTGCTTTAAAATAAGTTAGTGACATTACCCCTCCTCTCAAATTTCAGCAATATCAACAGCAAATCTCTAACAAAGTAGATCATATGAGATTAATGATAATATTCTGAAGTCCTTCATCTCTGATCTGAATAATTATTAAAATGTTAAGATAAGTTCAGGTTAGAAAAACAAAACAAAGAAAGAATGGAAGTATAATATTTCAAGAGACAGGGTCTTTTCTAAGACAACACAGAGAAGTCTATGAACAGTTCTATTAAAAAAGGAAAACAGCGTCTCTACTTAGAGGAATGAAATACTTCCAAAATGAGAAAACTCATGCACCAGTCCCTGCCTCGTGCTACTCATGATATGCATTTTAATATAAACTTTATAGGTGACCCTGGGACCTAATTTTCCTGTAGAAGAAAAGTTGTGTAACTGTTAGTTTAACTTGGAAAAAAAAAAAAAAGGAATGCTTGGAAACAAATAACTTGAAATCCAGTTTACCTTTGTGTGAAAAAATCATCCTTAATTATTTCATGACTATGATTAATTGCTTCTTGGATTCTGTCATTTCACCATTCAGAAATAACCAGCTACACTTATGCATGCATAAATAAAAATTGTTTCTCGTTTTTATGTGACATCCATTTGTGTGACAGTTCAAGCAAAATCATGCTGCAGTGTGTCACTAAAGATACATAATGATGTTGCAGGTAACTTTTTGATACTTTTTGAAATTTATCCAAGATTTCAAATCTTGCACTGTGACATAGTCATTCAGTTTTCTTGCCTACTTGGTAAAATTTTAAGGTGAAATACATTGGATTGTTTTGCAATAAGAAGAAATGGCATAAAGATGAACTGTGAGTCATTAAAAATTATAAGTAAGGATTCATTCATTGCAGATGTTTAAATCCTGTGATAACATTGTTTCTCAGGTTTACCTGACTACCCTAAAAAATGTGAATATATATTTGTTTCAAATGAATCCAAAAAAGCAATAAAGTTGCTCCTAAAGTTCTACCTCAAGCACCCACAAAAATAATATTTTTAATTAAATGGCTCATAAAAAAAGTGAATTCTAAAACAACCACAAACTATGATTTGTAATACAACTTTTAGTTTTTATTTATTATTATTATGGATTTTAAATTCAATGTAGCTTTCAAAACTTGATTTTATATTTTAAGGAATACTGTCTGCCAATATGACATTTGGTTTATTTCTTGTGTTAGTAAAAAAAATGGCATGTGCATAGACCAGGAGACATAGGGGATAGGAGTTCAGATGTTTATGCTTACATTTTAATTGGCTAGAGGTGGTATATATACTCCAAATTAGTTTTTTCTTTCACCTAAACTACTGTGTTTTTTTTTTCTGTTCAAGTAACTAATTTTTCTATTAATAAAGGGATGTATATATACATATACACTTTTTATACTAAAAATGCTGCTGACCACAGAAGAGTTCATGAGCTCAAATGGACAATTTTTAGGTTAGGAAAAGGTATCCTGTTTGTGTGTGTGTGCATGTGGGCATATTGCCAGTGTAAGTGCTGGCTTCCTATTTGTTTTTCTTTGAAAATATGCAAAGTGTTGCTTATTTTTGATCTAAGTATAAACAGTACATATGGCTGCAGAATGCTACGTGAGGAATTACACTAACACTACGTTTCTCTGAAGTCGTATTTGTGAAACAGCTATACGTTCAGATATGGAGAATATAAGAAGTGAAGTACCCTACAAAGTATCACATGATGGCACTGTTTCCATTTCCACATCCCGTATTATGAAATAAAGCTATAATAAACCGGTATTGAGGATGAGGTGTGTGCCAGTGTATTTTGTATAATTTGTGTAAAATAAAAATCTAACCACCGTGGGTATTAATATGAGCACTTAGGTGGATTCAAAGATTTCTCACAAAGTATTTTGTGAAAGTTTACATGTTTATCATGTCTATAAATCAGATCACAAAGAAACAATTTATCTGGAATACTAAACATTTCAACCTGACAGAGAACAGTTTATTTAAAGACTTAAGCTGCTTCATGAATTAGTTTCTAAAATAGAAAATGATATTTCATGTTTCAGTTTTACTTGGGAGAAAATATTTCTTTATTACTCCTGAGATTTTATGTGTGACAAATATGACCATTTGCGTAGCAATAGAGGAATGTAAGAGCAGCATGCAAACAAGGCTAACTTGACGGAAGTCTGCAGGGCACTGGGTTAAGAGCTCAAGTGCATCCTGAAAGTGAGCAAAATTCAAGTGTGACCAACTGAAAATTTAAAGGGTTCATTAATTTTAGGAACATGGGTGTTAAATGGTGTGTGATTTAAAATGCCTTAATTTATTATGGTAAAGAGTCTGTCCTAACAATAGGCATGACAAAAAAAATGGTTTGGGGTGATGAGCATCCCCAGGATGGAGATACAGTCATTTTTCCTTCAAAACAGAAAAATAAAGTTGACTAAAATGTGATGTCCCATATATGGCAATACACCAAAAGAGGATGTGCATGCTTGAAGGCAGGGAATTCCTTGCGATTTCTCCAAGTTTTGTTGTGGTAATGAACCAACAACAGCATACACGGATGCCTCTTGGCAGGGACCTGAAAGACAAAGAGAAACTAAGGGCCACTTCAGGGCTCAAAGAATGTGATAATTTGAAATATTTGGGAAAGTTTTTCACTCCGTGTTGGGAAACTGCACCTGATGTGAAAGTAGCACGAATTATAGTAAAAACATAGCAAGTGGGGAAAAAAAGAAAGAATGTGATAGCCTAAGTGAGTGGATGCTATTTTATATTGTTTTTGATATATCAGAGAAAGTTTCATGCCATTTTTCTTTTTAGTTTGCTTTTTAAAATCAATCCAGGAAACACACACACACACACACACACACACACACACACACACACACAAGCAAACATGTATTTGGCAATTTCACCACGGTCATTCTTTTTAAAACTAATGGCTTAATAATTATAAGTATTATTGCTATGATTTATCTGAATAAAATACCCAGAATCTTAATGATAAAAGCTAGGCACAAGCCTTAAATCATATAAGAAACACCCCCATCCCCACACACACGCATCCACAAACACCAAACTAAATGTGCTTTCGAAAGCAAAGGGGCGCTTAGGTATTTGTTATGTTCAAATATTTCTCACCTTCAGGTTTAAGAGATATATCTCACTATAGAAATAACAGACACATCGTCTTAGTCACCTACTCTGAAACAATGGTTTCTCATACCTCATACCTTCCAGAATCCTTGGGTGTTACATCACTTCTTTGGAGAAAGTGGCAGTTTGCATAATGCTTTCCACATATGAGAGAATTTTCAGTTTTGATATTGAGGAAATTGTTGAGAAATTACTTAGTGGTATATTGACAAAAAATAACCATAAATCTTTACAGCAGAAGAGAAAATACCTTTCCTTCAGTCTGTTCATTTGTCTTAATGTGAGAAGAGAGAGAAAGCCCAGAAGCTGAAATAGGAGGTTTCTGTGTTCACTGTGTTTCGCCATGCAAATTACTTGCAATTTCCAAATGCCAGTGTTACTTTTCAGGACAAATTTCACACAAAAGGAATTCAGTGATTATTCATTCAGTTTAATTAATTCAATTAAATAAGTCTGATGCTGTCAGGTGTTCTTTTAATAATTGAATCAACATGCAGATACATAATAAGCATAAAAGCGTTTCTATGGCTGCAGTTAATTTAGATCCAAAAGAATCTGCTATTTCTCTACATTTGATATAGATTATTCTATAATATTTCAGTAATGGGTTGCACAAAGGCTGGCTTTTAATTCTTTGCTTTCTCGAATGTCTTTATATATAATGGCTTAAAACAGAAGGTGTTCAAGACAGGGTGACCTTTTTTCCATTACCATGGTTCCTGTCATTAATGCATTATAATTTTCTTTAGAAGTCTAGAAAAATGTGTATGTGTGCAATACATAGCAGGTAGGAATCAAAGCATGGCAGGGAAAGTTTAGGATTGTCTGCTATTACTTTTAAAGGGAAAAGATTCGTGGGACATATTTTATTGTTCTCAGCATGTATTTATTTTTGGTACCATGAATGATCAAACTGATTTTCCATATTATTGTAATCAGACTGAAGAATACAGGCATTACATATCATCTTATTAATATGCAAACATGCTACGAAGTATAACTAAATTTAAATGAAAGAAGAAACTAGTTTGTAATTTTTGATTTCGCATAAAGGTAACCTCATATATAGCATTAAATTACAAAGTGATATTAATATGTAAAAAAAGAGAAGAAACTGGGGTAAATGATTTACTACAAGTTCTCAGCAGTGCTTGATGTCATAATTATTGTAAATATTAATTGCTGTGCTAAAAATGTAAGCAAGCCGATTTTGTATTAGATGAAAAATGAAAATAGAGTGTGTACTGGTAAATAGATAATCATACAAAAGTAATTGGGGTTTTAAAACCCCAATCTATTCTGCCAGCATGAGCTCGTTTGCATGTTAATCAGAAGAATGATTTCCTACTTCACAAGGAAGTCCACACTCTTTCATAACCACTTTTAATTGCATTTAAAATGATTCAGGTTTGTAACGTTGGAAATGAAGGCGTATCTGTGTCAAATTAATAAAAATGTCCCTGAAAATCTTTATAGACTATAAATACTCAAATATTTTAAGGACTTCTATTTTTAATTGGAATATGTAGAGGCCCATTATGTATTTTGAGTGTTATTAGTGATAGCATAGCTATGCTACAGTGTGCCAGTTTTAAAAGGCAGATCATTTAAAATGTGGAGTATTTATTACATTTTCAATTATGGACAATTCTCTCTAATTTTAATGTGGGGGTACTTGCCCTAAAACTTAATTTTAAAATTTTACAATAAAATATGAGTTAATAACAAAATAATATAGCAGTGATATTGTATAGATGATTACTTAGTTTTGTAAATTCTTCTGACAAATGACTTCATTGTTTAATTTTTCTTAGGTCTACACACTAAATATTGAATTTTATCAGCAATAATAGGCTTTTTAATATAACATATAATCCTCAAATTTGTTTAGCTATTGTTATCTGTGACTGTTTTTAATTTTCGTAGAGCATTACTTTTACTGATAGCACAAACCTTTTATCTAAAAACTAAGAGGTAAGAAAATCTTTGAAATAAAGAAGTATGTTTTAAACTTTTAAAATTCATCAGTGCAATATATTGGCAGAGACCTAAGTAAATGAGATATTACTGTTCAGACTGTTAAAAAAATAACAATTCTGTATAATAAAATGTCAGAGTTAAAGGTAAATTTATAGGTTTGTAAAAACCGAAAACGCTTGAATTTTGGTAAATTAGAGAAAAAGCGATGTTATTGATAAGGATTCAAAAGCTAAATCTTATTAAAGATGTCCACCCACACACATACACAAAAGCACGTGCGCCTAGATGCATATTTGATGAAAAGTTTGGTGATTAAAGGAATAAAAGAGCTCTCACAATTTAAAAGGGAGTGTGCATGGTTCCTCAACAGGCGCTCTTTCTAGCGTAAACCAACAAGGCGATGTTTCCATAGCAAAGCTTGAGGTGTCTGGAGATTAAAACTACCAAAACATGCCTGTTAAATTTTTCATGGGGAGGGTCCATGAGGGGTAATAGCCAATATTTCTTGTCCCATATTCCAGATGTTTTATGTAATTCTGCATCTTTCTAAACTGAATCATAGCTTTTCCCAAAATATATATATATATAAAATATATATATATATACACACACACACACACTATAGAGACTGAGATGAAAGGCCAGAGCTGTTGAAATGTTAATTTTACTATCTGCTGTTGAGGTCGGGTATCTTTTTGTATTTTTTTTTTCTTACTCCCAGTAGTTCAGCTCTGCTTTATGAATGTTGCGGTGCCTCTGTTATTCCAAGTTTAGAAACTGAGAGCATGATGTTGACCTAACAAGACCAAGTACCACACAGTACACAGCAGTGGGATAGGGAGCTTCATCTTCGGTTCGTCTGTAGACTTAACATGCTTAGAAGCAGCAGCGGGGTGGCTCTGGGGATAAAATGCTGCCTCCAAGACGGACAAGTTCAGTACTTTAGTTCCATCCTAGGCCCTACGTGGTGGAGGGGGAGAACTTTGTCTCTCACTGTCTCTCTCTCTCTCTCTCTCTCTCTCTCTCTCTCTCTCTCTCTCTCTCTCTCATACACACATACACATACAGAAACACCCAATAGTACAATGCATATAAAATATAATAAAACACCTTTAAAGAATGACTTAGGCAGTAATTGCGACTATCAGTAATATGATAATGCTGTGAATCTGTGTTGGCCTTTTAAAACTATGATTGGCAGAAATTATCCTGTTCCTTTCACACATTGAGTTTCACATTCCGGTTTTCACGTTGCTACCATCTTCCATCATGGGCTCGAGGTAGAACCTTCCCAAAGCTTGACTGTTTGTTCTTGAAGAGTAGCTGGGTGCAGTCTGTGCCTTACCAAGAATTGGCTCATAGGGAATTGTCATGTTTCTCTGGTAGCTAACTCTTGCTCAGTGTGGGTGTGTTACAGCTTTGAAACTCTTAGATTTCTTTTTCTGAGTTTGTGCTTATGTGAGGGTCTGTATTCGCTCCCTTTAATATATATATATATATATATATGTATATATAATAAGATGTTGGTTCATAAACTTATATCTTACACAGTCGAAGAATATAATTGATCTAATGCTTCTTCAGTGTCTAGTTTATGCCTCTCGAGCCTTGCTATTTATTTATTTATTTGTTCAGAGGAGGACCAGTGGCCTCTTGAATTTTAGTAGCAACTACAAGCCTTGACCCTATTCAATTCAATGAACAGACATCAGAAACTTTCCAGTTGACAATACTGCTTAAGTAAAACAATGAAAATAATCAAACCCAAAGATTTCAATAAGTACAATTAAAACAACACTTTTATTCGGGCTGAGGCTGCTTAAAAACAAAACAAAACAAAAAACACACAACAGTGGTATTTTTCTGATTCCATAAAGTTTTCAAGTTATTGTTTGATTTCATTGGACATTTCAGGGGGATGTAACTACATCATGTGAAGACTGATTAGCTGAGATCATGAAAATCTCTGTGCTGCAGGTTTTTGTTTTGTTTTGTTTTTGAGATATCATGACTCGTGAGCAATTCACGACCTGTCACACACACATTGAAGAACACAGAAAATAAGATCACTTGTGGTTTTGTGACTAGGAAATGTGCTCCTCGGATGGTATCTCAGCCCCATCCTTTGATGGCATTTGATGTCTCCTCAGGTGCTCAGTTTAACGTTTGCTTTGTGTTCTGTTAATTTTGGCCTCCAAAATAAGATAAATATGTACTATACCATAGATTTATATATTGAAGAATGTATATATATATTCATTATTAAAGTGACTGTCTTGACTTGACATTTGAACACTGTAAACCTGTCCTTAGAATTGCTTCATCTACCTTGTTGTGTACCCACAGATGGAGGCCTTTGTAACCCTGTGATTTGAGTTTTTCGTCATTAGTGTTTGTTGAGATCACTTTTTGAAGTTTACTGTTCATTCTTGTCACATTAATTTTCCAATCAGGATGGTTCATGTGTTGGTTAAGTTTCTCTGTCTCTTCAGAGGAAAATTGCTTCATATATTATTATATAGGCTTGTTTGCTTTTTTCCCCCCCTTTACCTTGAAGAAAACAGAAAAATGTTCACATCTTTACTAGTTTACTAGGCATTTTCAAGAATCTTTCCCCGTTCTTCACTTTTATAGTTACACTGTGGCTGATCAGCTGCTGGCCAGTTCTGTATTTTACAGCCTGCTCATAAACTTATCCACCTGGCAATTGCTTTGACTGAGGAGAAGAATCAGTGCCAAAGTCTAGATTTTTTTCGAATAGTTTGGATGCTGGCTTTCAGAATTTAAATTGTATTCCCTTGCTGGAAATTAGCTGCCTTTATGCTTCATTTTCAAGTTGGAAAAATAAAATAAGAATGAGTACCTAAATCCTTTGTAGCTGTAACATTTGCTGCCAAAGATTTTACATAAGTGTAAGGTGTTCTGCTCACTGAGTCATTGGGTTTCCTGAGATGCTATTGCTATTACTCTGGTAATAGGAAAGAGCCATCTTGAACTTGAAAATACTAATAACAAACTTCCAAGATATATATTCTTTTCGATTTCTAAAACTTAAACTAATACATTTTAATAAGTTAAAATTAAAGTTAATATTTAGGCAATGACATAGTTTAAAACTTTTAATATGTGGGCTATCACAGCTTTATTCATGATAGTAGTTTATAATTTCTTAGAACCCAATGTCATCTGTTTTTTCATGGCACTGTAGGATGAAGTCAGGCCTTGCTGTGTGCTGGGAAATCGTTCTAACCCCTGAATTGCACAATCCCCCAAACACAAAATAAAATCTTTATACAGTATACTTTTACTTATAAGAGTAAAAAAGCCCTATTTTAACTTCTAGAAAACATGATATCCTGTTTATGGCACATCTTCATATTTTATTTCATCATCATATTTTACAATAACCTTATTTAACTATAAAAATTAAGAAAAGACTTCGCATAGAGGTATAGAAATTGGATAAGTAACTAAAATATTTAGCTTTAATTAAAAATTTATTCTTTTTACTGTTATTTTAATAGTGTTAATGGTGTTATAGGTTGCATTCGTTGTTTCTTTGTTTTATTTTTGAGATTGATTTGCTTGTTTTTCGGTATGAGTGCTCTACAACGGCCTGTACACCTGCATGCCAAAAGAAGCATCAGATCATAGTATAGATGGTTGTGGGTACCATGTGTCTGCCAGGAATCAAACTCAGGATCTCTGGAAGAGCAGACACTGCTCTTAACTGCTGTACATGAGAGCACTGTTGGTAGAACCCCCAAAAGGCCAACAGACACCCTGGATCTGGAGTTACAGGCAGTTGCCACCAAGGGAAGTTTCTGGGAACTGAACTCAGGTCCTCCTCAAAGACAGTTTGTGTTTCTAACTCCTGGGACATCTTTCCAGCCCAAACTGAAATCCATTTTAAGACCTTTGAATAGTAATTGTAAAGTTAACCTATTATTTTCCCCTACAGAGATTGATTTATATATGAAAATTTGAAAATGTTCTTGTTTCAACCCAGTTTGACTTCTTTCCTGTTAAAACCTGTTCACTGGGCACTCTCCTGCCCCTTACTAATGCTCTCCTTCTCTTCCCAATATCGAACATAAACTTGAGAGAAACAAAGTTTCCTGTGGTTATCTGATTAGGAATGAGTCAAATTATATTTTCTTACTTTCAACATGTCATAGCAAACTAAGCTATTTAAATTTGCTACATTCTTATAGTGTGGGGGAAAGAAAATGTTTAGAAATCTAAAATACTTAATATACTAACATTGAAAAGGCTAATGTTAATGATAACTTGGAAAGCACTAACCCTGATTTCCTTTATCCTGTTGAATTCTGTTCGATAACCACTGCTCATTTAGTTCTTTGTTACTTTCAGGCATTGCTTCAGTCACAGCATTTCATTCCCAAAGCTCTGCCTGCCTGTTGATCTGTTTCCGCCTTTCTTCTAGCCACTGCCCTGTTCATATGGATGAAAGTTTCACTCACAAAGGCACATAAATTTCTTCCTGAGCCCAGTGTCTTGAGAAGAACTGCACCCTTCCCTTCAGGTTGTTTTGCTTCTGTGCGCACTGATCTTCACTGTGATGGGATAAAATGATAACAGAGGAAGGACAGGGAAGGAGGGTAATCAAATGTGTGGGATGAGAAGATAGAGGAAGAAAGAAGTGCTAAATAAAGTGAGTAGGTGCAAAAAGTGATGGAAGATACAAGCATCAGTGTTCATACCGTAACAGCAAAGGTTTTGCTTTCTAGGCCATAGGCATTGAGATGGCTCAGCAACTGGGAAAACACAGTTACTACCAAGTATCCTGCCTAGATTTCAGAGCCTACATGTTGGGAGGCAAGAAGCAGCTCCAGCAAAGTTACACACACATACACACCAACCACAAATAAATAGATAGATGATAGAAAGACACATACATACATACATGGGTATGTGTGCGTGCTTGTAAATATAAAATATAATAAAACAACTTTATCTTTTCAGATTGCTTTGTAATAAACATAAAGTAAAACCAAAATGTTTTATACCATGCTGTATTTTGAAATTATCTGTTTTTTTTTCCTTTAAAAAGATGAAATAGTGGCATGTAGTTTGCCGTAGATGTGCTTACGCAAGGTAAGCCAATGTCTCTCTTCTTTGATTTAAGCACCTGCTCTGTGTTACATAGCTATATGCAGACTCTTTAACTGAAAACACAGTAAGCTCTTTATTACTCCTCCCATCCACTTTTCTCCATTGCAACCACTGGACTCTTCACTAATATTCTTCATCACATATTTACGTATGTCATTTGTTGTCTGTTCCCTAGAATGTAAAATCTACTCAGTCAGAGATTTTGCAGTTTCATAGTCATTGATCTCATTATGTAGAATATAAGCTTAGTCAGGCAAGCTTGTTTTTGCATTTGCTGCTACACACAACAAGTTAAAACACTACCTATCATGAGTCTTCTGTGATACTTGTTTATCAGTTCGATGTTTGGTGTGCAGTGTGTAGCATAATATAAAGTAATTCTAAGACTTGGAGGCATGAATGAGCTGCTGTCATCATTCTAACCCTTTGAGTTTTGGTTTTGGCTATGTGATGCTCTTTGAATATCTAGATCATGATGGCAGAAATGGCTATTTATTAAGGAAATCTACTTTTAAAAAACAGATTCTTTATTGTGTAATATCAAATTACAAAGACATTCACATTAGCATAGAGCTTCAAGGCACTGAAAAAAAAAAACCATGGATTCCTTTTTAGATGCCTAAATATATTTTGGAAGGTAACACATTACACAAGTCCTCATTGTGACGTTGCTATATTGTTTTAGTGCAGTGTGTGCTGTTACAGTTAGTCAGTGTTCCAAACGTAACCTGCGGTTTAGTGCCAGGTGGCATGGCTGAGACATATAAAGTTTTTATGGATAACAGATGTAGAGAAATACAATGCTTTCCTTGGATTTACTGTAGACGTATTTTCTTAAAAGATATACCGAGGAGTGATTCTGTTACCCTGTGTCAAAGATAATGAAATTCTTCTCCATGTATGGTCCCACGAATCCCAGTTGGAACCAGGTGAACTGGATGTTTATTGTTTTTATAGTGGGTGATAAATAAAAGTAAAATAATCAACTGTATTGTTTATATCACAGAATATGAGTAGATATAAAATTTTGCATATTTTGCATAGATATAAATTTTGCATTGCCTGACAATCACTTCTGCATATTAATCTACTGAACTGGACATTATTTTTATAGCAGTTTCCCATTTTTCTATAAAAATTTAGTGTGTTTATAAACTGCTACATTTTTAATATTTTCTAAAAGGGAAAATAGAAATGAAGGTGTTTGAAGTTGTTTTACATTGGAAAGAATATTTGTTGTGATAAGAAATGATGAAAAATTTGAAAAACGTGTTTTTATAGCAGTTGTCATTTGGAAAAACTATTAAGTTGTGGTCTTCTTAAAGTTTCATTAAAAATAAATAATAGTATGTTGGATATGTCCAAAATAAGACATTATTTGAAATTGTGTAGCCTGATGACAGCTTGTTTTACTAAATAGCAGACTTCATTGGTAGCATTAGAAAAATCACGTAATTATTTTCATAACTCTGTATTATGGCAGATGATTTTGTGGTGTTCTATTTGGTCAGTGGTTATTCACTGTTCTTTGTATATAGCCTGTCATAGTTTAATTTACAGATGCTTTGGTCACAGCTTCTTTTCAGGTGGTGGATAAAGTCTGTTTTTAGAGTGGAGGCTGCCTCTGAGATGGTGCGCCTTCATACTTTTTCTGTCTTTTTTTTCTGGCAGTAAAAGCTTGACTTCTGTTCATGTTCTGAATTTCTTCAGTGTTCCTGTTCTGGCTGTTGAAACCTATACTTCATATGCTTTCATTGTGCTGCCTGCATTTCATTAATGACTAATTCTGTATAGGGTTGGGGAGTAAAATATTTTTCACATGACACTACCCGTAATGAGTACAGTACACCAGCTGCAGAAACCACAAACCATCTGATTTGGTGGATTTGCGGGTGTAAAAAGTTCAGTCGCCTAAAGTGAAGCTTGTATCTGTATTCATGCCATCTGGAAATGTGACTACTGTAGACATAAGTAAAAAAAAAAGTGTTCTTATCAGTTTCCTTGTTTTAAATAGAGATGATTAATATACTTAATAAGAAGTTTCCTGTAAGGCATCTGACCTAGAATAACCATGTAGCTTTTTGAAGATCTGGCTATATAATTAAGGTGTGGTAGTTGTCATAAACTTACTCAGAAGCCCTAATTCACAAAATAATCACCCATAAGTTATAATTTAAATGATTTTTTTCTGTTAACTTTGGTCAGTTTTTATTATGCTTTTATTCTGAAATTTTAAGCAGTTGTGATATAGGCAAGTATACATTTGAAAATTTTTGTTTAAGGTAATCAACTTAACCAAGAATAATTTTAAGTCAACTCATGGATCTGTCTGTAAGAAAAGATAAACTTGACATTTCAATAATTGCCCTAATACTAATGTAAGTTTAATTTTGCTTTGGCAAAAACTACTTAAACCTTATAGTTATATTTTATATACATTGGTTGTAAAAAAAAAAGAACAACTTTGTGTTAACTAATTGTTCTATAAAGACTTTATGTATGGATAATGTTTACAAACTAGGAATATTTATAAAACTTCCAAGGAATAAGATAATATGGGTATGTATATAGATATACAAACACATATACATACAAACCCATTTAGACAAAAAGCACAGAACATGCGTGTACATGTAAATTGGAAGAAAATAGTAAGGTACATTCGCACTCATTTTTGCCCTTAACACTTTCCTCTCTATGTTCGACCATTGAAGACTTTTGTATGTTGGCCAGTTACACTAATGCATGTGATGTTACCATATGTATATGAATATCACTTTATACATATATATGTACACGTGAATAATTGCTCAAAAGCACTATGTATTTAATGACGAAATTGAGATGCAGCTTAGAGTTATCTGAAGCAATCAGCAGCTGACTTTTAATTATCAAGCCATTTCACTAAAAGGATGAAAGCCTGTTCCCCACATTAGGAATGTATAGGCAGCAGTAATAAAGCCAAAGACATGGCAGTATTTTGAGAGATGCGCTACTATTATTCTCGTTCTGCTGATACAGATTGATTAAATGGTAAATCCAAGGTCACATGCCAGTACATGGCACCAGCAATTTTTTCCATTAGATTAAAAATGAAATCTTAGTTTCATCATTTACTAGTCTTTCACTTTGTTGGTGAGAGTGTAGAACCTCAGTAATATTCTAGAACCACGTTTGATTGTGTTTCAGTGTGTATGGTAGAACTTTCCTTAAAAGGTTCGTGATTTATTCACTAACTGTTCCAATAACAAAGTTGTTTATTTGTTGCTTTAGACCTTCTTCCATGCACTAGAAACCATGTTGCATAGTCAATTAAATATGAAAATGCATATTTATGAAGATTTATACTGATATGGATAATAATTTCTTAATTAAGCCAATTAGTATCTAAGATCTTAGGTTAATTTGATTTGTAATAATTATAGTGTACCTGAATAATAAATAATTGTATAATTATGAATTACACATTGATTAGATTGATTTCAAAAGGTGACCATATTTGGATTTTGATTCATCTCTTGAGAAAAGGCTATAAAACAGAATCCTCTTCTCTACACAAGGAGAAAAAGATTAAACTATCATTAAGAATCTGGGTTGCAGTCACTACATAGCTAGAATGTATAGGTTAAATGTGTCTCACTCACTGCTCTGAAAATGCTTAAAATTTGTGTCACAAACTGACATATCAAATAGCAACTGGAATAGAACTATCAAGCGTGCATTTATCAAAGCTTTGAACAAGTTCTAATGTAGCAGCTGGGCGTATAACTAATATTCTAGTATCAGGTTCAAACGAGCCTAAGTCTGCGTTGTGTGTATTAATTAGACAGTAGATATCCGTTACATCCATCATTTCCATCTCTAAAGTTGAAGTTTTTCTAAATTTGTTTCTAGGGTAGGCTGGAGAAGAAACTGACTTTCAAACTGGAAATCAAAAACTCTGGTTTGAACAACCAAGAAATGCCTAACTCCTCCAACAAAGTACCAAGAAAGGATTTGAATGTTACTGCAGTGGAGTCACTTTGGAGAAGTGATGTCTTCTTCACTCAGCCTAGACATTTCCACAGACTCTGGGTCAGCTTTTATCCAACTGTCCCTAAAATAACCCATTGCCATACACCAAAGGCCATGGTTGCTTTCCCATTCTTGTTATATCTGTTTTCACTGCAAGAGGGAACTCTTTGTGAAGACTGCTACCCAGATTCTGTCTCCTTCTTTGGGTTCAAACCCACCCACTGCTTCCTTCATAAATTTATCTTAGGCTTGTTTCCTGCCTTTTCCATTCTTTGCTCCATCAGAGGCTATATCACCATCTGCAGGTAGATTTAGTATTGCCCCATGTCCCTAAGTCAGGTTATCTCCTTTTTAACCACCAAGAAAATCAAGATGAAATACATATACCTTAGATTAAGAACGTTATGCATGCTCGCTTTTCCATAATAAAAAAAAATATTAGGATTTATGTGAGAATATTGTCATGTGACATAAAACCTTATTAGTACAGTGTAGTGTTTTTTTTTCCAAAATAATCTGGAAATATTGACATTTTGTCTGTAACTAATATTCTTTAACATTTCCTCACTGATTTAGAATGTTAGGTTGGCTAGGAACTCCTGCTTTCTCATCCAGTGCGGTCATCTTTCACTAGTAGGATTGAGGGAAATAAAAATAATGGTCACTCTTTCAGGAACATGCCAGGCTACTGAGGAACTGAGTGTTCAGCCTGACCTCAGTGGGCCACTCTGTGGCATCAGCCAGCACTGGCTTAGTTTGACCCCACAGGTGGTTGAGGTCTGGAATGAGATCAAGCTTGGCTCTGTTTTTGATGTACCTGTCCCACGGGGAGGCTGAAGTTACTTTAGGCTTTTAGGTTTGGAGCCTGCTCTAAAATGACACCATAATACCCAGTAACCGTACCTGTGGTGTCCATCTTTACTCTAAAGGTACAAAACTAATATGTTTAAACACAGTATATTTTTAAAGGGTTAGATCAGAAATGAGGTATAGTTTATCTGATGTGTTTAACCACTATTGCTTGTTTCCCTGTTGAGATTATTTTGGGTTGTAAGAAAGTTTATCTGGGATCTGTGCTTCAAGTGAGCAGAAACAGGACAGCACTGATTCGTATCTTTACCAAGTCATTCTTGAATCTGGTGCGTGGGTCTGGGGGAACGTTATGAACATCAGACGATGGTCTGGCCTCACAAGGACAGGGATGGTTGGCAGCAGGTCTTTACTTACAGTCCCAAGAGGAGAGCACATGTGTGCCCTTAAGATTCATTCCCCAAAGCGTTACATTTTTTTCTTTTTTTTTTTAATTTTTCATCAATTGGAAAACACACACAGAAACATTTCTACTCTGATAATTCTAGAATTAGAATCTACAGTAAATGCTAATCAGTCCTACCCTTTCATTTTGCTAAAAATAATAAAACTGAGGCAATAGAAAGATAACTTGGACTTTTAAGGTACTGAAGTTTTAAGGACTGTGGGACTCAATGTTATACTGTTTATACTGTGATAGTAAGATGTTAATATGAGATTTGGGGAATGATGAAGAAAGGAAAGGTTATGGCTTATTGTTTAATAAAAGATATTTGTCAAATTGACAATAAATAGAAAGTAAACAATGTATGTATTGATAGTTGTATATAATAAAATAATATAAAATATTCAAAAAAAAAGATTCATTCCCCTTTTATTTACATTTCTCTGAATGACTTAAAATTCCTGCCTTTTCATTTTGGTCAGTTTCATGTCATGGGTAATGATGTTAGTATTTGAGAGTTTACAAGCCAAGACCTTAAAGTGATGGTTTCTGCTGGCACTATTTTTTTTCCCTCATCTGAAGAATTCTGGTAATTTCAAAAACATTTTAGTCAGTTGCTCTGATTTTAGTTACTGTGATCTTTGTGAATATTACCTAACCCACTTGGCTTTGTTCTTGAGGTGTTTCTTATTCTAGATGTCAGCCATAACTTCTGATATTAAGAAATAAATGGTTTATCTTCTTGTCGATTTTCTCAAAGAACCAGCTCTTGATTTCATTGATTCTTTGAACTGTTCTCTTTGTTTCCAGTTTATTGATTTCATCCCTGAGTTTGATTATTTCCAACCATCTACTCTTTAGGTGTGTCTGCTTTTCTTCCCCCTAGGGCTTTCAGGTAAGCCATTAAGTTCATTGTATGAGATGTTTTGAATTTCTTTATGAAGGTACTTAGTGCTATGAACTTTCCTTTTAGCACTGCTTTTATTGAGTCCCATAAGTTTGGGTATGTCGTGTCTTCATTTTCATTGAATTCTAGGAAGCTTAAGGGCAGTAGGACTGCTTCTGTCATGAACTCGATTGCCTGCTCTTTGATCACTTTCTGGGGGTGATTCAGCCTTGCCAGGCCACAGAGGTAGAGGATCCAGGCAGTCCTGAGGAGACTTGATAAGCTAAAGGCTTAGATGGCAAAGAAGGAAAACTCCCCCTTTCATGGACTAGAGGAAGGGGATGGGGGGGAGAGGAAGGGAGGGAGGATGGGACTGGGATGAGTGGAGGGAGGGGGCTTCAATCAGGATAGATAATGAATAAATTGTGAAAGGAATAAAAATAAAAAGTGGACACAAAAAGAAATAATTGAATAGTTAAATGATTAAGTGAAACATTCTGTAATACTTGGTATGCCTTCTAATTTTTCTTATTTTAAATTTACCATATTCATCACATATTATTAATAATGCTGTAAAGGTTGTTCTAGTCACTAATCTGGGAACCGATTTTTATAAAATCGTCTTATGAGTTAGGTGATATAAAGGCTATTTTGTTAATTCAGTGTCAGGCCAGGAGGTAAGGCACAAAAGTAGACTCTGTGCAGATAAAGTTCAAAATGTGAGATTTAGGAATTAAAGGAGGACCACAGGAGACATCAGGCTGAGAATATATTTCTGAGAGACAGCACCTACTCAGTTCAGGTAATGGAGGGTAATAATAATAATAATAATAAAAATTTGGGAGTATCACACATTCTTACCAGTTTTAGTATCAGAAGGAATGGAAGGGAGTCATTTTTATCAATGGAGCTACTGAGATAAATGGGTTCTTCTAAATGTTTTATTCAGAGCTAAATAATAATAATTTGAAAACAAAGATAGGTTCTATTCACTAGCATTTTGTATGCACACACATTCAGGGAGATGGTAAGTTTACTCAGTCACACTTTCTGATTCTGCCTAGACACAAAGCAATGAGGCTAGTCAATAGACTTTACTGCAGCATTTCTTTTGGCCCAAGGTCTCTGGTATTTATCTGTTTTAAGGATAGTATGAAAGAGATTTTAAAAGATCCAATAACAGCTCTGAGAGTTGCTTAGAAGATGTAGAAATATGCTATCTGGGTTATTTCTCTTTTTTTCTAATAATTTAATACATGTTATAAGAACATGTATTCAGCAGTTTTCCCAGCTATTTGAGAGTCCTGAGATTGTGGGGCCCAAGCTTCACTTGCCTGGAGTTTGTCATAATACTGCACATGCTTTTATGCATTTTGATTACTTGATACAACACTGCATCTTCCCTTGAAAAAGTGCCTCAGTGTCAACAGTGTCAATACTATCCAATGTTACTTCTGGGGATATATTTGACAGTTATTCATAAATCCACTTAAATGGTAAAAAAAAAAAATACCGAGACATATTTATCCATCCCTAGAAATCAAGAATTGAGTTGGTATTCACAGATAGCTTGATATTTTTGGTCCACTGATGTCATTAAGGGACATCTACGTTTCTGCATATTCTGCTGTCTCTCGGCAGTATGAACCTTGTCTGAGACTTATTCAAAGTCTAGCTCCCTGTTATTGTACACAATTTCAATTTCTCAAAGAACTTAGTGGTTCCTTGGCTACATCTTGGGAAAGAATGAGTAGATTAAATCAGAACCTAGTAAGGGGAACAGGGACTGTCTTTGACATGAACTCAGTGGCTGGCTCTTTGATCACCTCCTCCCGAGGGGAAAACAGCCTTACCAGGCCACAGAGGAAGACAATGCAGCCAGTCCTGATGAGACCTGATAGACTAGCATTAGAGGGAAGGAGAGGAGGACCTCCCCTATCAGTGGATTTGGAGAGGGGCATGGGAGGTGATGAGGGAGGGAGGGTGGGTTAGAGAGGGAATGAGGGAAGGGGTACATCTGGGATACAAAATGAATAAACTATAATTAATATAAAAATTAAAATAAAAAATGAACAAGCAAAAATATTCAGAAACTGAAAAGCATATTTTAGAAGAGTCTCCAGTAAATGCCTTCTTTACTCTCAACAAGCAGAAGAATGGTCAGGATCTCTGTGGATATAGCAGTACTCTGCCTCCATTAGAATCAGTGAATGTCTATCCTGAACATGTTTTTTTTTTCCTTCTGTATCTATTCACTTAATTGTCTTACTATATAGCAACAGTGCGATTCATGTAAGCATATGATTAACCAAGTTTCACTTGTCCACTACTTGTCCTAACCTTAACTACATTGGGTTTAGAAATAACCGGGTGTCCAAATTTTCACCACTGAGAAATGAAAGTGAGGTTAGATGGACTTTTTTTGGAAACCTTTTCCTCACCCTCAGTGTAAAGTGACAGATCAAAAAGATCCTAACTCTATTTTACACCCCTGCCTTCCCTTCTGCCCTTTCTAATGCACAAGAGAAAGGAAGTACTATCTTTGTTTTTCCTGTCATCTTTTAATGTACAGAAAAGAAGCCTAAGAATAAAGTCAATCTACAATCATATCCTCCCAACTACTGATTTTCACTAAAGTCTTCTTCATGAAATCTGGAAATTAGATTTTTGATTCTTAAAATTAAAAAATACTATATAACACAAATTTAAGTGTACTTAAATTTAAATTTTAAGTTTACTCAGTTAAAGTTATCAGCAAAATAAAATGTATTATGAAATATAATACTATGGTCTAAATATAAACTATAAAATGATATTCAAAATTAAAGATGAAGATTTAAGGGCTGTAATCACATGTAATCATAAAAAGCCAATGAAGACAAGCTTGATAACATGTAGGCTAACTTTGTAAACTGATCAGATACCATTTTAATTTAGTTAGAGAAGTGTGATGCCTCACGGACAAAGGATTCTACATGCTTCGTGATATTCAACATAACCAGTGAAGCTTTATTTTAGCTTTATTACTGTGTGATATAATTTTTTAATGAATTTAGCCTCGTTCTGGCAGGATCACAATGTTGAGCCACATTACTGACTCTGCTATACCTGACCTGCTGTCTCACCTCGTGAGTTCTTCACCCCAGTGCTTTGTTGTAATGGCTCTGGTCCCCAGAGAAATAAGAAGGAAATACAAATAAATCTTAGGAACAATACTCAAATGAATATTAAACTATACAACAATGGTATTTGTTGTTAAATGTCAATAAGAACATGAAAGCATAGTGAGTTTAACATAACGAAGATTTTATTTCTGTCCAATTAATAAAAATAAAACAATCCAGGACATTCCTCAGTGGACTTAATGCTTTTTGGTGATATAAATGAATGGTTAAAACTGTAAAAGATGAGACTATTGGAAGAAAGTTGTCATATTAACATAAGAATTGAGAGAGCCAGAGAAGATAATCCTAGATATGAAGCCTTGATAATTTAAGAAAGGAGATTTCAAAAACAGTTTCCTCTGTCATGCCATTACGTCTCTGTCTTTGAGTGGTCACATTGCAAAAGGTCTTTCTACTGGATTGTGGGGAGGTTTAGAAGCAAAAGAGAAGATCACATGTTTTCATAAAAATTTTGTAACAAATTTTTATCAAATTACACCTTTGTAAACATCTTAATAACCTTTAAGTCCTCTTATATTGACAGTAAAATGTTTTAGATATTACTGAGAAACTTTTGTAATGATTAATGAAAGCCACTGAAAAAAAGCAGACTCAAAATAAGCTATAGACTACTCAAAGAATGCAGGTTTTCCAAGCCTCGATATTAGTCTTAATGAAAATCAATAGTATGCACAGGGTAATAAGCAAATGATGTGAGTAATGCCTCTGAGTCACTGGCTGTTGTTCATCTTTTGTAATAAAGATCTGATATAGGAAGAGTGATTAAAAGTGCAGATAAGAATGAGACAAATACACTAAAAATAACTGAGAAAGATCAGTGCAGTGAGACTCTAATACCAGGTAGCCAGCATGAGGCTGAACAGGAGAAGGAGAAAGTAGCAGATACAGATATCAGGAAGGACAGCAGAACTGGGCAGGATGAGAACAGTGCCAGGGAAGCAGTGGAGGATTAAATGGAAGATGGAGAAAGTGAGGGAGGAGACAGGAAGGGAGGGAACAAGAAGACAGAGAGGCAAGATAGCAGGAAGACACAGGAAGGAAAAGAGAATAGAAAGAGAACAGTATACTTACTATAATGGCCAAGATGCTAGAATGAGATGAGTAGACTAGGAGAGAGAGAGAGAGAGAGAGAGAGAGAGAGAGAGAGAGAGAGAGAGAGAGAGAGAGAGAGGAGGGACCAAGAGAAATGAAAAGAGAAGAGATACTGGAGAGAACACAGGAGACAAGAGAGAAAACAGTAAAAATGATTATCAAATTGTACCTTGTGATTAACAGAAAGGTGTGAGGGCTTATAACAGAAAAATTACATGTCCACAAAAATGGATGATAAAAATGGAAGCAGTTCTTTTTAGCTGTGTTCAAATCAAAGAGCATATGTCAGCTTGGTACCTATAACAAATTATGTGAAGTTCAAATGTATGACAACAGTGTGAGAAGAAGCCCATTTCTTTCTTCTCATTCATGGTCAGTGAGCTACAGATGGTAGGAAGAATGTATTCCCCTAGAACTCTTGGCTACGTGAACAACTTGAGGGACCATTTCCCTACTTCAGTACCTACCTTGCACAGAATGTAAAACTGAAGTTATGATTATCCCAGAACAAAAGGAAGAATGCAGACACTCAAGACAAGCCAAAGAGCCATAGTTTCAGAAAGTGGATACTTGGAAGACCTACAAGGCCTCATAATTCTGACGATTAAGTAGAAGGTTTGTGAGCCTTCAGAACAGTGGGACTTCTAGGAAATATTTTTAAACTAGGTAACTGCTACAAAAACTCAACTGTATTTTGTGTTTCAGTGCAGTACCCAGTGAAAGCAGTACGTGTTGAGTGGAACCCATAGCAAGCCTTTGGAAAAATCACGAGAAAATATTTGTGTGAGCAAGTTAGGGAAAAAGAAACTGTAGTCATGATGGAATATAGCTGCTGAGAGGCGTAGTCTCTGATGACCTCTTAGTGGGTGGTTGTCAACTAGATCAGAGGTCTATGGTTGCCATATGGAAGACACTGTTGTTTGCTATATTTATCAATGGTTCTGAATAGAAAAAAAAAATAGAAAATCTGACTACCAAATTTCGGGAGGATACAAAGGTGAGAGGAATTCTTGAAATTTTATTCAAGTAGATATCATTGAGACAATATAACAAAACAAGGTGATACTTAGTATGGACTTGTGTATTTTGTCCTCTATTCAGTGTTCATGTATTAAGCTATGATTATATACAAAGCAGGTGCTATGTTGCAAAAAGGCAGAAGTAAGATGTATAATTGCTTTTGAGAGAGAAGACATTATAACAAATAATTGCAATCATGCTATAAATAACTACCTTGCTATAAACCCACTCAGGCTGTTTACATGTTTAGCATTGAATGTACAATGTGTAAAGAAAGTAAATAGATGCTGTTGTATCAGATTCGAATCACATCTTTCAATAGAATGTGACTACAGAATGTGATTACAGATTACAGATGAAAAACACAAAATGCTCAGAGATGTGAAACCGAAGGAGAGAGCCACTAATAAGGTCAATCAGTCCCTGAGAACAAGAAGGCATGTGATGAACTGTGGACATATATATTTTTCCATTTTATAAAACAGTTCTTAATCTTAGTTGGTCTTCTACAAAGTAATACACTAAAAATAATTATGATGATATGATTTCTCTTGTTTCAGAATTTTAGTCCTTTCTCATCCATTTCCCTTGTGTTGTTGTGTATGTATACTTTACAAGAAAACCTTTAACTAGAGTTAATGGACCAAAATTATCATTACAAAGCAAGTGACATAGTATTACATTAATTAAAATATTTTAAGGGTTCATGAAATAAAAGACACACCTACTTAAAAAAATTTCACTTAAATTTTACATTTTGTGAATATAATCATTATTTGTCTTTATAATGGTGATGGGAGTATATATGGTTTTGACTTTTAACTAACTGAATTTTAACTTATTTAAAATATATGAATTAGCATTTACTGTTTAATTTATTTGAGAAATCTATTTCTCATTCACTTTTACAGTAGTTTCATTACAATAATCGTAGTGTTTGATTTGTTTCTTATAACATGTAGCATGTATATCAAAACATGAAGTAAGCAATTCCACCCTAGCAAGATGTGCATTTATTTTAATCAGTGGCCAGTTAGCCCACATCACTAGCCATATTGCAGATGAAGGAGAGGTCATGGCTTTCATCCCGATGTAAGCCAGCAAGTTTCTCTTTGTTATGTGGCACAGGATACACCCCCTCACCCCAGCCAGCTGGCTGGCAAATGTGTGCAGTTGGTGACAAGCAGAACTGGGTGAGACTGTGTAGATGGATTGGTGCGAATTCATCACCATAGCTAGAAAAATAACCCTGAGCAAATGCCTTCCTAATGGACAACACATGCTTGTTTGTATTCACTTGAATTGTAGATGTATAGTTTGTCATTAATCTTACTTAGAGCAAATCCCACCTTTATTTCATAGATTAAATACCTTTTCCCTGTTAAAATTACTTAGCTTAAATTTTATAATTGTATCTGACAAACGTTTTACATTTTCTTTTCATGCAATACAATTCTTTTGGGCTTAAATTTTCATAGCTTTTTAGAGCATTTGGTTTTTGAGAAAGAAGACGGGCAAAAAAAATCACATGAGCAGAGATGATTTTGATGAGAATGAATCAGCCTTGCTGAATATTAATCATGAAAAAATGTTAAATCAAGCACATAATCTTTGGCTAGTGCCATTCAGACATCTCTTCTCTGCATTTATTAGTATGATTTGGGTAAAGGAGTAAATTTAGTATTGTCTTGATATTTGGAAGTCTGTGTGCCTTAACCAGCACAAATTAAATTATGCTATTCGCCACTTTCAAAAAGGGCGCTTAATAATGTTGAGTAAGCTTTCAAACTCAGTTTACTTCAGCACACACTAATTACTCCCATCTAATCATGCTGTATCATGTAATTAATGAGAACATAGCTAGGATTCACTTTTAATTTTTTTTCTTTCTGTGGACTCTCATAAAAATAGCACTACTTATATTTAAAATTTCAACTTAACAAACCAAGTCAAACTTTTGTGCTAAATGCAACGTTCATTTTATGTAGTCACTTCGGATATTTCGTACCTAATGACCTTAGCATAATATATACATTCCATCTTAAAGATGATGAGTTTAGTAATGTAGCAACCAATTTGGCGGGCTTGGGGGGCTAATTAATAAGCATATATGAAAATCTTAGTGTTAGAACAAGCAGACTATAGAACATACACAGTGAATTCCTGTTGAACTCAAAATGGTCCTTTTGAACCTATTCAGGATTTTTACTTTAATGCAAAATGTAAAATATAAATGCTGCAACCCGGGACCACCATTGGTAAGGAAGGCTGAGAGCCAAGGAATATATAATTATCTGGGCTTTTCAGAAATTAAAGCTCCGCAGTTTTCATTGTATAATTTTTTTTTATATTGGAATGACTTCTGTGTTTAGAGAAGATTAATCTCCTTAGATCTGTAAAAGACCATTTTCAGGCCACTAGGGTCCAACAATGGCCCTTTACTGAGATCTTTCAAGTTGTTTCAATCTAATTTTTAAAATAAGCTATAGCACAGTACAATTGATAACAACCATAATGTCAATTTCTTTTTTAAATGTAGTTCCATAATGTCTCTGTAGAAAGACCTTAGTATAACCTACACCAGAACACACACACACAAAAAGAAAAGAACAACTACTCTGTCTTTGTGATATATGGTTATTTGACATTCCCTACAAATTATAGAGAGATACTTAATTCCTCAGATTTTTGTGAAAATTTATGTACATGCTGCTAATCGTTTTCCTTGAAATTTTTATTTTTTATGGGTTTGGGGGTTTTACAGTTTGTACGAAATTTTCTCTCATAATGGAGACCTAGTGACAATGCAGTCATTTAAAACTCGAATTACTTTCACCTGTTTAAATGAGTGACATAATTACATGCTGGTGTACAGTGAGTGCAAACTGCCCGGGGAAGTGGTTGAACTCCTGAACACAGGGCTTCACGCTAGGTCACTTTTTTGTGCCCCAGAGTTTATGTCCTGTTAGAAGTCTGTGTTTTGGGTCTATAGCCATAGCTTGTGACCAAATGACTGTGTGATCGAAGCTACTAAGCGGTAATAAGGCTTGGTAATAGCAATTTGAGGTTGATTTCAAAAGCATCATGTCTAATCTCATTAGAATACCTATGGGTACAAATGCTATTTTCCCCCAGTGTGTTCTAAACATAGAGTAAATGATGGATCATAATTAATGGACTCGAAGGCACATTTGCCTTTGTTTTATTTTAAATACATATTGAATTTTAACCTAATATATCTATTTTCTTTTTTGATGTGTTCCTCTCTTCTGTCCTCTAAATCCCTTATAAAGACACACACACACACACAAAACACACATCAAATATATGTAAATATATGCATATATATATATATATTGAGAAAAACAGGGGGAAGAAAGAGAGGGAGAAAGGGAAGGAGAGGTGTTAGTAAACTCCACCAGCTTTAAACAAATCAAAACAAGGTAAAACCTCCCCATTTTTTTTTTCAAAATAGTGGAAATACAGATTGCTATTTGTTTACAGACGTAAATGAGATTGGCCCTATAAAATTTCTCAGCATCAGTTGAGCTACATTTTCAGCTGATGGACTTTTAAGCTGTCACATCCTTATTTTCTTTTTCTGGCAACAATTATTGCGTCATGAAATGAAGATAATTGTAATTTTGTTTTGTCTCAGATGCCATTTATAAGATATGTTATACATATTATTACCCCTCGTTCCTATTACATTATTTTTTTAGTAAAATTAGAGTTTAGTTGATTCAGGGGAATTATACTACTGCCTTTAAAACATTATTAGCATTCTGTTGAGATTGGATATTAAGGAATTCAAATGACCTGGTCCTTCATTAGAATAAAGGAACAAATTCACTTAAGTATTTTGATTTTTTTTCCTATTCCCAACATGTGGAGTATGTTATTTTGTGCAAAGGCTAACTTACAATCTGTGTGTTTATGTGTCTCTAGCATCACGTCTAAAGAAATAACTAAAGATAATGGGATTTAAAAGCATACTTCAGAAGTTTTAGATTGTGTGCCTTTGGGAGCCAGAACAAGCCTAAGAATGGATTTACTAGGTGAGCTTTCAAGCCACAATTTAGGAAGTGAATGAGATCAAGACAAACCTGGTGGTTTCAGGCCTATTATAAATCTGTTTGAGTTCATTTGTTTCCAAAGAGTGTGAACCCTCAGAAGCTCTGCTCACCAAACAGGATCCTTAGAATACATTTCAAGGCTCCCTAATATCCTAAATTTTCTTTACATCATTACTCAGGGATACTCAAACATGGCTCCTCCTGTCTGACCCCTTTTCTCCCAAGATCTTACCAGGCTCCGCTAGTTTGAGTAGATTGCTGGACCAATAGAGCTGTCTACTACTAAACAGAGAAATGTTATTGTACAGACAGTCCTAAAAAGAACATACATCAGCATTTGTGTTCTAACCCAAACCTCCACCTTGTGACCAGCCATCCTCCTAAGCCAGAAGTCTAAATGATTCCATCTACCACTCTTTGATGCTCACTGATCTGGAAACCCTACTTTGTAATTGATACTCACTAGTAATGATACAATCCCTCTGCTCTCAAGGTAGCTTTTATTTTTTCCTAAAACTGTGGAACATCACCTCATTCTCATGAAGACAAAAAGCAGCATAATGCAATTGTCTGCTATATGTTAGTACATGGTAGGAAAAGATAGGATTTTGATCTAGCTTTTTATACTGAAAATTTCCTAGTTTTCTTTAAAAATTAAGTACTACATGGAAATTAGTGACACAGACACATTTGTTTGGGCCCAAGGCAAGTACTACTCCAGTTTTTCTAATAGTGAAACATCTGTCTCATTTTAAAAACTGAAAGGCATGCTAATTATTTTATTTAATTTTTAATTATTATTTTTGTTGCAGTGATACCCTCGCTAGTCTGAAGTGACTTATGAAACCAATTTTGTTTACAGTATAAATTCCTAATTGAGCTAAATTATACACATTGGTTGGTCCTCCATGGCATATAGAATTGAAAATAAACTTGGATATTTCATAAAGAATGCTGAGACTAGAGACTATTGACACTATTTTAAAGTCTACTGGCTCAACGCTGGGGATGTATCTCACGAATGGGACATACATGCCCAGCATGTACAAGGCTCTGGGTTCAATTCTCAGCACATACGTAAAGAAAAAGAAGAGTTTCCCCTCGGGTGACTGGGAGCTGGACGTGGGTAAAGTGTTTGCTGAACAATTGTGAGCACGTAGGTTGTTATCAGGGCATCCACAGACAGACATGTGGCGGTGCAAAGCCAGATTGGCGTGGAGACAGCCCTATATTCCAAACCTTAGGAGATCCCGCCCATGCCGGGAGCTAGCTGGCTACCGGAACCAGTGTACACTGGGTTCAGACAAGCAAACAAAACACCTTGTCTCACTATAAGAGAAGGTAACTGAAAAGAGCCAATGCCAATTTCTGGATATCAAACACATATGCATGCATGAATATGCACGTATACCACACATATGTAGCTAAAGAGAAGAAATTTTTGGATATATATATATATATTACATAATAAAAATTCAAAGATTAACGTAACAAGTATAGTCATACTTGTCATAGTGTATTGCCTTAAATGCTGTCATTGTGATTTGGTTGATTTTAGACATCTTCTGTTCACAGAAGAATTGTTTTCTCCTCGAAAAAGGAGCAGAGCTCTGTGAGTCTCTGCATCAACACTTCAATACTTCCCTATTTCTATGTAACACAACGCCTCAAAATGTAAAAGCTTAAAACAATAATAAAAAAAAAACCCACTTGTTTTGCTTACAAATCTATGATTTCAGAGTTCAGGCCTGAAAAGCTTCTGTCTTCCCAGTAGGACTTCAACCTCTAGACTGAAGCTGAAGGATCGTGCCAACTGAAGTTGGAGGCTGGAGTCCCTTAGAAGCGTTCTCAGAGGGAACAGGTTTGCTCTGAACACTGATGAAAATTTGGTGATGGGTAGTCATAGTCCTTAGCTCTTCTATTGGCCCCTTGGACTTCCACAAAACACCGGAGCATATGTTCCAACTGTGTCCCTGGAAGGAAGCTGGAAAACTTTCAAAGACTCCAGACTTCACTTCTGTCTCATTATCTTAGTCTAGCCAGTAGGTAAACAGTCCTTGCTTCGTTGTATTGCGTTAACGTACAATTGTTAGTTGTATTGCATCTCAAAATAAGCTGGCAACATATGACTGTCTTTACAGCAGCAACGAGTGAATTTGGCGCCAGTGGTCCTGGCCACACACAGATAATTCACACTACAAAACCCCTGTAGAACCCAATTCAAACAGCATTTCCTATTGCAACAGCTTAAAACATGTCTTCTAGCACCTGAACTATTATTGTTTCTGAGAGCAAGCTGGTTGATTCTATGCTGCCAGAAAGAAATGGAAAAAAAAAATGGATTTGAAGGCTCTAGAAAAATGCATTAATACTTTGTTTAGCATTTTCCATGGAAAACCCTTAATAACCAATAAGTAATATTTAGCTATTTTTATTAGTTCTTAGGGAATTTCATACAATGTGTTTTTATGTGAGTGTGGATACATTCACCTCTTCCCTGTTTCTTCTCAGATCAATACCGTATTCTTACTTGCCTAATTCTGTTCCCTCTCTCTCTCTCTCTCTCTCTCTCGGAAGACAACAAATGAATGAGAATAAAAGGAGGTCTAATTTATGCTTCCCATATACTCTTAGGCATGTGAGCGTCCACTGCAGCATGGTTAATTCCCAAAGACCACACCCTTGAAGAGAACTGAGTGTCCCTCTACCAGCAGCTTTCAGTTGCCATAGCTCTTCATTTAGTGGTAAGGCTTCATGTCATCTGTCCTTTCCATGCTGGGGTCTTGATTGTCTTGACCTTGTGTAAGTTTTGTGCACTCCATCACAACGACTAAATTTACATAGACACCACTCTGCTGTATCTACAAACCAGGTTTTTTTTGTAGCTACCCACAGTCCCCGGTTCTTAAAATCTTTTCAATCCCTTTTCAGCAACGATAAATTCTGCCAAATGGAGTAACTTTCTCCAGTTGAGCCTCTCTGTGCACAAACCACACTAAAGGGGAGGCCGATGCCCAGCAGTAGATGATAGGCACGACATTGACTCAATGGGATGCTTATGCTTCACAATGCTCTCTCTCTATCTATCTCTTTTTTCCCTTGCAGATCTTTTGCCTATATATTATGGTTCCCAACTTTATTTTTCTGAATCTCTCTCTCTTTTTCTCTCTCTGTCTCTTTCTGTCTGTGTGTCTGTGTGTGTTTATGTTAGCATCTGTATGCTCTTTTTTATTTATTTTATCCTATTCTGTTTTTTTATTATTTTATATTTTTAAATGCCTGCTTATATTCTAATAAAAGAGGGAGAGGGAGAGAGAGAAAAGGAGAGAGAGGATTTAGGTGGATGGGAAGCTGGGAGTAATTAGGGACAAAAAATATAATCAGAATATATTGTATAAAAGTCTAATTTCAACAAAAGTTAATAAAATAGAAGCTCAACAGAAGAGCTTTTCCCCTCTATCATTCTAGTATTAAAAAGATTTTGTCTCCCCGTTTTACATCATTATCTACAAACTTCTAGAGCATCATCCACCACTCAAAATTTTAATGTACCAGTTTTACATTTCTATTACAATATTTCTGATTGATTTACCTCTCTGGGTAGTTATCATTCAATAATATTTATGTTCATAAAATTATACTCAAGAAATTATATTCACCTGCCCAGTTGTACCATAAACTCATTAGAATGTCTTAATTGAAAGCATTCTAGAATACTATATAAATGTTTAAATATAGTGTTCTTAAAATAGATTGATAGTAATAAAATAGCATTTAATATCCTAATTTAGTCCAATATATTAATGATCAAACTTGATCAAAAATTTAAAGGAATGAGAAAAATCCTGTTACATTTTGTATGGTTCCTGTTTTGTGCTTAGAAATACAGTTAATTTCCCTGTAAGTCTTGACTTTCCCCATTTCTTTTACTTTTTTATCACCTTGTATTCTTCCTAGTATGTGTACATACTGACTCTTAAGATGTCTTCTCATTAGGTGTTCTTGCATGGTTCATTAAAGGAACCTTAGACACAGAGAGATCACACAGAGCACCAAGGATGCAATGTCCAATCCCTCTCTGACATAGGAGTCCTGCCCCAATGGCTTTAGGGGCATTGGCTTGTCATGCAGTTGGCTTTTGGCCAACAGAGAACAAATTAGTAGAGTGTACCTGTGTTGGCTCTGTTCCTAGCCTCGTTTATATAATTGATGTCTTGTGGCCTCATTATGAATCATTAGCATATCAATGTGATGCCTGAGCCTTGCAAAGTGCTGCTTGCTCTTAAGCATTAGTGATTTGCCATAGCATGTAAGACAAGAGAACCTGTGTAGTGTAGCTGGATCAATGGCGACATCAGTGTGGAGAAGCAGAAGTTCAGATTCAGGCTCTATGTCTTTGTAGTTGGAATAAGATATTTTGAATGTGTGGTCCTTCTAAATATCATTTGTTACTTCATTCAGTTAATTTCATTTTCATTTCTTTTTATGCTTAGTGTACCATGGAACAATAGTAAGTATGTTATAAATAGAACTTTTTTCTTTTGGTTATTTTTAAGTGTAATTTTTATGAACTTTTTTATTTATTATAATTTATTCACTTTGTATTCCTGCTGTAGCCCCCTGTCATCTCCTCCTAGTCCCACCCACCCTCCCTCTATGCCCTTTTCCTAGTCCCCTGATAGAGGAGGACCTCCTCCCCTTCTATCTAATCTTAGCCTATCAGGGCTCATCAGGACTGGCTGCATCATCTTCCTCTTTGGCCTAGCAAGGCTGCACCCCACTCCCAGGGGGGAGTAAACAAAGAGCCAGCCACTGAGTTCATGTCAGAGGCAGCCCCTGTTCCCCTTACTAGGGAGATCACTTGTAGACTGAGCAGTCTATGCAGGGGGTCTAGAGCCTTTCCATGCATGGTCCATGGCTGGAGTATCTGCCTCTGCAGGACCCCCTGGGAGCAGATATTTTGGCTCTGTTGTTCTTCTTGTGAAGTTCCTGTTCCCTCTAGGTCTTTCTATCTCCCTCTTCTTCCAAATACTCAATGTCCTTGGTCATCAGGGAAATACAAATCAAAATGATAAAGAGATTCCACCTCACACCCACCAGAATGGTTAAAATAAAAAACTCAAGGGATGATACATGCTGGAGAGATTTTGGAGAAAGGGGAACCCTCCTCCATTGCTGGTGGGAATGTAAATTTGTACTACAACTTTGGAAATCAATCTAGCGCTTTCTCAGAAAATTGGGAATATTGCTACCTCAAGATCCAGCTATACCACTCCTGGATATATACCCCAAAGATGCCCCACCATTCAGTAAGGACATTTGCTCAGCTATGTTCATAGCAGCTTTGTAATAGCCAGAATTTGGAAACAACCTAGATGTCCCTCATCATAGGAATGGATATAGAACATGCGGTACATTTTACACAATGGGATATTACATGGGATATTTGCAGTTAAAAGCAAAGAAGTCATGAAATTTGTAGGCAAATGGTGGGAACTAGAAAAGATGGTCCTGAGTAACCCAGAAGCAGAAAGACACGTATGGTATATACTTACTTATAAGTGGATAATAGCCATATAATATAAGATAAACATACTAAAAATCTATATTCCTAAAGAAGCTAAACAACAAGGAGGACCCTAAAGAAGAGGCTGAAACCTCACTCAGAAGGGCTAACAGGATAGACATCGGAAGTAGGAGAAGACAAGGAACAGAAAAGGAGCCTTCCACAGGGTTATTTATTTATTTTTTAAGAGAAGTTCTTGCTAGGTGGCTTAGAGGAGTCTTAAACTCTTGATTCTACTGTGTAACCCTCCCAGGCACCAAGATATCAAATTTGTATTGTTATACCTGACTATAATATATCATTTTAAACCAAAAAACAACAAAAAAACAAAAACAAAACAAAACAAAAGAAAAAAACATTTTTGGTAGTATCATGATTTAAATGAATGAAATAACTTAGTGATTTAGGATTGTCTATCACACCACTTGAAAGGATTATTCAATTATTTTATTGCCCATACTGCAATATAATTTTATTTACAGTGTTCTCAGAAAGTGTCCACTAAGTTACCAGATGTTGATGATATAAAAGTAAAGAGTTAAATTGGTGTATTTTATATTTACTTAATAATTCTAGTTTTAAGGCAAGAAATAGAGATGAGGGATGCAATTGTAACAAATGTTATAACACATGTAAGACAAAAAGATATGAAATTTATTTTAAATCGTTAAAACAAACATATCTAAATTTGATACATTGCTTATTTGCCCTTAACAATCAAGAAAACACTTTAATATTTATTTTGACTACGACATTCAAGACAACCAACCAGAAACCCATAATCAAATATCATAAGGTTTTTGCTCCTAGGAAGCTTATAATTTAACAGGGGGTAATCAGGTACTTGGACTTCCATTAGCCTTCCCTTTGGAGTCTCGTGTCCTGTTTTGGCTATCATTGTTTTTCCAATATTGTCTCCTCTGCTCACTGTAACACTTGGCTACAAAGCCAGTCCTAACTTGCTCATGGTGACCATTCACTTTAGCGTCTGAGGCAATGCAACATAGCCAGAGGTCTAGGAATTACAATTGAATGAATGGTCCACAATACACTCTTAACAGTGTTTAGAGACAGCACGTCTTGATCTTCCGAACAGGTGGAAACCCAAGCATGTATTTACAGCACTCACTGAGCTTGGGTTGCTATGGAGTTTCCACAGAGATAGAACTTCTGTGAAATGTGGAAAAGAATTGAAAAACAGAAGGGAAACTTTTCTTGTCAGATGGAAGAGAATGAAAAGTGGGGATAAGAAGAGTTATAGGTTAAACTATAGTGGGGTCTGGGTAGAGATTACATTTGTAAACAAATATGGAGAAAAGGGTTAAAACTACATAAGAAATTCTTATCTTAGAAGATAGAATAATGTTTTAGTTATGAGACAAAAATATGTGTATTTCCACACAGAAAGCATCTCTGTTTTCTATCCACTATTCCTCTTGACTAGTGCTGACAAATAATATTTCTCAATTTACCTCAGAGTTTTCTTCCCTTTTAAACCTCAGTTAAGCACTCGGGTGCATTCCGAGCAGGTCAGCACTGGTCGGGCAGTTGAGAAAAGGACAGGACGTCAGCCAAAGCGAGACCATAAGGGAGTGTAACATATACAGTAAAATTATTTAAAAGAATACTTTTTTCCAACTGCATTGCACATTATAGAGGTATTTAGTTTTACAGGTAATTCAACTTTGAAAATCAAATAATATATAAATACAGCAATAAAAGCATAATTAAGCTAAAACTCTGCTTCCTCGGATATTATATATTCTGTTTTTGTTAATTAAATGCTTAATTTACCCATTCCATCTTATATTTTTAAAAGAATATCCATATATACATGAACTTTTAAGACATTCATATAAAAAATAAAGTTATTTCATGGAAATATGTTAATTTTCAAGTTTTTCGTGGGAATTTAAACATTTAGACAAAACATCCTCTCTTTTTGTGTGGAAATTATCTTCCAGATAGTCACTGATATGGCTTCATCATTGTTAGCAGATACTATTGTTCAAGTTTTTTTAACTCTAAGTTATTAAGAACATCAATGAGAAAATATGAACAGTCTTGAAATATTGCATATTAGACTTAAACTTTTGCTTGAAGGGTTTCTGCTTATTTGCATTGTCTGAACTGGTTTTGGCAATATAAATGGATTGTTTACCAACTGTTGTAGAAGATTTAAAGTATGAAGATCCAAAATATGTTAGCAAACTCAGTCACTGTGCTGTGTTTTTTTTTTAAATGGGAAGAATAGATTAGATAAACATAAGATTTGTAGAATTCATAAGAATATTAACAGTAAACAGTTTTGTAAAGTATTATAAAATTAAATCCATTCATTTGGCAATTTGCATTTGAAAAAAAATGTTCTGGATTCAGTCGATGGTTAGATGATAGGACGATTGGAAAATGTTCTTAAAATTCAGGAAGGTTTGTCTCAGTGGTTTGGCTTTTCAACATTGTATTGCAACTTAATGCTTTTTGCTTAATGCTAAGATTTCAGTCATGTAGCTTCTAATATTATATAGTCATGTTTTAAATGTTTAACTTGGCTGGGAAAGGTACAAGATGAAGGCAGCTGATATAAAATGGGAATTATACCAAGGATTGATACAAAAGATTTAATATTGACCAAGCAGTTATTCAAATTTCTTTAGTCATCTTTAGTCATCTTCAGTGACATAGAGTGTTTCCTAGAGGGTGAGGCAGGTGTCCTTCTCATTCTTCCCCGGGTTTTTGCAGGTTTTTCCATTTCCCAATGCTCAATTAGTACAGGAGCATCACAAGAGACTAGATGGAACTGCACATCCCAGCTCTATTCTGCCTCTCACGAAACAGTTTACAGTGTTTCGTGTCATCTGAGAATTCACCACTTCCTTTAACAAGGAAGCCATCTCTATCTCTTCTCTTGGTTTAATGGTTTTGCATTTTAAAATCGCAACCTTCTTAGGAAGAATGGTTATTGAACTGTGAAGCTTCTCAGAGGTAAATTGAATAACGCTGTTGCCTCCTTGACATTGCATTTGAGTTTTTCCATTACATCTTTTTTGTTGTTTAGAAAACTTGGCTTTTTTGCCAGTAAGAGTTCTTACAGTCACATTCCACAATTTATAGCCTGTACACTTCATTTATTCAGAAATACCGTGATGTTTTAAAGAAAAGAGATATTCATGAAATTTCTTGAATCTTGTGCAGATAATCAGTTTTTTACTTTTCTCCTGTCTAAGCTGCTTTTTAAAAAAATATTTAGAAATTGAGATTTTTATGGTATAAATGTTATAGCAAGAATTTATATATTTAACATCTTTACAAAGTACTATTCCTTTCAAAAAAATTGATGCAAATTGCCAGTGATTGTGTTAGGCTTGATTTCTTAAATTATTTAAAAATAAATTCTCCTGCACAATTTCAGAAAATAGGAATATAGAATTAAAAGTTAAGACATTGACAACTTAAGTGTATTAGAGATGAAATTTAATAATGGAATTATAGAATTTAAATAAATGAGTAAATGAAATTTATAGAATAATAATGGTATAGTGATGAGTTAATTCGTGCAACAAAGTTGTATTGTTTTTAGCTAGTACAAACTTTTTCTGAGCGATACAGTATACATTATTGTTCGTGACATATATGGAGTGAACATTCCATTTTTCTAAAATGTTTGTAGTGTATTTTGATGGGATATAGATATGGTTCTCAAAATTCAGTAAAAAAATGTTATAACAGAGTGATACACACACATGCACACACACACACATGCAGAGGAGTGCTGTGTTTTAACCTTTTGTTTCATGTGTGTGGTGTTTTTGCCTGCGTGTATGCCTGTGTGTACCACGTGGGTACAGTGCCCACAGAATCCACAAAAGGAAGTTGAACCCAATGAAACTGAAGCTATAGACTTTCGTGACCTGCCGTGGGTGCTAGCAAATTACACTGGGTCTGCTAAAAAAAAAAAAAAAATGGCCAGTGTTCTTAAGCACTGCGCCACCTCCAACCCCAAACTATTTTCTTAAGATGAACCTTTTTCTCCTATTGGGTAGCTTTATCCAGCCTCTTTATTAAGGTTTTGCCTTGCCTTACTGTATCTTGTTTTGTCATTCTGAGCTCTCAGTCCCTTTTCTGAAGAATAAATGGAGGAGGCATGGATTTGGAGGAGAGAATGAGCTAGGAGAGAGGAGAAACTGTGATGGAGTGGATTGAACAAAAGAAGAATCTATTTTAATTAAAAAAAACTGTAAGAAAATTATTAAGCAGTCATTGAATAGATTTAAACTTTCTGTGTCACACACACACAAAATAATGAATTTTGCTTTAGGAAACTTTAAAGTGAACCATAAGCATTAAATAAGACTTAAGCCATGACCGTAATGTTAATTTAGTGTAAGATAGTGCATAGGTAATTCAAAGAAAGAATCATGAGAAAGAAGTGGGATTTTCTGTGGGATGAGTATTTTAATGTCTTACACATAAGCTTTTTGTGAAAACTGAGAATTCAAAAGTAGAAAAATAATATAGACGTATTAGCTTAAATTGTACAGCATAGCACATTGGAAGAAGGAGACAGAGAATGGTAGGTTTTGTGAGTCTGTCCTTTGCTGAAGTGCATCATCAAGCAGAGTTCACCAAGCAGCTTCTCCTTTAATCATGGAGAATGTGCGCACAGCAGAGCAAGAATCTGCCCCTAAGAAACTGTATAAGGTTTTGTAGTGGTTAACTGGAGATTCATAAAGGCAGATAAAACTTTCTCTCTCTCTCTCTCTCTCTCTCTCTCTCTCTCTCTCTCTCTCTCTCTCTCTCTTTCTCTCTATTTGTTACATGTTAAAATGAAAAAGAATGACTTGTGCTCCAGAGTCTCATGCATGCGTTGGAGAAAAGAGTTCTTGCTGTTGAAGTTTGTGTTGATGTTTGATAAATATCATAACTTAGGTAAGCTCCGAGAGATGTAGGCACACTTTATGTACATCCTACATCTGTAGATCCGGATGTGCTGTGCCAAGGGACTGAGCTCATAGATATTTTTGTAACTGAAGGTAATGGCAGAACTGTCTAAAAATGATAATACATTGCTTTTAAAATACATTTTCTTAAAAAATTAAAATACAAACCAATTTTAGGCCTTTCTTCCCATGAATAGCAAATAATTTAAGAATAAGCTAACCTGTTTTCAGTAAGAAAATAGTTGGCCCTCAGAAGTACATATGAACTTGATTTTGGAATACAAGGGATTAAAAATAAGATTGATACTATCATTATTCATTCTTATTTGTACAAAATAATAAGCTATGTAAAGCATAGTAGGGCTTTACAATAAACACATTATAACACAGCATTCATATCTGATGATTTTAAACTAGATTATTTTAATTGCATTAATTATTATCATTTATTTCCTATTGTGTCAAGGAACTCGATCTTGTACAGATCCTTAACAAAGTGCCTGATACGCTGCCAGGACTTCATAATTGATTCATTGTGCTTGACTCTGAGAATGCCCAAGAACGAGCAGGGATATTCAGATAGGAAGGTTTTGCCAGATGGAAGCTGAAGCAGAGGTTTTCAGTAAATATAATGGAGAAAAGAACTTGTGCCAAACAGAAGAAGAAAACCAGTGTTGAGAGCCACTTGGGAAGCCAAAGTTCAGTAAACCAGACTGAGATCTTGGGAGAATGCCAGACAGAAGTATCCAGAAACCACAAGAAACTTGTGGGTCCAGAAACGTATGAACCGTGGAACTGCAAGTACAATTGAATGTAAACGAGAAAGGATTAAAACCTTGCCAAGAACGGTCTTCCCTTCCTGACTTGCTTTCACAGGAAAACATCGCAGGCCACACCCATCAGACACATAGCTTCAAGTGGACAGCCCTGCATGACCTCTTAGAGTCCACACTGAGTTCATCTTTGAAGCAGGGATTATTTGGTCAACTGAGAAAGTTATTTAAATACCTTTTGATAGTGAAGACTTTTCTGATGCCATGGAAACATTAAATTTCTTTCTGTGGCTCACATTCCCCTTGCTTGTTTATTCGTTGCCTCTAAACAGTGATCCTGCTATAGCTGCAGTCTCTAGTCTCATAATAGTTTTAGGTCCCCTAGTTCTATATCACCATTCCAGAAAGAAGGATGGAATGTTTCCTAACATCAGCATGACCAGCCATTCTAGACCAAGCTTCTTACTCACCTGCCTTTGATTCAGTGTCAGGTCTGATTCAGTGTCAGGTGAATGATGTTCTGAGTGAGACTTGGGACTAGTCAGTTCCATGACCATTCTTGAAGTAATTACAGGAGCTTGCAGGATGAGACAGGTTGCCTGGCTTAAAAGATTCAGTGCCCACCTGAGCAGTTCACTGTAGGATCAATCCAATTCAAACAAGATGACTGGGACATTGTAGTATTTCAGAAGGGAGAAGTGCAGAATGGATTTTGTTGAGAAAGCCGGTCGATGCTCAATATGCAGGTAATTTAATGTAATGAATGCATCTACTAGTTGGAATATAAACAAAACAGATACAGCATCCCAGAGACTCACTGAGGTTCAATGGGCTTAGGTTGTACAGTAGATGAGTTTATGTACATGGATGTTTATTGCTGCACTATTTGACAAGCTGGCAAATGGATCACACCTAGATTTACATCAAGAGATGCCTGGATAGAGAAAAATGTAATAATTATACTCAGTGTAATTTGTGCAGCCAGAAAGGGAAAAATTAAATTGCGATATTTTTAGGAAAAAAAAATAGAACTAGAAAAAACTTCATTCAATCAGAAAACAAATTCACAAATATAAATTCTGCAATGTTTTCTGTCATATGCAGATTGTAGATTTTAATTTTTTTTAAAAGTGTGAGGTGGTATTATAGACGTAAAATTAAGAAAGGCCCATATCGGGAAAGGAGGTTTTAAAGGATAATGGAAAGCGCAAAGAAGAGGGGGGAGGTAACAGAATGCAGATGGTGTGAAAGCACGATGGGGTCACTGAGCAGGAGAAGTAGTATGTACAAACCCTCAGAAACAGAATGTCAAGGTGATACGAAGTTCAGCCATTCTGTAGAAGCTAGCGCTGATACAATTTTCATGTTCCATATACAAAACAAAACAACACACACACACACACAAAGAATAGCTGACATAATGGCTAAGATGGTAAAAGCTTTTCTCACCAAGATTTGTATCCAGAGTTTAGTGCCTGGAGCCCAGTTGGTGGAAGGAGAAAACCAATTCCCTGGAAATTGCACTCTGGCCTCCACATGTGGGACATGATTTGTGCACGTGTGAGAACATGGATCTGTACGCAGATTTACTTGCATGCGAGCACACACACATCCTAAAAATTTTAAATTACAATAGCTTTAATTCTCTATGCTTTTTTCCATTAAAAAATAACAATAGCTCTTCTGTTTTCTTTAGTATTCCTTTCATTCTTTTAAAATATTAAACGTTTCAGTCTTTATGAACAGAGGAAAAAGCCATAGAAACCTAGAGCATGGTCATAGAGCAGGATGGAAAGGTGTCTGTAAAGAGAGAACAAGTGAACAGAATGCCAGAACCTCGAACACATCAGAGAGTGTCCACATAAAAGACGAGCTTGCCAGGATAAGGATTGTCTAAATGTAGATAAAGGAGCCTAGAAGGGATGGGCATCTTGATGTAGAAGGTCAGAGCAACAGAAAGGGACATATGGACAAACAGTTTGGCACAGGCTTCTGCACTTAGCTTGTGCAAAATGCTGTACATGTTAGTACATAGATGGCCAATGGGGAAAACTCACAAAGGTGGGTGTCGGTTCTACTTATTCTTCAGAGCATGGGAGTACTGCTGGGCCAGTGGTTAGAAGGCAGTACAGCTGGCCAAAGAGAGCTCAAGAGCAGTCACACCAGGCTTGAGGGCCATGATAAAAAGAGCTAGACGGTTGGGTCAGCAGATAGTCAATGCAAACTGAATGGCTTTCTCACAGTTTATATGGAAGAAGTGAGAAGAGAGCAGTCAAAACTGATGCTGTTTTTTTTTTTTTTTTTTTTTTTTTTTCTTCTTCTTCTTTCACTGGGAAAAATGAAGTTAAGAGTGACTAATTAGCTATGGAAGCATATGTAGAGGAGAAGTGCCCATATGGACCCTTGACCAGAAAACTAACAGAAACTAAAGAAAGCATTTTTGAGAGCAATGGGATAGAGTTCCAGTTAAAATATTTAGTAATTTTGTTATTTGTAGAAAATGAGTAAAAATTTTTTAAAAATATCATATGTAAAATTATTTGTTTATGATACTTTTATATATTGAGATTTTTGTTTTGTTTTTCTCTTTATCCATTACAATGTATTCACTTTATATCTCCCCTGTCTCTCCCTCCCTCCTCCTCTCCCAATCTCACCCTCCCTCCCCCTTCTACACCCATGCCCCTCCCCAAGTCTCTACTGATAGGGGAGGTCCTCCTCCCCTTCCTTCTGATCCTATTTTAATATAATGTGTATTCATCATAGTTAACCCCGTCTGCAACTCTGTCTGCCACCGCATATGCATCCAAACTCATGTTCTCCCTGCCACCCTCAAATCCATCATGTCCAGTTTATACCAGATGACTGCTGCTGGGCATGAGGTCTGCCGTGGAGTGAGATTGGCACGCCATTGAAGAAAACTGTCTTCTCCCTGCCAGCAGCAATCAAATGCCAATAATTCCTTGACTAGTCATGTGACTCTGTGTCCACCTTCCCTATTCTATGCTGATAATTTTGTCTGTCTTATGTGTGAACCTATAAGTGCTGTCACAGTCTCTGAATGCTGTAGGTGCATCTTTTCTACTGTGTGTGGAAAACACTGTTTTTAAGAAGTTTTACACTATCAGTGGTCATACTGTCTTTCTGCCTCTTATCCATATAGATTCCTGAGCCTTGGCAGGTTGTATATAGACCTCCCATTGGAGGCTTTGCCGTTTAAAGGCTTTTATTGTCTCAAAATTGTCCAGTTATGGGTCTGTGTGTTCATTTCCTCCTAGTATATGGAGAGCATTCTCAGAAGCTAGTTGAGCAATGCATTGGTCTACAGATAAAGCAGTAAGTCAGGAAAAGTTGTTTTATTGGTATGTCAGTTTAGCAAAATAATAGTAGTAGATTTTTCCTAAGGAACCATGACCTGTCTAGCCACAGTTTCTTCTTCGTTGTAATGACCGTGTCGCGTATGGGTCCATCTCCTTGAGCAGACTTTAAATCTAATTAAAATGTTGCTGGTTATTTTCATAACATTCATGCCACAATTGCATCATTAGCCATATTTTGCCAGGCAGGTTGCTCTTGTAGCCCACAGGGCTAACTGCTTGGTAGAATTGATAACTATGATTCTCCTTCAGTTTGCATAGCAACCTCCAACCCCATGAATGCTAGCCAGCGGGGATGAAACTTTCATCTCTGTACCAGCTTGTCTTCTATATGGCCTATGATTCAAGTATGTGGTCTCTTTAGCAGATGGGCCTTACTCTCAAGTTGGGGAGGGTAACCAATGCCCATGACACAAGCTTGTATGCTTGATGGTGGATGGATCAATAAGTCCTCATTGGCCAACTGCTCAAAAATAGTAAGTCCATTCTTGTTTTGAGGGTGTTATTTGTGTATGTATGATGTCTAGTTGGGGCACATGTAAAATTATTATTTTTCTTTTTCCAAAATTTTAGCACTTTATTTTTTTCTCAAACATATATTTTTACTGATTATTTGGGAATTTCACATAATGCATCCTGATGATACTCACTTCCCAGTGCTCCCAAGTCTTTACTCCCACACTCAGACCTCTCCCTGCCCCCACTCCCAAAGAATAGTAAAATATTTTCCCCCACATACTCACTGGAACATGGTCAAACTTCTAGTGGCCAGCCCCTTAAAGAAAACTGAATCTTTTCCCACCCGACTCTGGACCAAAATCATCAGTTTTGGAGAGCTCACTTCAGCATTGTTATTACATTTTTTAAGGATTCTCTTGGATGGCTTCCTGTCTAGGCTGTTAAATTTGTGAGGGTGAGTCATGGCTAGGAGTTGTCACAGAAGCCTTCTATGTCTGTCTTTCTCAACTATGATTCTCAATCATTGATCCCACTGCAGAAGAAATTTTCTTGCCCTTTGTAGTGAGAAGAAGCATAGATAGGATCATGGTCTTCGATATGTTTTCTGGCATCAGCACGTTCCACAGAGCTCAGCGTAGTCTCCTGTGGCGGTACAGACCACAGTCATTAACATGTCCCTCTACCACAGCATGGACCACAGACACCATCATAGCCCAATGAGGCAGCACAGGCCATGGACATCCACATAGCCTTTTGTGGTCATGTGAAACAAGACATCAACATGGCTTCCTCCAGCAACATGGACCTCAGACCTCAACACAGTCTCTGGCAGCAGCACAGACCAAAGACATCTTTATGACCCTTGCCCATAGCACGGAATAAAGATATCTCATGTCTCTCCAAGGCAGGACAGGGTAAGGACACCAAAATGGCCCCCCAGTGGCAGCATGAGTCATGGGGACTAATAAGGTCCTCAGTGGCAGCCTGATCCATGGGCATCAACATGACTTCAGGACCATGGACATGCATGTGGCCTTCTGTGGCAACACTGACCATAGACCTCACCATGACCTGTAGGGGAAGCATAAACCATGGGCACCTGTATGGCCTCCAGATACAGAATGGGCATATGCTTAGTTAAATGTAAAAGTATTGCCTCCCAAAATAAAACGTGGAGACATTATTCAGGGATAGATCATTTTATTAACATGTACAGGTTCTAGAACCAAGTTTTTTTAAAAAAAAAAAAAAAAGAAGAAGAAGAAGCAAACACTCTAGGCAAATATAACCTCAAATTAAAATGCAAATGGTATTTTAAACTCTGATAAGAATTTCTCTCTCCTTCTCCTCTTATTCTCTCCTTACCTCTTTTCTTTCAAGACAGAGACTCAATTTGTAGTCTAGGCTCGCCCTAAACCCTTGGTCCTCCTGTCTCAACCTCTTTCTGAGAGCTTTAGTACAAGTGTGTGCCACCTATAATCTGGTAGGGACATGGTTTTTAAGAACACAATGAATGAAAGGAATAACAAAATTAAAGATGGTTAGATTATGTAAAAATGAAATAATTTAGAAAGATAATCATGGAAAGAACCAACACAATTATATACTCAATATTCAATGAAGCAAATATTGAGCAAA
Source organism: Meriones unguiculatus (assembly GCF_030254825.1). Taxonomy (NCBI): domain Eukaryota; kingdom Metazoa; phylum Chordata; class Mammalia; order Rodentia; family Muridae; genus Meriones; species Meriones unguiculatus. The sequence goes on from NC_083368.1 coordinate 43,984,817, forward strand.
AGAAGGAAAATAAAACATGAATAATCCATTTGAAAAATCAAAATGTTCAATAAAAAATAAAGAAATTTAATATTATTAGCATTTTATACTAATTTACACATAGTAGTAGCATACAATTATTTTATTGCCAAATTTTATGTGTACATAGGCACAGTAGGATAGGCACTTTTTGCATATTGGAAAGTACTGTGATTTTTCAGCTGAGATAATCCTACATAGAAAATTTTGTATTTCTGTTTTTTCATAGTTTTATGTCAGGAGGCTACAGTTTAGGTGTGGGTCTAGTTTAGTCCAGCTCTCATTTGCAAAGCTCTTAATGACGGACTCAGGTACACCTTAAAATGGAGAGGAGGACAGGGGAGATGGTTTGCTGAGTTAGAATACACTTGCTATACAGTTGTAAGCCCAGAGTCTGAATCCCTAGAACACACAGAAAAGCCAAGATTAACTGTACTTTCAGGTAATTGAACACTGGATGCGGAATAAGTAGATCCTAGGAGTTGGCTGGCTAGCTGGTCTACAGAAAAAAAGAGCGTCAGGTTCAGCTGAGACCCTGCCTCAAGAGAATAAGGCAGTGACCATCACAGGGAGATGCCGGACATCTGTATGCATGAACACATGCGTACACACAGGCATACTCCCATAGACAAACCTCACCACATGCACACACACACATAGAGGCAGATGGAGGCATTAAGTAATGAAATAAAAGTAAAATTAATTAAAAGTGGAGTGACCGCCTTGGCTACTTCATCCATACCACACACACACACTCATTCACAAACTATAATAAAATTCAAAAAGTGAAAGTTGATGCTTGGACCGTTTTTACTTCCCTACACTCTTCCTAGATTCACCCACGTTTCCTATTCAACCGACATGTATCTTCATTTGCTTTCCTACCCTTCAATTACAATTACATTTTTTTGCCCATATGTTTTTGGGTGTGTGGCCTTTCTCTACAGTGCAGTCAAGTTGCCCAAGGGCAATGCTTTTAAAAAAAAGCAGTCTCTTTGTATCTGTCTCTCTCTTTATCTCTATGTGTGTCTATCTCTGTCTTTGTCTCTCTGTCTCTCTCTCTCTTCCCTCCACCCCAGCAGAAATCAGTTGCCTCTATTTCACCAGCCTGGATTGGGTGGCACTTTGTGCCATCTTTCCTTTTCTTGAGGAATACTGCCTGGCTTGAGCTTACAAGGGGCTTTGCATCCTCGGCAGCAACTGATAGCTCATATGTGTGGCTGTCCTGCTGTGTCCAAAAGATTCTGTTTCCTTGAAGTCATCTACAAACCCCTCTTCACCTTTTACGTCCTCTTCCCTAGCTATTCCTGAGGATTGGGAGGAAGGGATACCATATAAGTATCTCATTTAAGATTAGCATCCCACAGTCTCTTACTCTCTGCATGTTGGTTAGCTTGTGAGTCTCTTTGTTAAACACTGTCTGTTGCAATTGGAAGCTTCTCTGATGAGGGTTGAGAGACAAATTAATAAATATGTATAATGATAAGTCATTAGGAGTCAGTTTAATACTATGTCTATTTAGCTGACTAATAGTATTAGGTTCTTTCTCAAGGCTTATAACCTGTCTGGCTATAGGCTCTTTGCTTAACAAAGATGCCAGATATGAGTTGCATCTTGTGGACCAATCCTAAATCCAATCAGAAAGTAGTTAGTCACTCCCATCGTGTTGGATCTACCATTTCTCCAAAGAATGGGTGTATTTTTCCAGGCCAATCTTTAATGAAGTTTAGAGTTTACAGCTGGATAAGACTGATGACTATCTTTCTCCTCTGCTTGTCTATACAGGCTTCTAACATTATGAACATTACTGTTCAATAAAGAATAAGCTTTCTGCTCAGTATTGTCAGCTTAATACATCCAAGTTATGTGACTCAGTGACGTGCTATCTTCCAGAATAGGGTTTTACTATAAAGTTCTGGAGAGTAAACAATGACATTAGCAGTAGCTTGTAATTCTTAGCAGTCTGTGGGATCTCACTGGCTAGCTATCTAAAAAAAGGTAACCCCTTCCTAGCGCTGTGCTTTTTACTTGCTAGCCTATAGTGTCTAAAGGGTCACTGTTATTCTGTTAATGAGGAAGCTTTTATGAAGCTTTATGAAGCTTTTACAGTAGTAAATAGGCTTCAACATCATAACCATGTGTTCTCTGCATTTTGAACTGTTAAAATAGTGGCAAATGCCCTGGCCATCAGAGGGACTGGGAACAATGCATGGCAGGTAAACACAACATAAGTTTCTTTATAGAGTTGTTGTATTTGACCAATAGCTTGAACCAATAGCTTGAAATGAAGTATTTTCATTGTTGTTCTACAACTATCTATCTATCTATCTATCTATCCATCCATCTATCTATCTATGGTTATTATAAAAGGTTAACATGATCTTAATTATCAGGAAAGGTCAATCACTTTCTCCTTTATAAGCTGAAAATTTATATCATATTACAAGTTTTTAGACTCAAATTATTTTCTAATAACTATGCAAGAATTCCTACTACAAATAGAAAACAAAAGCTGCCTGTATGTGTTTATATGCATAGTAAGGTTCTAATCCAGAGCTTTGCAATGCCAATCAGGAATCCTTCCCTAGCACAGGTGGCAAATCTCAGTAAGTTTTATATTCTTCAAGTATATTTTCCTGGTTTTTACCCACTGCTTAGATTTCCTGCCATAGATATTTTTTTAATTTTAATTTTATTTTATTTTTAATTACACTTTATTTACTTTGTATTCCCCCTCTAATTCCTTCCCTCCTCCCCTCCCAACCCTCCCTTCCTCTCTCTTCTCCACTCATGCCCCTCCCCAAGTCCACTGGTAGGGAGGGTTTCTTTTTCTTTTTTCTGATCCTAGTCTGTTAAGTCTCATTAGCAGTGGCTGCATTGTCTTCCTCTGTGGCCTGGTAAGGCTGCTTCCCCCTCAGGGGAAGGTGAAGTAATTATTCAATTCAAAGTTTGTTTCTTTTTAAAGAACTTGGGATATGTTTATGAACAAAAAATACAAACTTCTTGAAATATTTTAGTTGGAATAGCTGCAGGTTTTTGGATAAGGGGGCCATTTTTAAAAAAATAGATAAAAAACATGTGTTAAAGTGTGTAAGTATTCAGGGTAGAGGTCAGGACACAAGAGGGGATAAAGGCACAAAATCTTTAAATTCGAAGAAATCAAAATCACTGTTATAATTTTGAGGATGGAGAATTTTCTCATAAATTAGTTATCCAGAATTAATGTTTTGGCTCTCTTATGCAAACACACCTAAAAGAAAGAAAGAGAGAGAGAGAAAGAGAGAAAGGAAGGAAGGAAGGAGGGAGGGAAGGGAAGGAAGGAAGATTCCTAATCTAGAATATGCAGCTGTCTTGATACGTCTTAGAACAAATACTACTTAGGATACTTGCCGAAGAAGGGTGAGAATGGGATCCCCCACTACTTTCATCAGTTTTGGAGGACCCTGCAATTTGTGAGTGGCCTTGAGGCCTAAGGACTCAATGCAGTAAATCTCAGCATGGGAAAGGGAGAGTTATGACTACAGGAGTAGTTTCCAGCTCAGCAGGTCGAAATCATGAAGAGAAAACCTTGGGAATTATTTGACCAAACATCATTCTTGCCCAAACATGTAAAGGCTAGGCGATGTCTCCTTTTTTTTTTTTTTTTTAATTTATTTTTCTTATTAGTTACATTTTGTTAATTCTGTATCCCAGCTGTATTCTGCTCCCTCACTCCCTCCCCAGTCCCACCCTCCCTCCCTCATCTCCTCCCTGCCCCTTTCCAAGTCCACTGATAGGGGAGGACCTCCTTCCCTTTCATATGACTCCCTTTTGTCAGGTATTTTCAGGACTGGCTGCAAAGTCCTCCTTTGTGGCCTAACAGGACTGCTCCTCCCTTGTGGGGTGGGGAGGTCAAAGAGCCAGTCATTGAGTTCCTGATAGAAATAGTCCTTGTTGCCCTTACTCTGGGAAACCAATTGATTACTGAGCTATCACGGGTCACATCCGAGCAGAGGTTCTAGGTTTTATCCACTCATGGTCTTTGGTTGAATGTCCATCTCAGAAAAGACCCTGTGCCCAGATATGTTTGGTCCTTGTGGAGCTCCTATCCTTTCCACATCAAACTCCCCTTCTTTCATACGATTCCCTGCACTCTGCCGAAGGTTTGGTTATGAGTCTTAGTATCTACTTTGGAACACTGCTAGGTAGAGTCTTTCAGATGCCTTCTGCGGTAGACTCCTGTCATATGTTCAATGCATATCCCATTTGTCTTTCTAAATGAGGATTGATCATCTTACCCCGTGTCTGCTTTCTTGATTATCTTCTTTAGGTGTAGGCGATGTCTTCTTAGAGGCAGTGGAATCTGAGGATCCAGCTCATAAACCAGCAGCGAAGGATGCGTGGCTCTGACTAAAACGATTTTATAGGGTTCTTCTGTTGAAAGCAAGTTTTACGAATAAGTGTACAAATAGAACAAGAAGGTTCAGAGCCTGACTAAAGTTTGATTAAAAGAAGAATAATTGTCACATATTTGAAAGATGTCTAGAACTGTTAAGAAAAAACACAATTATGGATATTATTGTTTGATAAAAATCCATTAACATTTCAATATACCCATTGAAAACTTTTTACTAAGTTTGCACCAAAACTCTTGCTTATTTTTTATCATATTTTACTGTATACAAAACTTTAATATAAAATTGAGACCCAGGCAGGTTTTGTGTTTAGTTGAAGTGCTAGAGCCATAAAACGATGGATTTTTCAATCCTCCTCCACACTGATCTCCACAAAGAGTGCTTTCTGCAGGGCACTGTTCATTTACTGCCTTTCTTAAGCTCCACAGCAATGCAACTGGGTCAGAACCATCGTTCTCATGTGAACAGAGGCAAAAACAGATGATTAACCAAAGATAAACATCTCACAGTTAATGATTTATTGTTGAACTGGAGCTAAGAGTCAAACCAGATCCATGAGACTCCTCAGCTTTTGTCCTTCACATTTGCCATGCTGCTCTCTTGCATGTGGCTAAAAGAACAGCACTGTAAACTTTACTCTAGCATCTTTAATAAAGTGAATTGATTTACATATAATATGATGTACTTTTTTGAACACCATGTACAATTTAGAATGCACAATTTAGAATACTACCCTACAGGAAAATGATAGGCAAAAGAAATATAGAGAAAAGAGAGAGACAACTTTAGGTGAACAGAAATTAGGGACATTTCTCATTCTTTCTGAAGTAAAGCCTATAACCGCTTGAATGGTTTTAAAGACTTTGGTATCAATACATGTATTGAAAGTATCATAATTAAAAGAAAGATTCAAATTCAAATTAAGGCATCTGCTGCTGTGTGGGTCTGCAAACCAGCTCAGCAGTTAAAAAGTGCTTTCTTCACAAACCTGGTGGCTCCAGTTCCAACCCATGAAACCATCATGGAAGGGGACAATAGACTCCTAGAAAGTTATCATCAGATCTCCACAATTATAACTTGGGATGTGTACATGTGTGTGCGCGCGCGCACACACACACACACACACACACACGCACACACAGTGATAATGAACTACTTTAAATGCCTCTGAGGTGCTGAACATCAGGCGCATCTCTAGATTCTCCACCCCAGGGAACTTGCATGTAGAACTTTTGAACACCTGTCTTCCTTCACGTAATTACCTGCTGAAGTTAACAATAGACTTCACTTAGCGGTTCACTGAATAATTACTTGCATAGGACATACTGTGTGCCAGCGCTGTCTTTGTCCAGGTGAGAATAAGCTGACTGGAAGCCCATACCCCCCTCAAGAGGCATTCCACTGTAATGCTATGAAAACCCCTAGCTCCAGCTTTCCCCAGTTGCCTCTTGCCTCTATTGCCTCTGTTCACTTCTCTCGACGTGGACATTGCTTAGCTTCTATTGGTTCAAAGTTTCTTCTTCAATGTTTTTGGAAAATCACTTCCTAGTTGAGAATTCTTTGAATTGTTGAAAAGTATGGACATATATGCAATCTCTGTATATTGTATTACAGCCCCTGAAGAGTCATGCAGTTACACGATCAAATAAGTAACACACCCATCAGTAGTCCACGAGAATAAAATAGTGGCAGCCTCAGGATGTTGTAGTTGTTTCAATGAAAAATGAGTTCAAGTTACATTAAGTTTTATCATCAACAGAATCATTCAAAGAAACAAATGAATCAAACAAACAAACAAAATCTACAGGGTTCCATCACTAGACAGAAAAAACTATAGGCAACTAATGACCACTGGGAGGAGAATTAGTCTCCCCAGGACTGAGTCCTCTTGTTAGTTGTCCAGTGCAAAGTGGTTAGGCCTAAAATTATATACCCAAAACAAAATTAACAGTAATAATCAAAAGCCTGGTTGGTAGCCTCTGCCTTTAATGACAACACTTGGGCGGAAGAGGAAGGCAAATCTCTGGGACACTGAGGCCAGCCTGGTCTATGTAGTGAGTTCCAGCAAAAACTGTATGGAGAAACTGTATCTCAACAACAACAATGACAATTAATAATCATCATCATCATCATCAAAGAAAAAGAGGTTATCAAACTGAGAGGAGGAGGACATGGTAGGGACTGGAAAGAGGAAATTGACAGGGGAACTGATGCAATTTTGTGTTAATAAAATGTATTAAAACGCACCCTACAAAAATACATGGATTCTCAGTTAGAGCAGAAGTGTTGGCATGAAATTGTTTAGTATATTTGGAGGCAATTATTGCAATCCAATCAGATTTATAAAATGCATTGCTATTGGATTTAATAGTTATCTATTTAAATGGAAAATCTTTTTTTTGTAGTTTTTAATGGGGTGAAATACTTGTCTACTTTGTTGTAGACAAAACAACTTGCTGTTGTTGCTGTGTTTGACTGTTTTTCAGAGGCAGGGTCTCCTTTTGGAGCTCTAACTGGCAGCAAATTAGTGATCTTCTTGCCCTGGTCTTACATGTCCTCTGGGCTCAGGCAGGAACAATCATGTCTGACTCAATCATTTTTACTTGGAACTCTCTTGTGTCCTGCATCTATGACGAACCTTTAAGAAATGTATATCAGTGTCACGATAGTCTGCAACCTCCCTTTATTCTAGCTTGGTATTCTCTTTGCATTTTAAAATTTATAATTGATCATGTGAACTAAAGAAAAAATGGGTATAACTTCATAGAGAGTGCCGGTAAATATTCCAAAGTGATGAGAAAATGGTCTGGGGATTTAGGAAAGACTCTAATGGGGGAAGCAATAGACACAAAAGGTTTGTTTGCTTCCTTGGCTATTTAAAGCATACATTGTATAATTTGAAGTTTTTATAATTCATCTGGGACCAAACTACCGCCTACTGCTATTATTATTCAGAAACTTAGTTTTTTGGAGGGTTTAGAAAAACCACTGGACTGGAGAGATAGCTCAGTCTGCAAAATTCCGGCCTCGCAAGCCTGAGGACCTGAACTGGCTCACAGCATTCTCATCTTTTGGCACAAGGCACCAGTGTGCTACCTCTAATCTCAGCCCTGGGAAGGGAGAGACAAGAGGATTCCTGGGTCCCTGTAGCTAGCCAGCCTATCGCAATTGGTGGGCTCCATGCCACAAGGAGGCGTCATCTCAAACGCACTACTGAGGAACAGCAAGTGCGGTTATCCTCAGGTCCACACATTCGTGTGCACACGTGTGTACGAGCACTCACACTGACCTACACGTGCATCTGCACGCACACATATTTATGCTCTTACACACATGTGCAGACACATGCCTATAGCATATGCCTTCAATAAAGAGAGGATCAACCTATTTTTCTACTTTCCTCTGAAAATGACAGTCATTTGGATAAAGCACTGTAAAGTCATTAACTATTACAGCAGCTGTGTAAGAAAGACTAAATTCCGTAGACAGTGGTGAAATTGGGCTGAATCAGGTAAAGAAGTCACGGGTAAGGAAATGGTGGGAATACATCAGTGATGACAATTTTGCGAGGATTCAATCTATTTTTCCTGGAGGATACTACTTTTAGGCAGCAAAGTTCAGAAATATGATTCAAGGCAGGAGAGCTTATTTTCTCGAAGGGAAGAAGAATTCTAAGACAAAAGTTGTAAACTAAAAAACAAACAAAAAAAAAAACATCTCACTTTAAAAATTGGGTGAGAAAAATATTTTATAATTGATTCCACCCATGTCCATAAACTTCGTTGTGTCTTATCCGATACCGGATTTTAATAACAGTTTCATTTGTATCTGGGATTCTGAGGATATATGCAAGCTTGCTTCCCTGAAGCTTCATCTGTGTTTTGTCTGTTGAAGACTGTTTTCTCAGAAACAAAGCTTCTACTTGCTTCGGCGGGGAAAGAAAAGCATACATTCAAGAGTTAAAATTATCATTTTAATATTAAGGTTTCATCTGTTGTATAGTAGGTAAACTACTGTGAAGTGGTTGCCTGTTTAACGTTATATCTGCTTTGATTCTGGCAGTTTAGTTAATTCAAATAAAATTTGTGAAGTTAGGCACTTTCAAGGAAGGGAACAGGAGAACCTAATTTAACCCAGAGAGCCTCTTTTATTCCTCTGGTTTTCATTTGAAGTGCCCTATCAGCTTGAACTGACCAACTTCAGTCATTTTTACCCTTTTATTTTTTTTTCCTCTAATGTAAACTGAAATTCCCTGCTGCTCGTGTTATTTTAATGTTTAGCATCATTTAATGAGCAGGTATCATTAAACTTAAAAGGTCCTTTTCTGTGTGTTTCTGATTAGTTATTGAAGGAACCAAAGAATTTCTTTTAATATATTTTTATTTTTGTCCATTTTACATTTAAGTGCCTTTTGATGAAGTAGAGAATAGTATTGGTTAAAGTGAGGTGGATTGCATTAATTGAATATTGCTCCACTATTGAACTGTAGAATTGAAATTGTTTATAAGTTGTCTCCATATGGTATTTTATATTATGAACTCGTATACAAAGATTTTAAAATAATTTACTATAATTTAATTGTCTGAAAAGCACACACACACATACACACATATATTTATAATGAGAAAATTTAAAATCAAGATCCATATATATATATATAATCTCTATTTTAAAAGCAACAGAAATGAAACTTTATTTAATTAAATAATTACACACTACATTTAATGCAGCTTTTCAATTACAGTGCATAATAAACTAATAGCGAGTAAAAGGAATAGACATACTAACCCTCAGACACATCTTGTTTTATATTTGTGCATACTGTACTTGGCATAGCTAATATTTTATTAGTTCTAATTTTGCTTTAGGAAGAAAGGGGTATCTTTGAGCTAAATAGCATGGAGCCAAAATAATGAGGCTAGAATGCAAGCAAAGGTCAGATAATGTGTAATAAGTTGCAGATGGCGGTGTGTGACACTGGCATCCTCACAGGTAAAAGATGTAAGAGTGCTGCCTACTGGTGAGAAGCAGTAGTGTCCAAAGTTTATGTGAAGTTAGGCATAGGAGTCCACCAAAGTTGCTGCTCTTACTCTTAGCTGTAAACTTACTACTCACCAAACACTCTCTACGAAAGAAATGACACCGTGTCAAAGGTCAATATCTTAAGAGAAAAACGCTTCTGATGTGAGTCTTTATTGAACTTTCACAGAACTCTTTTGCACTTTTTTAAAACAGTAAATCAAGTGATGCCCGGAAGTTTGTCATCCATCTGTCTTTCTGCGATTATGTTGATATTTTATTGATAAGCTCATTTGAATATAAGATCTTTCCCGAGAGGAATAACTGCTATTTTAGGAACAGACAGGAGGATGTCCATTGAGACCAGAAATGTATGCAGCAATAAACATTAATCTAATTAGAAAAAAAAAAAGAAATCGGATTTTTTTTAGAGCTGTTGATTAAAAGGTTAAAAGATTAAAATTAAGTGTGTTAATGTGTGCATTTACTTCTCTGTGTTTCCTTTTTTAAAAATAAGTTTAGGTTTTCTATCCTACAAAACCAAAAACAAAACCCAAAAACAATACATAAAACTAAAATTACAGTGGCCTGTTTTTCACTTGCTTTTCCAGAACAACAAATTTGTAATAGTCTTTAATAAGTTACATTTAAAATTAATTAAATTAAAAATTCCAGTTTTATGCTTAATATTTGTTAAGTGGATTTGCTTTAGGTATAATATGATATATTTACTTAGGTGCAAGGATTATTTTTTGTTTTGTTTTATTTGTTTGTTTGTTTTGTTAATCTGAATGCTTGTACATATTTTAGCTAGCTTTTTCTCCTGCTATACACTCTACTGGACTATTTAAAACACTATGTATTTCAGATAGTTGTTCGAGATGAAGAAACTGCTTTGAAATCTCCTGTAACATTGTCACTTACACAGAACAGTTTACAGGTTTGGAAAGTACTAATTCACACTTAAAAGTTAAAGGAAAATGCTGTCTACCCTTCTCATGCTGGCTGGTCGGAGGGGAGAACAGCACTGACCATTGTATCTGCTCTGGGCCAATCAATTCCATGGGCAGTATTTCTCCTTTCTGCTCTATTCCTCCTTTTCCCTCTTCATGGTAAAGCTTTATTTCTTTTTTTTTTCCCATGTCTTTTTTTCTGTGTTAGTTTGAATGAACATGCTGTTAAAATGTAAAATTGGTATTCAGTTTGGAAGCCTTAATCTTCACCCCCACATTAGTGATTTAGAGAGAAAGGGAGAGGGCGAAAAGCAAGCAGGACAGGAAGGAATTGAAGGAAGAGAGACCAGTGGAGAAAAAGGAATAGCTGAGAGCAGGTGAAAAGAAAGAGGTACAGTATAGTATATGTAAATTTTGTGCATCAGAGATAGGCAAATTGTGAAAACTAAATGTGTAAGAAGCTGCTATTTGCTTTCCTGAAACCATTTTAATATGCAAAAAACTTTAGTGACTAAATAGTAAATTAAACATTCTTAGAAGCTTTAGTGATATCTAGAAGATAACTAAATTGAAATTTTATTTTGCTTTACTAATATAAAAACCAGTACCAGAACATCATGAAAGCCTTTTAATATCATAGACAGGGGCGGTATGTCTCCTTTATTGAAATGTAGCACATTTGTTAATGTTCTGTTACCTACAAAAGAGCAGCTGTGCCAAAACCCGGGCTGAGAGATGCCTGTGTGGTGATCTTCACTTCCTTCCTTCAGGTTCTGTACCTGAAACACTGGGAGATAGTTTTCAGAAATGGTACAAGAAAAAGACTTTACATAGTAACATGTGCTAGATGACAAATACTAAATCCTTTTTAACACATGAATAAGCATGTATCCATCCTTCTTCCACAGGGTACAAGAAATATTATACTGATGGGCAAACGTTTTTTAATGTATCCATTCTGTCATATTTATGTCTATGCAAATATTTAAACAATTGATTCTTTTTTTTTTAACTTGGCTTGTATATGTATGTATGGTCTGTCACAAGATGATATATGTGGATGTTTAGGAATTAATGACTGGTCTAAGATATGCTTGCTAGTGTCTGGTGAAGCTGGAGAAGTTCTAAGAGCCAGCACTGTAGGGTCATTCAGTAATAATGGGCTTTTGACTTTTTCTAATTTAATAATATTCCATCACATGCACAGCTTTTTCATGTGACATTTAACTTCTGATACATTTTTAAAACCTTCTATAAGTTTATGCAAAAGTATTTAAGCTCTCGTTTATTATATTATTTACTGTTTCATTCTTTATAAGAATAGAGTTAATTTTACATTTATAAAATGAACAATAACAAGTATTGAAATGTCTTAGTTACATGATTATGAACATCTACTCATATCTAGTATTTGTCATTTTTGTTTCTGTTAATTTTTATCGTGAGAGAAGCATCATCATCATAGTACATATAAAAGATCTTAACAGAGAGGAATGGCACAGTTTAAAATGGCTTTTGGATTTTTGAAAGTGGAAAATGTACCCAAGATACAGTTTACTACTATAACTTTTAAAACCTTGAGGATAAATGGGATTTGAATCTGGCACTCAATAGCAAGCTGTAGTCATGCCTGGAGCCCACAAATCATGATATAGTGACATTATCACTTATTTATTGCATCCTTGGTGAAATCATCTCTTAGGAAACTTACTTATGAATAAAGATTAAAACCGGCAGGGGAAAGCAAGCTGATGTTTAATGGAATTGACTTAGCGCTTGTTCATTTATGTTCTTCTTCGTTGTCTGTTGGTGACACCAGACTCTTCTTTTCTGGACCTTTAGAGTGCTGCCCTTTCTTGTCATTTAAACAGTGTATAGAATTTAGTTGTTGAGCTATTTATCTATATTAGAAAAAAAATATCTGTTATTTTCTTGTTTACCATTTAATTAACTTGAAAATACTTTTAACAACTCTGAGAATTTCAAACAATGTATTTTGATTATATTCACCCTTTTCTAACCCCTGTAACCGCTCCCAAAATCTGCCCCCACCATCCTCTCCTTCAATTTCCCATGTGTTTTTTGTTTGTTTTGTTTTTAAAGACAGTGTTTCTCTGTGTATCCCTCGATGTCCTGGAACTCACTCTGTACACCAGGCTGGCCTCAAACTCACAGAGATCCGCCTGCCTCTGCCTCCCCCAGTGCTGGCATTAAAGCAGTGTGCCACTACGCCCGGCTTCCTATGTGCTTTTTAAATTAAGAGTTCATCTAGCCCAGTTTGTGCTATTCATAGACTCCTGATTGTGTCACCATCCACTTCAGTGTGGATGGCCTATCAGCAGCCACAAACTGCTATTTCTTTAATGATAGTGCTGACTGTGGAACTCAGGATCATCACGCTGGACCAGATCTAGACTACAGGGCAACCTGTCTGAGACCATGTTTAGTCTATTACCTGAAAAAAACTCTCTGGCCATGGAGATGTATTTATATTTTAAATCAGCAGTTGGGTTTTGTTTTTTAACTCACAAATTAGATCACCTTAAATGGTTATTGAAACAATTAAGGGATTAAAACTTGTTTAATAAACTTTAGATGTTAATTAAGCACCCATTGTGTCTTGTTTCTTATGAAATGATCCTTAAGGCAAATTGGTTGACTCCTCTCTACCCAGTCACAGTCGGATGTCCTTGCTATCTCCTGTGCCCTACTCCTCTAAGGCTAAGTACACAATGGGAAGAGCTCAAGGGCGTCGCTACAGGGCCTCACGATTCTCTGGCGCACATTTTTGTTTTGTTTTGTTTTCTTGGACTTCTCCAAAAGATGAACATAGTTTCATCTCATCTTTACAGAATTTAAAAAAAAAATGTTATTTTTAGTAATGTGTTAGCTTAATTGAGTTTAGATATTTAATTCTTTTTCTTTATATCTTCCAGTGAATATTTTGACTTATAACTCTTGATTATCTCTCAAATAGTTATTAACTAGTCATTTCACTCTAGAAAACTATTTTATCTTTGTCTGCCTCAGTTTCTCCCTTTGTAAAATGTGAGAATTAGTGCTCTAAATGTTTTCAAATCACTAGCATTGTTTTCTAGTTGATTTTTCCCCTCTAGTCACAACCTCTTTGCAATTTCCTCATGAAATTTGGTAAAATTAACTTCCTCCAAACACTCCTCCACTTATCATTCTTTAGTCTGGGTGATAATGAGTGCCTGTAGAAGGCAGTTTGGATGCTTCTTTGACATCTCAACTTCAGCTTAAACTTAAACTTTTATGCTCCACTACTGACTGAGTGCCATTGCTCTCACTCTCAAACATAAGCTTGCCTCGTGGGGACTCACATATGTCTTGAGACATAATAGTGTCTCAAAAGCACTATTGTGTCTGTAACTCTGCATTTCTATGTAGCATTCTCAAATGTGTCTCCTTTTGTAAAAGGGTTTGGAAGCCAGCTTTAATTCTGGGATTTTATCCACGTTGACTCTGACCTCCAGCCTGTGATCTTTGCTGGCCAGAATGCGAACTGCATGGTGGTTTTCCTGCTCAGCGGGATCACCAAACTTGCTTGTATTCTGACTGTGTTTAGATACGTACCTGTATGTCTTAGTTTGCCATTTTAAGGCTGATCTCCAATTGTGTTTTAGTAAGGGATTCTTTCCTATAACAGCAAACATAGTTCTCTATCCATAGAGCGTATGCATTATATCAGAAAGAACTGAGCATTTGGATAAAATAATACACTTGAATTTAAAAAGTAACTAAGTTTATAAACTTCTTTTCAAGGTTACTGCAAGGAATGAAAGCATTACATGACAAACATTTATATTATATCTGGATGTAGTAAATGTTCAATAAACATTTCCCTTGTTTCATGTGGTAAAACTTTTCTACTGTCTGCATATAAAATATGGCAGTGCACAAGAGGCTGACCACTGAAGACATGCTAGGAGTCTTTCCTTCTAAATAACATGGAGCATCTATTGTGTTAGGAAAAATAATACCACTGACTTTTGAAAAGATGTCTTGGTTATATTTAGAAAATTGACAGGTAGCTTCTAATCTGCATTTGTCAGCTACTTTGTCTCAGAAATCTCTTGCAACAGTAATGTGCCAGAGTGCAGGGGTTAGAGATTAGATGAGGTGGCTCTACCCAAAGGCACAGCATTTGCCACCTAGCAGCATTATAAAAATGTTCCGTTATTTAGACAGCCAGTGTCTGGAGGCTTTAACTACATACATATGCAGATTCTGTTAGTAGATTCAATGTTAAACCTAAAGATTCCACTCCCAGTAAACTTGGAGTTTTGCATGTGGAGATAACATGTTCCTTGCATGCTATGATTGCTACAGCTCTAGAGCAAAACGTTACTGGTGGCCACGGTCAGCACTGTAGCCCACTGTCTCATCTCAGTAGACAGGTGGCTCATAGTCTCTCTCCAGTTTTACAGTCTGAATTACTCAAGTGATGTGTGAGTGGAGATGGATTACTATGAAGGAAATCTAGGTTAGTACCAAGCCTATACATATATTAAAATACTTATTAAAATAAATACAAATAAGTGAAACTTTTCCCTCTCAATTTCCAACCATAAACAATACACCTGCAACTCAAATGCGCCACACATTTGAAAAACTACAGAACTCTTTCCATAGTTTATATTAATTTTATTTGAGTTTAAGTAAAAAAAAATAAGCATTGTACTGAAAATACAGAGACCACCATCTTTGAATAAAGGAACTTCACAGTGTTGCTGAGGAACAAAGCAGGCAGTTTCCTCATGCTTCTGTTTTGTGAGAATATGTACTTCAGCTTTTCACTGTTTGAAATGGTGGCTGCAATTTAATAAATGCCACTGATTTAGTTTAGATTTTATTGTTACGGTATTACAGCTCTGATAGCACAGGCTGTGTCCTCCTCTTAGTTTGAGCTGCTGCTTTCAAAAATGGTGTTTAATCAGTGTCCTGGCTCATTCCGTATGTGTTGCTCATAGATCCTTCCGCACTAGAGAGAATAACCAAGTCTCCTCAAAACTGACAATCGTTCAGGGGATTTTCAGCTCCTCATGCCCAATTTAGGTGAAATGTGACCTTTCTTAAATCCTTTCTGCATAATTAGTTCTTGGGGAAACAAATGAGGTTTGACTGAGGCTTGAGCATGCACACAGTAGGTCCTCAATATATTCTTTAAAAAAAAAAAATAAGCAGAGTGAGGCTTTGCGACGTTTTACCTTGAGCTGTCCCTGTTCAGAGTAACATCCGTGTCGCCGGAGACCATCATCAGTGTCGTGGAAGGAGCGAGCTAATAGGCTAGCTCATCGTCAAGAAATCCAAAGATGTCTAAGGCTTTGCTATTAGAAAGAAGAGGTTATAATAAGACACAGAAAAAAAAAAAAAAAAAAAAAAAAAAAAACACCTCATATTCTGGTTAGCCACTTGTTTCTAAAACCATCACTGCTCTTTTGGAGGACCTACCTTAAGGTTTTTCCACTGGATGGTAGCATCCCCTGACCACATACCTTGCCACGGGGTTGTAAAAAAGAGAGGGGCTTTATTATGTAACGTAATGTTGTTACAGACTTTTATGTTGGGTACGGTTTGATTGTGAAAACTAAGATGCAGGAGGTAACGTTTTCTTTGATAACCTGGGGTTATTCCCAGGTGCCCTTCGAGAACCGCTGATGGCAAAGGGTGTGGGACTCCCCAGGAACAAATGACCTGACAAAAAGCACGCACACTCTCTCCTAACACATCTCTCCACGATTGTTTGTGTACACTGAGAAGTATTTGCATTAGTTAATTATTTCTTTTTCTAGTTGTTGTCACCTTTATGTGTGCTTAGTGAAGCCTGCTATAAATTATTTAGGCCCGCACTGAAGGTTAATGTCATTGTAACCAGCCAAACTTGATGCACCCTGATGCAGCTTTGTGCGGGAGGCACCTATGGCTGGAGAGCTGTGTGAAACTGTTGCCTACAGAGATGGGCTCTTGACACTGTCTGCCAGCCTGAGGCTGTCCGCTTTGTGTCTGCTTTAATTGAAAATTAATAGTTAGGGGGTTGCTATGGAAATGATACCATTGCTTGCAGACAGCAAACCCAGCTTTTTGCAAAGAGACACTACTGGTATTGTTTGTCCTTGTTGACCTCAGAAGTTCAAAAGCCTGGAGGAGGAAAGGAGATGCAAATATTTTACTTAAAAAAATGAATTTACATATTTATAACATTATTTTTGAATGTCAGAGATATCAAGTTTTTTTTAAACTTTTGTTGGTAAAAATGAATATAAGCTTTTAAATTTTATGTTAATTATTTCTACACTGCTTTATAGGCTGATAAGGCTCTATTGCTGAGGACATTATGTTATCATTTTAGTGAATGTAAACATATTTGTGTGAAAATGTTATTTGACTGCTATGATAAAGGTAACTATCTTTTATTTCCTCTGGAGTACATAAAGGCATTTGTATCACTGTATATAATACCCAATCTCGGAGACATGTAGGATTACTTTTAAAACTGTGAAGAGTTAGGGGGAAATGTTTAAAAATGACCAAAGCAGGCTTAAAAACATATTCCTAAACAGGTTGTGCTTGAATATCTGTAGTCTTTTAATTCCCTTTACATGGGGGTTACTCCTGCTCATACAAGAATTTCATTTGCTTTGTTCATAGTCTGATAAAAGAATGTTTAAAATGAGTCTCTAAGTGTGTCCCTATTTCATGAGCGCTTCCTGTATTTAAATTTTGCTTTGAAAAATAACTAGAATAAACATTCTTTTAATGAGTGAATTATTTAACTGCAGAATGAAAAAGAATGCTAACAGAATATTAAAACTGTTGTCTGTCTCAGTGCTGAGGAATAAGTGCCTATAGTTGCTTTCTGGGAAGGTGGAGGGCTTGTGTAGCCTCAGGGGTTGAAGGTGAAATGTGAAATTTGCTGTAATTACTTACCCAAAATGTCTGTATTAAAGGCTATTAGAAGCAGTTATTTTAAGTACTTCTTTATACATCGTCCCCTCTTCTGTTTAGTATTTAAATGTGCAACAAAAGTAGAGGCAGATGTTACTGCTCTGAAGGAACTAAAACGAGAGACGCCAGCGGCAGGAGCTGTGGCTTCAGCTCTCTGCAACAGCATTGTTCAGTGACTGCTGTTTTGTCTCCAGCAAGTTGTAGGTAGGGTGCCGCCGCCGCCGCTAAAGCTTGTCCACTCCTGCCGCCACTCAGCCCAGACCTGTGAGTTCAGGTCGTTTTTGCCCCCAGTAAAAGTCCATAAAACTAAGGCAGTGTCGTGCCTATCCTGGGTGTAACTCCTTAGAAAGCTAGCCAGTTCTTGCAACGTGATGGAAATCATTGGAAATAAACCTTTGATTTGCCAGTTTGAGGAAGTTGTTCATTCCATCCGTGTCGCTGTAGTTTTTACCCTAACACTTTGAGGTTAGCATTTCCCCTCCTTTCATTCTGACGGGGTTCTCACAAACCCTGCCAGGCTACCTACAGTATAAAATCTTAAAACTCCATGTGGTGTTGTGAGCTGGTGGCAGATGGACTTTCTTTTGCATCTGCTGTGTACAGATTTGGCTTTGTACTCTTTTCCTGGGGGAGAGAAAGTCTTTCTTCTCTGCTAGTTGATTCCTGTTTTTGTGAAGCAGCTAAGAAAACATCTGTGGCAGGCAGAAAAATTGACAAAGGATTGACAAACACCATTAGCTGAAAATTTTCCATTTCATTGCAACTATGCATTGTTTACTTTACTGTAAATATCTTAATACATCATCCTCTGAATATGCTGGCAGAGAGGCTGGAGAACTGTGATTTCAATTAAGGTTAGTAATTGATGCTATCTAGCGTTCAAAGGCTGAAGCTTGATTAACATCTGCTTGGACAAATTGTCATTGTGAAGTGGTTTTTGATGTGCACTGAAGATTATTTCTTTCTGGCTTATCTGATGTTGTGGCTGTGAAATGCTTGTCTTGGGTTTGCTTATTTTTGTAAACTACTTCCTTTGGCTGTAAATTGCAGAGCACTGGAGCTTTACCAAAAGTGCAGTGTATAATGGTAAGCTTCTCCTAATAAGGGAAGCAAGAAGTGTATTTATCACAGACATGAAAGCTAGCCGAGGACTTGAGAGACTCAAACTGGTTCTTGTTCTCTCTCTCTCTCTCTCATTCTCTGTCTTGTCTCTTTCTCTCTCTTTCTCTCTCACACACACATACACACACACACAAAAAAAAATGAAGCACTTACTTTAGAAAGATTATGGTAAGCATGCTGGCTCAGTCTTGAACCTTTGTCACCCCTCAGTTGAACACCAAAGACATACCCTGGTGATTAAATGCTGATTTTGTGTACGAGTGTCCACGGACGCCAAAACAATCACAGAGCTGCCTGATTTGTTTTAATTACCAGCACAAAATGCCATCAGTCTGGGACGTGGTCGGGCAGAGGTGTCCTCGCAGTAGAGTAAATACTGCTGTAAATAGTTGCCTGATGCTGGCTTTGACAGTGAGCTAGCTTCTGAGTTTTCCCTTCTTTTTACACTGTTTTGTTTTTGTTTTTTTTTTTTTTTTTTTTTTTTTCCTCTCCACACTGGCTTTTGAATCTTCCTAATTTTTCATCCCTTTAACAAACTCCTATGAAGTTGAAACCGGGAAGTTTGCTCTAGCATTTCCAGAGAAGGTACGTTACTTTTTTTTTGCTAAGAGAATATCTGTAAGAGTTGAGAGAGGGGGTGGGCTTTTCTGATGGCTTTACTGGGGTGTTTGGCGACTGCTTTTTCCCCCTTCTTTTCTGAGAGTGTGGCTCATTGAAATGTACTAGAGCATTGTATGTGTTTGCGAGGAAAGAGCGGGAGACCTGACACAGGAACTGTTTTTGATCTGTCAGTAGCGTGATGTAGATTTAAGCTATCAGTAGTAACGACAGCAAATAAAGAAGGCCTCTTTTGTATTAAAAAAAATCTGCAAGATCTTGAGAAGAATAAAGACAGGGTTCCTGCTTTCATGGTTTGATAATAACCATGTCATCTTGCTTTTAGTAAATGCCCCAGTATGTGTCAGGGCGCAAGTTCTTGAAAAGGGAGTTAGACCACGCGTTCGGGTGCCTCTCTGTGCCGTGCTGTGTAGAGCAGATGTTTATTTTGTGCTAAAGGGGAAACTCTTTCTGCTAAGCTTGTCCAAACATGAAAGGAGTCAGGGCTCAGATGATCTTTGTAGTGTTATATGCATGTTCATGATCTCGTAAAAATTTGGTTTGAAGGTCTTTTTCAAACCTCTTTACATATATGTAGGTCCATACACATACACACATATGTAAATAGATATTCTTGTGTAATTTCCAGCGGTCCACATTTGTGAAATGAACGGTAATTTTTTAGAGCCTGCGTTAAATTTCTTCAAATAGGTGCTATAGTTTAATACTCGTGTCAGTTAGAGAGGTGGTTTGCCTGCGCTGTAAATTACCATTTCTGCACTTTTCATTCTGTCTGCTTTAAAAAAAGCGTCTCAGAGACCGGGATCCTATTGGGCCCATCCTAGGGCTACAGTAATTGCCTGATGACAACTGAAAATGATAGAATAATTGTCAAGAGAGACATTTTTAATGGGCAAGGTGATTTAAGTATGCATGAACAGGCTATGAGGGGAGACGGGCTTGTTTATGATGCAAGCCAGTATAAACACAGTCAGAGGATGATACGGTTAGCTGCGCTTTTCCCACTGACATGAGCAAGTTCTCACTGCAAACACCAACAGCTTTTTCCTCCGACCACTCTGACATTCTTCATCTTCAGGTAATAAACCCTA